>NC_138300.1:121550000-121640000 GCF_965601325.2 Salmo salar
TGTGATCTACACACATTTACACACACATTGTGATCTACACACATCTACTACACACACATTGTGATCTACACACATCTACACACACATTGTGATAACATCTACACACACATTGTGATAGCATCTACACACACATTGTGATAACATCTACACACACATTGTGATAGCATCTACACACACATTGTGATAGCATCTACACACACATTGTGATTGCATCTACACACTACCCTAATAAAATCACAACCTGTCTGGGTAACTAGTGATGCGGAGAGGCAGAGAGATGCTCTGAAATAATGCATTCTGTTATCACAGGGTTCAGCACTGTGATCAATAGATATCAATAGATATCCAGTGAGGTACATCGGATATAGAAACACATATCTATGTGGAACCCAAATCCATCTTCACGAGAACAACACTGGGGTGTTTTAGACACACATTATAGGCTACTGACGATCCAATCAGTCTCTTATCTACAGACACATTAATACCTAAACCCTCCCTTTATCCAATAACATCCATCCCTTTATCCAGTAACATCCCTCCCTTTATCCAATAACATCCAGGCACTCCATTTAGAGCGACCATTGAAACTATGACAGGCTATAAGTGTCATTGCTATAAAAAAACAAATTATCCCCCCCCCCAAAAAAAACAGGACAGTGGTAAATGTCTATCTAGCCTACTTTGTAGCAAAACCCCTCTCTAGCCCCTGTGTTTAGTGCTGGTTGCTGGTAGACAGAGAGAGAGACAGAGAGAGAGAGACAGAGAGAGAGAGAGAGAGAGAGAGAGAGAGAGAGAGAGAGAGAGCAACGTTAGAGAGGGTCTCCATGGTAACCACAGGGGGAAGTAGAGCACCAGTAGGATCACAGAGAGAAAGGCGAGGTGGTGGAATCGGGTCTATGTTACACACACACACACACACACACACACACACACACACACACTAGACTCAGAATGCAACAACAATAGGGGTATAAGACCTTTGCCTCGCGGGAGACTAGAAAGGCCAGGACACTAAGGGTCCGACGGACAGAGAGAGAATAAAGACTTCACGCACACCAGACAATAGTTTTCATCTACACCCACTCCAAGAAAACCTTTTCAACTGGGCTTTCTAAATCTCTCACTCAATTGTTGACATTTGAGCCTTGATCGCTATGTGAGAGATTTACACATTAAACCTCTAGCTAATCAAATAGTGTTTCTGTTGCTTATTCCAGACTGTTTGTCTAGTATTACTGCATCTAGTGTCCGTTTCATTCCAAATCTGGGGTGAAGTATTATTATGTTCTTGTACCCACCTTGTTCCGGATCTTTCTTTTGTCAACTAACAATCCGAGAAAACCTTGCCTATTTTTTTTATTAAAAAATAAATAAAAATCAGGAATACAGTTTGGGAAAAAAGTATTTGATCCCCTGCTGATTTTGTACGTTTGCCCACTTACAAAGAAATGATCAGTCTATAATTTTAATGGTAGATTTATTTGATCAGTGAGAGACAGAATAACAACAAAAGAATCCAGAAAAACGCATGTCAAAAATGATATCAAATGATTTGCATTTTAATGAGGGAAATAAGTATTTGACCCCTCTGCAAAACATGACTTAGTACTTGGTGGCAAAACCCTTGTTGGCAATTACAGAGGTCAGACGTTTCTTGTAGTTAGCCACCAGGTTTGCACACATCTCAGGAGGGATTTTGTCCCACTCCTCTTTGCAGATCTTCTCCAAGTCATTAAGGTTTCGAGGCTGACGTTTGGCAACTCGAACCTTCAGCTCCCTCCACAGATTTTCTATGGGATTGGAGACTGGCTAGGCCACTCCAGGACCTTAATGTGCTTCTTCTTGAGCCACTCCTTTGTTGCCTTGGCCGTGTGTTTTGGGTCATTGTCATGCTGGAATACCCATCCACGACCCATTTTCAATGCCCTGGCTGAGGGAAGGAGGTTCTCACCCAAGATTTGACGGTACATGGCCCCGTCCATCGTCCCTTTGATGCGGTGAAGTTGTCCTGTCCCCTTAGCAGAAAAACACCCCCAAAGCATGATGTTTCCACCTCCATGTTTGACGGTGGAGATGGTGTTCTTGGGGTCATAGGCAGCATTCCTCCTCCTCCAAACACGGCGAGTTGAGTTGATGTCAAAGAGCTCCATTTTAGTCTCATCTGACCACAACACTTTCACCAGTTGTCCTCTGAGTCATTCAGATGTTCATTGGCAAACTTCAGACGGGCATGTATATGTATTCTTGAGCAGGGGGACCTTGCGGGCGCTGCATGATTTCAGTCCTTCACGGCGTTGTGTGTTACCAATTGTTTTCTTGGTGACTATGGTCCCAGCTGCCTTGGGATCATTGACAAGATCCTCCCGTGTAGTTCTGGGCTGATTCCTCACCGTTCTCATGATCATTGCAACTCCACGAGGTGAGATCTTGCATGGAGCCCCAGGCCGAGGGATATTGACAGTTCTTTTGTGTTTCTTCCATTTGCGAATAATCGCACCAAATGTTGTCACCTTCTCACCAAGCTGCTTGGCGATGGTCTTGTAGCCCATTCCAGCCTTGTGTCGGTCTACAATCTTGTCCCTGACATCCTTGGAGAGCTCTTTGGTCTTGGCCATGGTGGAGAGTTTGGAATCTGATTGATTGATTGCTTCTGTGGACAGGTGTCTTTTTTACAGGTAACAAGCTGCGGTTAGGAGCACTCCCTTTAAGAGTGTGCTCCTAATCTCAGCTCGTTACCTGTATAAAAGACACCTGGGAGCCAGAAATCTTTCTGATTGAGAGGAGGTCAAATACTTATTTCCCTCATTAAAATGCAAATCAATTTATAACATTTCTGCAATGCGTTTTTCTGGATATTTTTGCTATTATTCTGTCTCTCACTGTTCAAATAAACCTACCATTAAAATTATAGACTGATCCTTTCTTTGTCAGTGGGCAAACGTACAAAATCAGCAGGGGATCAAATACTTTTCCCCCCCACTGTACATACTACAATCAAATCAAATCAAATTGTATTTGTCACATGTGCCGAATACACCTTACAGTGAAATGCTTACTTACAAGCCCTCAACCAACAATGCAGTTTTAAGAAAATACCGACAACAACAACAACAAAAAGTAAGAGATAAGAATCCAGACTGCCTTGGTAATAACAATACTTCCACCACACAAAAGGATAAATGCTCTTCAATAACGGCTGTTAAATCTCTTTTTCTATTTCTGAAGAGGCGCGGATGATTTGTAATGTTCTGTCAGTAGATAGAAGAGGAAGTCACACCAATAAAGCAGATCACTTCCTCTTGAGTCTGAGCACTGTCCTTGCCCTCACAACATAGCATCCGCCCCACCCACCGCCCCACCGCCCTGGCTGAGCCATAGTAACCTTGGTAAACTCTTCCTTTACCCTAGTAACACTCCCTAGTAACCCTGGCTACAGGTTCAGGGGTCAGCAAACAGCAGGGGTACTGGTGAGCTTAATGAGAGACAACTTCCTTCTGGGACAGGAAACAGGAAAGGGAAGATACACCAAGACGTGAGACAGGAAGTGGAAGTGACAGTTGATGACCACTGACCCGCTGTTGGACAAGCGTTCTACACCTGAAGCGGGACTCAGTGGAGATTCTAGCTTGTATGGCTCCCTGGGCGAACCCCCCTTTCAACACCCTAACCCCCTGAGTGGGAGACCTTCCCAGGCAGTAGCCTTCCTAGCTCACAAACTAGAACCAGGGCGTCCACTCCGATAAGGTTAATTGACCCACAGTCCCACACGGTGTCATGATATCATTGACGTGACGTGCAAATTAGAGATAGAAAACCCGATCGCGCAAATGTCACCATTGCCGAATTTTTTTTTGTGCAGGCCCTCCCTGCTCGCCCCCAGCAAGATGCACCCTTTCTCTCTCTCTCTCTCTCTCTCTCTTTCTCTCTCTCTCTCTCTCTCTCTCTGTCTCTCTCTCTCTCTCTCTCTCTGTCTCTCTCTCCTCTCTCTCTCTCTCTCTCTCTTTCTCTCTCTCTCTCTTCTGTCTCTCTCTGTCTCTCTCTCTCTCTCTCTCTCTCTGTCTCTCTCTCTCTCTCTCTCTCTCTTTCTCTCTCTCTCTCTCTCTCTCTCTCTTTCTCTCTCTCTCCTCTCTTCTGTCTCTCTCTGTCTCTCTCTCTCTCTCTCTCTGCTCTCTCTCTCTCTCTCTCTCTCTCTCTCGCTCTCTCTCTCTCTCTCTCTCTCTCTCTCTGTCTCTCTCTCTCTGTCTCTCTCTCTGTCTCTCTCTCTCTCTCTCTCTTGTCTCTCTCTCTCTGTCTCTCTCTCTGTCTCTCGCTCTCTGTCTCTCTGTCTCTCTCTCTGTCTCTCTCTCTCTCTCTCTCTCAGTGGGTAACACTTCCATAACAAACACTTAGCTAGCGTAATAGGTGGGGTAAACCCTATTTACAAAATAAAAAGGTGTCTTTCTCAGGCACTCATTCCAGTCACTCAGTCAACTCAGTCACTCAGTCACTCGTCACTCAGTCACTCAGTCAACTCAGTCACTCAGTCACTCAGTCACTCAGTCAACTCAGTCACTCAGTCAACTTAGTCACTGTCACTCAGTCACTCAGGTCAACTCAGTCACTCAGTCACTCGTCACTCAGTCACTCAGTCAACTCAGTCACTCAGTCACTCAGTCAACTCAGTCACTCAGTCACTCAGTCAACTCAGTCACTCAGTCACTCAGTCAACTCAGTGACTCAGTCAACTTAGTCATTCAGTCACTCAGGTCAACTCAGTCATTCAGTCACTCAGTCAACTCAGTCACTCAGTCAACTCAGTCACTCAGTCACTCAGTCAACTCAGTCCACTCAGTCACGCAGTCAACTCAGTCAACTCAGTCACTCAGTCACTCAGTCACTCAGTCAACTCAGTCACTCAGTCAACTCAGTCATCTCAGTCACTCAGTCATCTCAGTCACTCAGTCAACTCAGTCATCTCAGTCACTCAGTCATCTCAGTCAACTCAGTCACTCAGTCAACTCAGTCACTCAGTCAACTCAGTCAACTCAGTCACTCAGTCAACTCAGTCACTCAGTCACTCAGTCACTCAGTCAACTCAGTCACTCAGTCAACTCAGTTACTCGTCAGCTCAGTCAACTCAGTCACTCAGTCAACTCAGTCACTCGTCACTCAGTCACTCAGTCACTCAGTCAACTCAGTCACTCAGTCAACTCAGTCACTCGTCACTCAGTCACTCAGTCACTCAGTCAACTCAGTCACTCAGTCAACTCAGTCACTCGTCACTCAGTCAACTCAGTCACTCAGTCACTCAGTCAACTCAGTCACTCAGTCACTCAGTCACTCAGTCAACTCAGTCACTCAGTCACTCAGTCAACTCAGTCACTTCAGTCACTCAGTCAACTCAGTCACTCAGTCAACTCAGTCACTCAGTTCAACTCAGTCAACTCAGTCACGTCAGTCAACTCAGTCAACTCAGTCACTCAGTCAACTCAGTCACTCAGTCAACTTAGTCACTGTCACTCAGTCACTCAGTCAACTCAGTCACTCAGTCACTCAGTCAACTCAGTCACTCAGTCAACTTAGTCACTGTCACTCAGTTACTCAGTCAACTCAGTCACTCAGTCACTCAGTCAACTCAGTCACTCAGTCAACTCAGTCATCTCAGTCATCTCAGTCACTCAGTCAACTCAGTCAATCTCAGTCACTCAGTCATCTCAGTCAACTCAGTCACTCAGTCCAACTCAGTCACACATCTTAAATGACTCTGACTGAACTCATTACACTGTCCTCTGGCATCTCAGTGGTAATGTCTTGAGGGGCGATGGGAAGCCTGAGATACGGCTTCGACCCGAATGGTACACTATCCCCTATAGTGTACTATGGGCCCTGGGCAAAAGTAGGACACTAAATAGGGACTAGAGTGCCATTTGGGACACATCCCATGTGTTAAGAGAGGGAGTTACTTTGATGCTGATTGAAGCTGACTTGAAGCCGTGGCCTTGGCTCTCACCTTTGCAAAGCAAGAAGGCAAATGGAAATTAACATTACCCAGGTCTCTCCTGGCAACAGATTCTCGCTCGGGTTCCGACTCGAGTCCCACTAGTATAGAGTATGTCGTCATCATAGACGCCAATCAAATCCTCTCGGATCTCCACAAAGTGCAAAGGTCAATTTGGGCCAGAGGGCCGGTGTCCTGATCTCAGGAGATCTCATTTGTGACTGGCTTCTATAATTTATTTACACCAGGAACATATGTAGTCTGACATGACGATGAACAGCCCGCGCCACTAGCTACCTGCTGTTTTGGTGTTTTCTTTAACCTCATCAAATGATGACATCATCTTCCTCTGAGGGCGGTATCCAGACCCCCCCCCCCAAAAACAAACACGAAGCGGTCCTGAAAAATCAGACAGCCAGTATTTCAAAATACCCCGGTATACAGTATATACGGTATATCACCCCAAGGCCTAGTCAGAACCCCTGCAAGAAGAACCTGTTACCAGGAGAGACCTGGTTAACATCTGCCTCCAGCTTGGAAAAGAGAAGGACAGACGCAGGCCACATCAACTTCAATCAGCATCAAAGTAATCCCCCCAGGCCTTTTCAGGGGGGGACCGCAATTCTCACAGGATTTTTTCCTTATCGCCCTGTAAGCCATTTAGATGAGGGGTGTCATGGCTGCTGATCTTCTACATCTGGCTTCTAACTGGCTTCTTTAATTACACCAGGACCAAATGTGTCAGACGACCGGTTACAAAGACCCAGCCACACCGTCAGCTACTTGTTGGTGTTTTTCTTTACCCTTTTCCTCCCTGTCTTTCACTACCCCACCACCCTTTTTTTACTGCGTCCCTCCTGCTATTCCACTCTTCTCGTCCAACTCTATTCCCATTTCCCATCGAACCCTCAGGCTAACCCTAACCCAGGCTGTGTCTCTGAGGAGAGAGAGAGGAGAGAGGAGAGAAGGGGGGAGGGCCTGGGGGCATCACAACAACAGTAAATCTTTGAAGTAGAGCGATTAAAGAGGGAGAGAGGGGTAAGGATCACTGTCGGATCGGGCTGAAGGAGGTAGAGAGGGAGGGAGGGAGGGAGGGAGGGAGGGAGGGGTAAGGATCACTGTCAGATCGGGCTGAAGGAGGAGGGAGGGAGGGAGGGAGGGAGGGAGGGAGGGAGGGAGGGAGGGAGGGAGGGAGGGAGGGGGAGGGAGGGGTAAGGATCACTGTCGGATCAGGCTGAAGGAGGTAGAGTTGGAGGGAGGGAGGTAGAGTTGGGAGGGAGGGAGGGAGGGAGGGAGGGAGGGAGGGAGGGAGGGAGGGAGGGAGGGAGGGAGGGGTAAGGATCACTGTCGGATCAGGCTGAAGGGGATAGAGTTGGGGGGGGGGAGGTTCGGGAGAGAGGGAGAGGGGAGGGAGAGAGGAAGGAGAGGGGTAAGGACCACTGTCGGATCGGTCTGAAGGAGGTAGAGTTGGGGGAGGGAGGGGTAAGGATCACTGTCGGATCGGGCTGAAGGGGGTAGGGTTGGAGGGGGTTAGGGAGGGAGAGGGGAGGATAACTGTGAGATACAGGAAAGGCTGTGAACACTGATGTTGAGAGGCTGGGGGCCCGCGGGACACAATTAGGAGGCAGGCTGTTCAGAGAGAGGGTTACAAAAACACAGCGAGCTAGAAGCAGCTTTCCTCCCTCCCTCCCTCCCTCCCTCCCTCCCTCCCTCCCTCCCTCCCTCCCTCCCTCCCTCCCTCCCTCCCTCCCTCCCCAAGGTAAGAGTTCATTACCACAGACAGAGAAGGGGCTGGGGTTGTTAAACACTCCCCTATTTCTTCCCCACCCACAACCCTGCAAGCTGATGTTAAACAGGAGCACTTTAACCATTTCCATTGACGCTAGAACCTAAAGCACCATTATAGAGCTTCAGAGGTACACACCTTAAAATCATCACCGAGACCATGACACACTGACTGACTGAGTAACTCTCAAAAGAGCTGAGAGCTGAGGCAGCCTGTCAGTAGCAGGCATGGAGGGAACTCGTACACAACCCTCACCATCCGTCAAGACCAACAGTCCACTAGTGGACTCCAGGTGTGACAGAGCATTGGTGTCAGATAACAGATCATTAAACGTGTAGGAAACCCTACTATTACAGTCTCAGACAATCCTGGATTAGCATCAGAGACCTCAGCCGAGTCTGAGAGACGCCCTCCGATGGCATTCCTTCCTATCCAGATCACCGTAGATCGTATCTGCTCACTGTAACAGGAAGACACAAGTTGTACAGTCTCTGATAGGCTGATACCTACAGAATTAGCTCGTTGAACTGCAGTGGATATTTTCTGCTCTTTTTTATATATTTAAAAAAATAAATTTAATCCCAAGTTTTTCTTCCAAGCCACGATTGGTCTAAATAACTGACTCTTAAAATAGGGAGTGGAAAGGGGAGAAAGAGAGAAAGGAGAGGGATTGATTTTGGTGTAAAGGGGGGTGGGGGGGGGGGGGGGGGGTACAGAGAAGTATGCATGATTCTCCTGAACGATGAGAACCAGGCACACACGGCCTAATGCACTAACTGGGGTTAGTCGGGGTGTCCTTCAACACATAGAGGTCTTTATGAATGATTAACAAACGCACTAGGATCTGTTTGGGTGTGGGGTAAATAAGTCATTTCTTATTTCTTTGCTGTACCGGTCCAATGACTCCTGTTCTTTATGTATTGCAGTGTGTGGACAGCACTGCTGTAGCCTGTACCTTCTACAGTATTCTGGTAGCTCAGCAGTCCTCTGTCAACTCTCCCAGTACAATGTATGTGCTCTGACATTTCAGCTAACAGGGAAGCATTCCCTGTTTTGTTTTGTGTATTTATTTTATTTCACCTTTATTTAACCAGGTATACTAGTTGAGAACAAGTTCTCATTTACAACTGCGACCTGACCAAGATAAAGCAAAACAGTGCGACACAAACAACACAGAGTTACACATGGGATAAACAAACGTACAGTCAAATCACACAATAGACAAATCTATATACAGTGTGTTGAAATGTAGTAAGATTAGGGAGGTAAGGCAATAAATAGGCCATAGTGGCGAAATAATTACAATTTAGCATTAACACTGAAGTGATGGATGTGCAGAAGATGTATGTGCAAGTAGAGATACTGGGGTGCAAAGGAGCAAAAAAATAAATAACAATATGGGGATGAGGTAGTTGGGTGGGCTATTTACAGATGGGCTGTGTACAGGTACAATGATCAGTAAGCTTTTCTGACAGCTGATACTTAAAGTTAGTGAGGGAGATGTAAGACTCCAGCTTCAGTGATTTTTGCAATTCGTTCCATTCATTGGCAGCAGAGAATTGGAAGGAAAGGCGGCCAAAGGAGGAGTTGGCGATGGGGATGACTAGTGAAATATACCTGCTGGAGCGCAGCGGTCTGTGATGTAATATACAAGGGCGGTCTGTGATGTAATATACACGGGCAGTCTGTGATGTAATATACATGGGCGGTCTGTGATGTAATATACAAGGGCGGTCTGTGATGTAATATACATGGGCGGTCTGTGATGTAATATACAAGGGCGGTCTGTGATGTAATATACACGGGTAGTTTGTGATGTAATTTACACGGGCAGTCTGTGATGTAATATACACGGGCGGTCTGTGATGTAATATACACGGGCAGTCTGTGATGTAATATACACGGGCAGTCTGTGATGTAATATACACGGGCAGTCTGTGATGTAATATACACGGGCAGTCTGTGATGTAATATACACGGGCAGGCAAGAAGACCCTTTTTAGAAAATTAGGCATGTTTCTGAAAGAGCGAAAACACCAAGGTTTTCTACTGGTTTTAATTATGAAGTTGAGTGGCAGATGGTCCCGCAGAGCCAGAGAGTGTTTCGCTCTTTAGTGATCCGTCCTGGTCTGTTCTGGTCTGTTCTGGGCTTTGAGGTTGTCAGAGGTTTACCACAGCTAAACAAACACCACTTTGAGCCCAGAGAGGAGGACAGGAAGAGAGGAGGACAGGAAGAGAGGAGGACAGGAGGAGAGGAGGACAGGAAGAGAGGAGGACAGGAGGAGGGGAGGGTTGGGTTCAGGTCATCTCAGAGACAGGGCTTTCCAGTGAAAACAACAACAATTGTAGCGTGTACAGAAGAGATGGCCAGTAAAGTTTTGGGGAAATTTACATATTTCTATTTATTTTTGTTTATGACACAAAACCCACAAGATGACAGCGGGAACATAGTGCCAAAAGGTTTGCAAGACTTCAAAACATCTCGCGAGTCTTTCTATACACAGTGCATTCCATTTTTTGCCACATTTTGTTACGTTACAGCCTTATTCTAAAATTGATGAAATCGTTTTTTCCCCTCATCAATCTACACACAATACCCCATAATGACATCACAATACCCCATAATGACATCACAATACCCCATAATGACATCACAATACCCCATAATGGCAAAGCAAAAACAGGTTAAAAAATAAGTTTTATATCATATTTACATAAATATTCAGACTCTTTACTCAGTACTTTGTTGAAGCACCTTTGGCAGCGATTACAGACTTCTTGGGTATGATGCTACAAACTTGTCACACCTGTATTTTGGGAGTTTCTCCCATTCTTCTCTGCAGATCCGCTCAAGCTCTGTCAGGTTGGATGGGGAGTGTCGCTGCACAGCTATTTTCAGGTCTCTCCAGAGATGTTCGATCGGGTTCAGGTCAGGGCTCTAGCTGGGCCTCTCAAGGACATTCAGAGACACTCCTGCATTGTCGCGGCTGTGTGCTTAGGGTCGTTGACCTGTTGGAAGGTGAACCTTCACCCCAGTCTGAGGTCCTAAGGGCTCTGGACCAGGTTTTCATCAAGGATCTCTCTGTTCTTTTCTCCGTTCATCTTTCCCTCGATCCTGACTAGTCTCCCAGTCCCTGCCGCTGAAAAACATCCCCACAGCATGTTGCTGCCACCACCATGCTTCACCGTAGGGATGGTGCCAGGTTTCCTCCAGAAGTGACTCTTGGCATTCAGGAGTAAGAGTTCAATCTTGGTTTCATCAGACCAGGGGGGCAAACTCCAAGAGGGCTGTCATGTGCCTTTTACTGAGGAGTGGCTTATGTCTGGCAACTCTACCATAAAGGCCTGATTGGTGGAATGCCTCAGAGTTGGTTGTCCTTCTGGAAGGTTCTCCCATCTCCACAGAGGAACTCTGGAGCCATCAGGTTCTTGGCCACCTCCCTAACCAAGGCCAGCTCTAGGATGAGTCTTGGTGGTTCTAAACTTCTTCCATTTAAGAATGCTGGAGGCCACTGCGTTCTTGGGGACCTTCCCCAGATCTGTACCTCGACACAATCCTGTCTCAGAGCTTTACGGACAATTCCTTTGACCTCATGGCTTGGTTTTTGCTCTGACGTGCACTGTCAACTGTGGGACCTTAAATAGACAGGTGTGTGCCTTTCCAAATCATGTCCAATCAATTAAATATAACACAGGTGATCTCCAATCAAGTTGTAGAAACATCCCAAGGAAGATTAATGGAAACAGGATGCACCTGAGCTCAATTTTGAGTCTCATAGCAAAGGGTCTGAATACTAAATAAGGTATTTCTGTTTTTTTTTGTTTTTTTAATACATTTGCAAAAATGTATAAAAAGCTGTTTTCACTTTGTCAATATGGGGTATTGTGTGTAGATTGATGAGGATTTTTATTTATTTAATCCATTTCAGAATAAGGCCGTAATGTAACAAAATGTGGGAAAAAAGAGAAGGGGTCTGAATACTTCCAAATGCACTGTAAATTATATGGTAACGATGACCGTTTCATCTCTATGGTTCTTGGTTCTGGTGGTGAACCTTTAGGGTGTTCTCTGCCTCAACATGGTCTAACCAACATCCCCTGCTGTGATGTGTCAGGATCCGATTTAAATAAGACCCTGCTTTAAATAGAGAGACTGCGCTGACTTCAGGGATCAGGGATAACTAACAGAGGCCTGAGATTTAGGCAGAAACTAGAGTGGAAGAAGAACATGTTCCAGGAGTTTTAAAATCCTCCTCTTTATTTCTTTGTGTAGAGACATTCATGTTCTTCTGACAAAGGTTGGAGACAATGTGACAGTACAGCACCGCGTGATTAGCCTGGCGACCATATGCCAGCTCACAGCGTGGCAATGATGTGGTTACACTGTGTGACATGACACTACCAAGTGTGTTGTGCCCACTTTGACACAATAATCTAATACCCTGTCTAATTTCACAGGTAGCACCTGCTGGCCGGCAGGGGCCATTATGACAGCTCGTAGCATGACGATGGCACCGACTAATACACTGGCATGACAGTACTGTGGTGCGCGTTTTATGGCCACTGCCCACTGTGACAACACTAGTGATCCCTGTTGACTTTCACAGCCATCGCTTAAGAAGTATGAGGGTTAGGGGTCCTGTACCGCTGGGTTACGAGTGCTAAGAGTCCCGCTGGGTTACGAAGTCCTGCTGGGTTATGAAGTCCCGCTAGGTTACGAAGTCCCGCTAGGTTACGAAGTCCCGCTAGGTTACGAAGTCCTGCTGGGTTACGAAGTCCCGCTGGGTTACGAAGTCCTGCTGGGTTACGAAGTCCTGCTAGGTTATGAGTGGTAAGAGTCCTGCTGGGTTACGAAGTCCTGCTAGGTTACAAAGTCCTGCTAGGTTACGAAGTCCTGATGGGTTACGAAGTCCTGCTGGGTTACGAAGTCCTGCTGGGTTACGAAGTCCTGCTGGGTTACGAAGTCCTGCTAGGTTACGAAGTCCTGATGGGTTACGAAGTCCTGATGGGTTACGAAGTCCTGCTAGGTTACGAAGTCCTGCTGGGTTACGAAGTCCTGCTAGGTTACGAAGTCCTGATGGGTTACGAAGTCCTGCTAGGTTACGAAGTCCTGATGGGTTACGAAGTCCTGCTAGGTTACGAAGTCCTGATGGGTTACGAAGTCCTGCTGGGTTACGAAGTCCCGCTGGGTTACGAAGTCCCGCTGGGTTACGAAGTCCTGATGGGTTACGAAGTCCTGCTAGGTTACGAAGTCCTGATGGGTTACGAAGTCCTGCTAGGTTACGAAGTCCTGATGGGTTACGAAGTCCTGCTGGGTTACGAAGTCCCGCTGGGTTACGAAGTCCCGCTGGGTTACGAAGTCCTGATGGGTTACGAAGTCCCGATGTGTTACGAAGTCCTGCTAGGTTATGAGTGGTAAGAGTCCCGCTGGGTTACGAAGTTCTGCTGGGTTACAAAGTTCTGCTGGGTTATGAAGTCCCGCTGGGTTATGAAGTCCCGCTGGGTTATGAAGTCCCGCTGGGTTATGAGTGGTAAGAGTCCCGCTGGGTTACGAGTGTTAAGAGTCCCGCTGGGTTACGAAGTCCCGCTGGGTTACGAAGTCCCGCTGGGTTACGAAGTTCTGCTGGGTTACGAAGTCCTGCTGGGTTACGAAGTCCTGATGGGTTACGAAGTCCTGCTGGGTTACGAAGTCCTGATGGGTTACGAAGTCCTGATGGGTTACGAAGTCCTGCTAGGTTACGAAGTCCTGATGCGTTACGAAGTCCTGATGGGTTACGAAGTCCTGCTAGGTTACGAAGTCCTGATGGGTTACGAAGTCCTGATGGGTTACGAAGTCCTGCTAGGTTACGAAGTCCTGCTAGGTTACGAAGTCCTGATGGGTTACGAAGTCCTGCTGGGTTACGAAGTCCTGATAGGTTATGAGTGGTAAGAGTCCCGCTGGGTTACGAAGTTCTGCTGGGTTACAAAGTTCTGCTGGGTTACAAAGTTCTGCTGGGTTATGAAGTCCCGCTGGGTTATGAAGTCCCGCTGGGTTACGAAGTCCCGATGGGTTACAAAGTCCCGCTGGGTTACGAAGTCCCGATGGGTTATGAGTGGTAAGAGTCCCGCTGGGTTACGAAGTCCTGCTGGGTTACTAGTGGTAAGAGTCCCGCTGGGTTACGAAGTCCTGCTGGGTTACGAAGTCCCGCTGGGTTACTAGTGGTAAGAGTCCCGCTGGGTTACGAAGTCCTGCTGGGTTACGAAGTCCTGCTGGGTTACGAAGTCCCGCTGGGTTACTAGTGGTAAGAGTCCCGCTGGGTTACGAAGTCCCGCTGGGTTACTAGTGGTAAGAGTCCCGCTGGGTTACTAGTGGTAAGAGTCCCTCTGGGTTACGAGTGTTAAGAGTCCCGCTGGGTTACTAGTGGTAAGAGTCCCTCTGGGTTACGAGTGTTAAGAGTCCCGCTGGGTTACGAAGTCCCGCTGGGTTATTAGTGCTAAGAGTCCCACTGATCATAATGAATAAGAGAGGGGACCTGATCCTGGATCAGCCCTCCTACCCTGAGCCGGCCCTGGTGTATGTTGACTCCACAGGGGTCCACAGGGGGGTCCACAGGGGCCCACAAGGGGGTCCACAGGGGCCCACAGGGGGGTCCACAGGGGGGTCCACAGGGGCCCACAGGGGGTCCACAGGGGTCCACGGGGCCCACAGGGGGGTCCACAGGGGTCCACGGGGGCCCACAGGGGGTCCACAGGGGGGTCCACAGGGGCCCACAGGGGGGTCCACAGGGGGGTCCACGGGGGTCCACAGGGGGGTCCACAGGGGGGTCCACAGGGGCCCACAAGGGGGTCCACAGGGGGCCCGGGGTCCACAGGGGCCCACACTCTGGGACGGCCTTGTAAACCGGCACATGTGCCAAATAACCCTCCCAAATCACCTCTGGGTCCATGTTCACCTCGTCGTCATGTTCGTCAGTCTGTGTGGTGAGATAAGGTAACCAAGCCTGACACACACTCATAACTCCAGAGCAGATGTTCAACCTTGTTTTAGTGACTGTACCTCCTGTGGAGACACTGTGGATAGACCAGCTAAACCAAAGCAGACAGACTAAAATAGCAAATTGTTTGTCAAAAAATGATGGAGCTTCAACCTGTACGAAAAGGTGATAGTTTAAAACCACTGTGTTAGATACTCATCTGAGAAAACCAATGTCCCAAACCTCATGTCTCTATCATAATCCATTCAAAAGTTATTGGAGTTTGTACTCTTGTAAGATGGTCGAATTAAGGTGAATAAATCAATGGAAGCCAGAGAAGAAAAAAAAAGTGGTCAGGAAAAAATGAATCAGGAAAACAACACGGTGTCAGCTAGGCTGGATGCTGTACCGGACAACAGGACGGTGTCAGCTAGGCTGGATGCTGTACGAGACAACAGGACGGTGTCAGCTAGGCTGGATGCTGTACCGGACAACAGGACGGTGTCAGCTGGGCTGGATGCTGTACCGGACAACAGGACGGTGTCAGCTAGGCTGGATGCTGTACGAGACAACAGGACGGTGTCAGCTAGGCTGGATGCTGTACCGGACAACAGGACGGTGTCAGCTAGGCTGGATGCTGTACCGGACAACAGGACGGTGTCAGCTAGGCTGGATGCTGTACCGGACAACAGGACGGTGTCAGCTAGGCTGGATGCTGTACCGGACAACAGGACGGTGTCAGCTGGGCTGGATGCTGTACCGGACAACAAGACGGTGTCAGCTAGGCTGGATGCTGTACGAGACAACAGGACGGTGTCAGCTAGGCTGGATGCTGTACCGGACAACAGGACGGTGTCAGCTAGGCTGGATGCTGTACCGGACAACAAGACGGTGTCAGCTAGGCTGGATGCTGTACCGGACAACAAGACGGTGTCAGCTAGGCTGGATGCTGTACCGGACAACAACACGGTGTCAGCTGGGCTGGATGCTGTACCGGACAACAGGACGGTGTCAGCTGGGCTGGATGCTGTACCGGACAACAGGACGGTGTCAGCTAGGCTGGATGCTGTACCGGACAACAGGACGGTGTCAGCTAGGCTGGATGCTGTACCGGACAACAACACGGTGTCAGCTGGGCTGGATGCTGTACCGGACAACAGGACGGTGTCAGCTAGGCTGGATGCTGTACCGGACAACAACACGGTGTCAGCTGGGCTGGATGCTGTACCGGACAACAGGACGGTGTCAGCTGGGCTGGATGCTGTACGAGACAACAGGACGGTGTCAGCTGGGCTGGATGCTGTACCGGACAACAGGACGGTGTCAGCTAGGCTGGATGCTGTACGAGATAACACCACGGTGTCAGCTAGGCTGGATGCTGTACGAGACAACAGGACGGTGTCAGCTGGGCTGGATGCTGTACCGGACAACAGGACGGTGTCAGCTAGGCTGGATGCTGTACTGGACAACAGGACGGTGTTAGCTAGGCTGGATGCTGTACCGGACAACAGGACGGTGTCAGCTGGGCTGGATGCTGTACGAGACAACAGGACGGTGTCAGCTGGGCTGGATGCTGTACCAGACAACAGGACGGTGTCAGCTAGGCTGGATGCTGTACCGGACAACAGGACGGTGTCAGCTGGGCTGGATGCTGTACCGGACAACAACACGGTGTCAGCTAGGCTGGATGCTGTACCGGACAACAGGACGGTGTCAGCTGGGCTGGATGCTGTACGAGATAACACCACGGTGTCAGCTAGGCTGGATGCTGTACCGGACAACAGGACGGTGTCAGCTAGGCTGGATGCTGTACGAGACAACAGGACGGTGCCAGCTAGGCTGGATGATGTACAGGACAACAGGACGGTGTCAGCTAGGCTGGATGCTGTACCGGACAACAAGACAGTGTCAGCTAGGCTGGATGCTGTACGAGACAACAGGACGGTGCCAGCTAGGCTGGATGCTGTACGAGATAACACCACGGTGTCAGCTAGGCTGGATGCTATACCGGACAACAGGACGGTGTCAGCTAGGCTGGATGCTGTACGAGATAACACCACGGTGCCAGCTAGGCTGGATGCTGTACGAGACAACAGGACGGTGTCAGCTAGGCTGGATGCTGTACGAGACAACAGGACGGTGTCAGCTAGGCTGGATGCTGTACGAGACAACAGGACGGTGTCAGCTAGGCTGGATGCTGTACCGGACAACAGGACGGTGCCAGCTAGGCTGGATGCTGTACCGGACAACAGGACGGTGTCAGCTAGGCTGGATGCTGTACCGGACAACAGGACGGTGTCAGCTAGGCTGGATGCTGTACGAGACAACAGGACGGTGTCAGCTAGGCTGGATGCTGTACGAGATAACACCACGGTGCCAGCTAGGCTGGATGCTGTACCGGACAACAGGACAGTGTCAGCTAGGCTGGATGCTGTACCGGACAACAGGACGGTGCCAGCTAGGCTGGATGCTGTACCGGACAACAGGACGGTGTCAGCTGGGCTGGATGCTGTACGAGACAACAGGACGGTGTCAGCTAGGCTGGATGCTGTACCGGACAACAGGACGGTGTTAGCTAGGCTGGATGCTGTACCGGACAGGCTTACCATTGAACTTGTTATCTTTCTTCTCAAATCCGGAGGACATAAAACAATATAAAGGTAAGATAGATATCGATTTTGATACATGACATGTAGTATTTTCATATTTGCGAACTTCCTGTTCTTTTTTAAAAGAACTCTCACAAAAACAAGCGTATCTCTGTGAAATGTAAACGGAGTACTGAGCAGTACACCAAGAGTTTTTATTTTCAAAGCCTTTCACATTTAATTCAGCTCGTGTCAGTCTATTTTTGCTCATTGCGACCCACTGAAACAACATGGAAGACGTGACGCGCAAATATAAAATCCTCAAAAGTTTTGGCGATAAAGCTGTGCCACTCTGTCAACAGCGCTCAGTGCTAATTATCGGAATGGATTAGGTTACGAAATCCGACTTTAAAAAAAAAAACATCATGTTAATGATATGTTACAAAAAGAACCCACTGAATTATTTATTACAACATGAAGAATCACATGTGTCTCGGTAAAAAAAAAAAGTATTTTATAACATAAGGAAGTGAAATGTCATCAGCAAAGCCCTTTTGCACCTACTCTGGGCAGAATGGGTGGACAACCTAGAAGTTGCACTCCCTCCAATCCCTTGGTTCACTCTAAGATCAAGCCTCCAATAGGCAAGGAGTTGAAAGATATCCAAAAGGTGCTTCTACATCTGCATCGCTTGTTGTTTTGGGGGGTTTTAGGCTGGGTTTCTGTACAAGCACTTTGTGACATCTGCTGATGTAAAAAAAACAAAAAGGGATTCATAAATACATTTGATTTGATTGAAATACATTTGTTTGATGAGAATCCTGCTTCTCTTAGTTCCCTGAGTCGTAGTGCGTCTGAGAGGCAACCAGCTGAAGGAAAGAGGAGGAATGGAAAAAGGGGTTGAACGCTGAACATTTTCCAGTGCCTTTAGGCAACAATCTCATGAAAATTCTAAAAAAGGCGAGGATCGGCTTTTAGGGACTTTTCATTCCACCACCAGGATGCCGCGAGCGAGGAGACGCCATAACTCAGAAATCACGCTGGGCTTCTACACAAAGAGCACTCAGAGAAATGAGATGTAATCTTACGAGGCAGGGCCTACGAGCCGAGAACATAGTGAGATATAGGGAGCTAGAGGACAACAGGCAGCTACAGCCAACTGTGAGAAAGAAAGTTCACTTCCCAATAAATTCCTTCCGTTCCTGCCTGGAAAAACAAAACATTAAAAAAAAAAACACAAAACTGCTGTATGTTTCAGCACTGCACAAAAAAAACACACAATAACACAAAACGGATGACATATGAAGGGAGCTAGCGCCACAAACAGAGGTCCCTAAAGGTGCAACCTGCAATAGATAGGCTCATCTCAATTAATGGCATTTGCTGGAGAGAAGAAGAAAAAAACGTGTTAAGGACTGGGCCTTTAAAAGGTTGTTTTGTTTTGTTTCATTCAATACGGCGGGCCGGGGAAATCAGAGCGATCAATCCCTCCCTCCCAGCCTGGGAAAAATAAACATTACAAAAACACTAAACTTATCAGGAACGGAGGGATAAGTGCCTCAAACAAAGGCATAAATAGTTTGGGCTGTCATTAACAAGGCGGTCCGGGGAAATGGGTGTGAGCTGACAGGTCCTCAACTGGTCCTCACCAAGAGGGAATGTTTTTGGGAACACGGGGCCGAGGTTAAGTAGCCTACCCTGAGACACACACACACACACACACACACACACACACACACACACACACACTGTGAGAACACACTGCCTTGCTGAGACCCAGGCTGTGGGAAAGGGAGTTTACACAATCACATCATCTTGACTTATGGGAGGCAGGGGGAAGGAGAGAGTGAGAGAGGTAGGGAGGGAGAGAGAGGGAGGGAGGGAGGGAGGGAGGGAGGGAGGGAGGGAGGGAGGGAGAGAGAGGGAGGGAGGGAGGGAGGGAGGGAGGGAGGGAGGGAGGGAGGGAGGGAGGGAGGAAGGGAGGGAGGGAGAGAGAGAGAGAGAGAGGGAGGGAGGGAGAAAGAGAGGGAGAGGGGGAGGGAGAGAGAGAGAGAGAGAGAGAGAGAGAGGGAGGGAGGGAGAAAGAGAGTGAGAGAGGTAGGGAGAGAGAAAGAGAGGGAGAGAGAGAGAGAGAGAGAGAGGGAGGGAGGGAGAAAGAGTGGGAGGGAGGGAGAGAAAGAGGGAGAGAGAGAGGCGAAAGGTAAAATGGAAACTGAGACGTTTGGAAGAGGTCCAAGATTAAGTCCCTGTAGGAAAACATGTCAATAGGTTTGCACCACAAAACATGATCGATAGGATGGTATACATTTTACATTTTAGTCATTTAGCAGACGCTCTTATCCAGAGCGACTTAAAGAAGTGAATGCATACATTTCATACATTTTTCTTTCTTCCGTACTGGTCCCCCATGGGAATCAAACCCACAACCCTGGCATTGCAAACACTATGCTCTACCAACTGAGCCACACGGGACCACTCATATGGTATGGTATGGTATGGGATGGGATGGGATGGTATGGGATGGTATGGGATGGGATGGTATGGTATGGTATGGTATGGTATGGGATGGGATGGTATGGGATGGGCTGGTATGGTATGGGATGGGATGGGATGGTATGGGATGGGCTGGGATGGTATGGGATGGGCTGGTATGGTATGGTATGGGATGGGATGGTATGGTATGGTATGGGATGGTATGGGATGGGATGGTATGGGATGGTATGGGATGGTATGGGATGGGATGGGCTGGTATGGTATGGGATGGGATGGTATGGTATGGGATGGTATGGGATGGTATGGGCTGGGATGGTATGGGCTGGGATGGTATGGGATGGGACGGTATGGGATGGTATGGGATGGTATGGTATGGGATGGTATGGGCTGGGATGGGCTGGGATGGTATGGGATGGTATGGGCTGGGATGGTATGGGATGGGATGGGATGGGATGGTATGGGATGGTATGGGATGGGCTGGTATGGTATGGTATGGGATGGGCTGGTATGGGATGGTATGGGATGGTATGGGATGGTATGGGATGGGATGGTATGGGATGGGATGGTATGGTATGGTATGGGATGGTATGGGATGGGATGGGATGGTATGGTATGGTACGGTATGGTATGGTATGGGATGGTATGGGATGGTATGGGATGGGATGGGATGGTATGGTATGGTACGGTATGGTATGGGCTGGGATGGTATGGGCTGGGATGGTATGGGATGGGAGGGTATGGGCTGGGATGGTATGGGCTGGGATGGTATGGGATGGGATGGTATGGGCTGGGATGGTATGGGATGGGATGGGATGGTATGGGATGGTATGGTATGGGATGGTATGGGATGGGATGGTATGGGATGGTATGGTATGGTATGGGATGGTATGGTATGGTATGGGATGGTATGGGATGGTATGGTATGGACTGGGATGGTATGGGATGGGCTGGGATGGTATGGTATGGTATGGTATGGTATGGGCTGGGATGGTATGGTATGGTACGGTATGGTATGGGCTGGGATGGTATGGGCTGGTACGGTATGGGATGGGATGGTATGGTATGGGATGGTATGGGATGGTATGGGGTGGTATGGGATGCTATGGGGTGGTATGGGAGTAGCCAGCCAAATAGAAAAACCTGTTTGGTCTCGCACATGCTCATACCTTACTATCTATTTAACATCTATTTAACATCTATTAAACATCTATTTAACATCTATTAAACATCTATTTAACATCTACTAAACATCTATTTAACATCTATTAAACATCTATTTAACATCTATTAAACATCTATTTAACATCTACTAAACATCTATTTAACATCTATTTAACATCTATTTAACATCTATTAAACATCTATTTAACATCTACTAAACATCTATTTAACATCTATTAAACATCTATTAAACATCTATTAAACATCTACTTAACATCTATTAAACATCTATTAAACATCTATTAAACATCTACTAAACATCTATTAAACATATATTAAACATCTATTAAACATCTACTAAACATCTACTAAACATCTATTAAACATCTACTAAACATCTACTAAACATCTATTAAACATCTATTAAACATCTATTAAACATCTACTTAACATCTACTTAACATCTATTAAACATCTACTAAACATCTACTAAACATCTACTAAACATCTATTAAACATCTACTTAACATCTATTAAACATCTATTAAACATCTATTTAACAACTATTCAACATCTATTAAACATCTATTAAACATCTACTTAACATCTACTTAACATCTATTAAACATCTATTAAACATCTATTTAACATCTATTAAACATCTATTAAACATCTATTAAACATCTATTAAACATCTATTAAACATCTATTTAACAACTATTCAACATCTATTAAACATCTATTAAACATCTACTTAACATCTATTAAACATCTATTAAACATCTATTTAACATCTATTAAACATCTATTAAACATCTACTTAACATCTATTAAACATCTATTAAACATCTACTAAACATCTACTAAACATCTACTAAACATCTATTAAACATCTACTAAACATCTACTAAACATCTATTAAACATCTATTAAACATCTATTAAACATCTATTAAACATCTATTAAACAACTATTCAACATATATTAAACATCTATTTAACATCTATTAAACATCTATTAAACATCTATTAAACATCTATTTAACATCTACTTAACATCTATTAAACATCTATTAAACATCTATTAAACATCTATTAAACAACTATTCAACATATATTAAACATCTACTTAACATCTAATAAACATCTATTAAACATATATTTTTAGGCGCATATTTATGGTTGCAGTGTAGAGCCCTGAAATTCACTCACAGAGATGTAAAGAAATTTGACTCCAACCAATCACAGCATACAAAACTCACACTGCCCTACCGGGAGGCGGGACAGACAGCAGACTGTTAAATCATCGTTCACTTTGTGACTGACAGGCGACCTGTCCTATCAATAGATCGCTAGAATACTTTTTTTTCTGACTAGAGAATTGAAAAGTAGCCTAGTTAATTTAAGTGGAAAAAGTAGCCAGCTGAAAAAGAGTCTGTAATCGGCTTTTCCGACAGCCCGGCGCTACTGGAAAACACTGTGAATGTGGATCACAGAAGGCCAGACAGCAAAGATTGGAGTTTTCCAGTGTCCAGAATTAATTGATTAATAATCTCACATATGAGAGAGTAAATATTATTTAATTAATTCTTAACTTTACGGAATATAGTCTGATGTAAAACATTTGGAAGGGGTTTATTTTGGGAGCTGTAAAGTGAAAATAAATGGAATAAACCGAAGTGCTGAAGTGATTAGCATGAGGTCAATGAGGATCAACAATGTGGATTTTTCAATGTCATATTTCAGTGTGCATGCATGATAAGTTTAATATTGAACTATCTCTGATTAGGGAGTGAACGTTATTTATAATAAAAGTTACACGGAGAAAATCGGACCTCTCTGAAATGAAAACGGATGACATTCCCTTCAGGAAAATATATTTTTAGCTAAAAAGAAAAACAAGTGTCCCTCCCCTATACCCAAAATAATAATTAAAACAAAGTGGATAGCAGAGAACATGCCTACCGTTTACACTCACTTCTTGGCAAGACCAGAGCCTTAGATACGCAGTTTATGAAACTGTTCTTCAAACTGTAAGCATTACACGGCAGCACAGGAATCTGTGGGACACAAGGTTGTGGGTTCACAGACCACCATGAATGGAGTAAGGATGGAAAAATCTCCTTCATAGTAAAAAGCAATTGCCTTTTAGAAACAAACAATTCTAGGTCATTTTACATATTAACAGAATATTTTTTTAATACCGCACAAATGACTGAAATTACAAACATAACAAAGATGAGATGAACACACCAGGCCTATCATATTTCTCCAATGCTAAAGCAGTATGTGGTGTTTACAACTAAACTGATCCTGTTTGTAAATAATTACATTTTCAATGTCATTAGGAATCTCAGTATGTTTTGTACTTCCAAAAGTTAGGCCCACCTTTCCACCCCAGACAGTAGGTCCTACCTTTCCACCCCAGACAGTAGGTCCCACCTTTCCACCCCAGACAGTAGGTCCCACCTTTCCACCCAAGACAGTAGGTCCTACCTTTCCACCCCAGACAGTAGGCCTCCCTTTCCACCCCAGACAGTAGACCTCCCTTTCCACCCCAGACAGTAGGTCCCACCTTTCCACCCCAGACAGTAGGCCTACCTTTCCACCCCAGACAGTAGACCTACCTTTCCACCCCAGACAGTAGGTCCTACCTTTCCACCCCAGACAGTAGGTCCCACCTTTCCACCCCAGACAGTAGGTCCCACCTTTCCACCCCAGACAGTAGGTCCTCCCTTTCCACCCCAGACAGTAGACCTCCCTTTCCACCCCAGACAGTAGGTCCCACCTTTCCACCCCAGACAGTAGGTCCTCCCTTTCCACCCCAGACAGTAGACCTCCCTTTCCACCCCAGACAGTAGGTCCCACCTTTCCACCCCAGACAGTAGGTCCTCCCTTTCCACCCCAGACAGTATACCTCCCTTTCCACCCCAGACAGTATACCTCCCTTTCCACCCCAGACAGTAGACTTCCCTTTCCACCCCAGACAGTAGGTCCTTCCTTTCCACCCCAGACAGTAGGCCTCCCTTTCAACCCCAGACAGTAGGTCCTACCTTTCCACCCCAGACAGTAGGTCCCACCTTTCCACCCCAGACAGTAGGTTCTACCTTTCCACCCCAGACAGTAGGGCCTCCCTTTCAACCCCAGACAGTAGGTCCTACCTTTCCACCCCAGACAGTAGGTCCTACCTTTCCACCCCAGACAGTAGGTCCTACCTTTCCACCCCAGACAGTAGGCCTCCCTTTCCACCCCAGACAGTAGACCTACCTTTCCACCCCAGACAGTAGACTTCCCTTTCCACCCCAGACAGTAGGTCCTTCCTTTCCACCCCAGACAGTAGGCCTCCCTTTCAACCCCAGACAGTAGGTCCTACCTTTCCACCCCAGACAGTAGGTCCCACCTTTCCACCCCAGACAGTAGGTCCTACCTTTCCACCCGACAGTAGGTCCTTCCTTTCCACCCCAGACAGTAGGCCTCCCTTTCCACCCCAGACAGTAGGTCCTACCTTTCCACCCCAGACAGTAGGTCCCACCTTTCCACCCCAGACAGTAGGTCCTACCTTTCCACCCCAGACAGTAGGCCTCCCTTTCCACCCCAGACAGTAGGCCTCCCTTTCCACCCCAGAAAGTAGACCTACCTTTCCACCCCAGACAGTAGGCCTACCTTTCCACCCCAGACAGTAGGTCCTACCTTTCCACCCCAGACAGTAGGCCTCCCTTCCACCCCAGACAGTAGACCTACCTTTCCACCCCAGACAGTAGGTCCTACCTTTCCACCCCAGACAGTAGGTTCTACCTTTCCACCCCAGACAGTAGGCCTACCTTTCCACCCCAGACAGTAGGTGCTACCTTTCCACCCCAGACAGTAGGCCTACCTTTCAACCCCAGACAGTAGGTCCTACCTTTCCACCCCAGACAGTAGGGCCTACCTTTCCACCCCAGACAGTAGACCTCCCTTTCCACCCCAGACAGTAGATCCTACCTTTCCACCCCAGACAGTAGACCTCCCTTTCCACCCCAGACAGTAGGTCCTTCCTTTCCACCCCAGACAGTAGGGCCTCCCTTTCCACCCGAGACAGTAGGCCTATCTTTCCACCCCAGACAGTAGGTCTTACCTTTCCACCCCAGACAGTAGACCTACCTTTCCACCCCAGACGGTAGGTCCTACCAACGCTGAAAAATGAAAGCTTTAACTACTGGCTACTGTTCCTCTGTGGCTTAACCCAATGACAGAATGTTTCCCCTAAAAGCTGTCTGGGTTTAAACATATTCTAACGTACAGAAAGTAATCTCTTAATCAATTGATAGTGACAGAATTAGATTACTTCCCAAGCAAATATGAAGGAGAAAAAAAAGTGTCTCTTTGGTGACAGAAGGTTGTAGCTCAGCCTCTGAATGTCAAAGAAAATAATCAATGATATTCCCCATAATGCATCGGAGGCACATCTTTCCGAGGTATTTTACAGATTGTTTCTAGCATAAAGCATCGCGGACCAAAGCGCTTTTGTAGATCACTTTATATAATCAGATCCTTTATTTTTTTTTCTTCTTCTAAATCTTAAACTAACAATGGTTAGGTCTGTGCTTTCTGCCAGTTTCTTTAATAAAAGGTTGGCCTATGGCATACCGTCTCATAACCCCTCAATTCTGAGTCTTGGTTTTAACTCAACAGCCCTTCACTGACACAGAGGTAGGCTAGTTAAAGAGTGCATTGGTGGGTCGAGGAATTGACCGACAAAATCTGTGGATATAGCAGCCTATCGCCTATTTTAATTTGTTAAACAGGTAGGTCCACCTCTCATTGCTTAAATAGGAAGAGATTTGCTCCAACACAAAGCCCTCTTGTTGTTAGTAAAGTCTAATTAAAATGAAGACGGTTGAAATGAATTATGCCTACTCGATTTTGCCTACGTTCAGCACCATGAGCTGTTAATTCCTGATTGATTGCACCTTGGCTGCTACTTCACGTTTCAGAACCACAATGTAAATGACTTGAATCTGACTTATTGTGAAGTCAATAACTCTTGATAAATAAATCATGAGTAAGAAACAATTTGTTTTTAATAAAAAATCAATTACAGTACTAGCAAGCTATCAAAGTTGACCTCTGGTCCTCCTTTTCATCTTCGCTCTCTCCTTCTCAAACTGAACAGAACAAAGGTTATAGGCTAGTCCATGTGCATTTCGTTTGGGGCAAGGCCTCATCAACAACAAAAACATTTTTTTTGGGGGGGGGGGAGGGGAAGAAGCCTTTGACTCACTTCCTGCACTGCCACTGAAGGCCTGCATAGCCATTGGTTAGGAAGCAAACAAAAACGTTGTTTGATCAGCAAGAGCTGAGCAGGCCGGGGCTCAGGGTTGGACTATCCCTCGCAGTGTGTGGGGCGGCAGGTAGACCGGCGGGTAGGATCACTGGGCCAGTAACCGAAAGGTTGCTGGATCGAATCCCTGAACCGACAAGGTAAAAAAAAAAAAAAAAAAGGTTGTTCTGCCCCCAAAAACAACTTCTCCCTGGACACCATGGATGTTGATTAAGGCAGCCCCCCCATGCACCTCTCTGATTCAGAAGATGTGTTCAGTTGTACAACTGATGTGGCAGCCCAGTTGTATTTACACCATCCCAGCAGCTATCTTAGAAAAATAACTTTGCTTTGTGCTTCTCCCAGCATGCACTTCATGGCCTATAAGCTGTGAATCATGGGTTTCAGACCACTCTAACTAGCCTATAGGCTATGAATCATGGGATTGTCATTTACAAAATAGCCTCCAATACCCTACTTAATAAACTGGATGCAGTCGATTACAGTGCCATCCATTTTGTCAGCAAAGTGCCATATACTACCCACCACTGCGACCTGTACGCTCTCGTTGGCTGGCCCTCGCTTCATACTCGTCGTCAAACCCACTGGCTCCAGGTCATCTACAAGACCCTGCTAGGTAAAGTCCCCCCTTATCTCAGCTCACTGGTTACCATAGCAGCACCCACCTGTAGCACGCGCTCCAGCAGGTATATCTCTCTGGTCACCCCCAAAGCCAATTCCTCCTTTGGCCGTCTCTCCTTCCAGTTCTCTGCTGCCAATCACTGGCACAAACTACAAAAATCTCTGAAACTGGAAACACTTATCTCCCTCACTAGCTTTAAGCACCAGCTGTCAGAGCAGCTCACAGATCACTGCACCTGTACATAGCCCATCTATAATTTAGCCCAAACAACTACCACTTCCCCTACTGTATTTATTTATTTATTTATTTTGCTCATTTGCACCCCATTATTTCTATTTCTACTTTGCACTTTCTTCCACTACAAATCTACCATTCCAGTGTTTTACTTGCTATATTGTATTTACTTTGCCACCATGGCCTTTTTGCCTTTACCTCCCTTATCTCACCTCATTTGCTCACATTGTATATAGACTTATTTTTCTACCGTATTATTGACTGTATGTTTGTTTTACTCCATGTGTAACTCTGTGTCGTTGTATGTGTCGAACTGCTTTGCTTTATCTTGGCCAGGTCGCAATTGTAAATGAGAACTTGTTCTCAACTTGCCTACCTGGTTAAATAAAGGTGAAATAAAATAAATCAAAATTGAGACCCCTCTAACTAGCCTATAGGCACACTTGATATTGCACGTCCAGCGGAGAATCAGAGATGAGGGGCACACATCCATAAATAGCCTAATAAGCAACTAATTCTTAAACACTGGGAAATATTGACATTTCATAAATTACAAATGACATGACCCGCCCCTGGACTAGATTTAAGAAAATAAATACTAAACCTTCCCCTTGACTGAAATTGAAAAAGCATGACCCTCCTCCATTTTTCTCCAGGTATCCATACTGTACATTTCGATCCATCCCTTAACTGTCTGTTTTGTTCAGTAAACATCATTCTGCGTACATCTCAATGACGATGCTCTTGAGTGAGTATTCATTAAGAATCAGCGGTCAAAACTGAAACTGTGAGTAACTCTCTCTCTCTGTGTAGTTTTCCCATGCTAGCCTAGCGCTCTGCATGTATAAGCTCACCACAGTGGCACTATTTTATATATAAACACTGCATTTAGTTCTATTAGACAGGACCACACAGACAATGTGCAGCCTGACCACAGCTGGGATGTCTCTGAATCTGTTTGGACCTCATTACATTTGCTTAGTGAGCAATAGAAGGAACAATGTGTACTGTTTTCCCCTGTGTTCTAGGGTTTAAATGTGTTCTAATGTTCGTGTGTGTTCTAATGTTGTAGTGTGTTCTACAGTTGAAATGTGTTCTAATGTTCTAGTGTGTTCTAGGGTTTAAATGTGTTCTAATGTTCGTGTGTGTTCTAATGTTTTAGTGTGTTCTAATGTTCTAGTGTGTTCTACGGTTTAAATGTGTTCTAATGTTCTAGTGTGTTCTAATGTTTTAGTGTGTTCTAATGTTCTAGTGTGTTCTAGGGTTTAAATGTGTTCTAATGTTCTAGTGTGTTCTACGATTTAAATGTGTTCTAATGTTCTAGTGTATTCTACGGTTTAAATGTGTTCTAATGTTCTAGTGTGTTCTACGGTTTAAATGTGTTCTAATGTTCTAGTGTGTTCTACGGTTTAAATGTGTTCTAATGTTCTAGTGTATTCTACGGTTTAAATGTGTTCTAATGTTCTAGTGTATTCTACGATTTAAATGTGTTCTAATGTTCTAGTGTATTCTACGGTTTAAATGTGTTCTAATGTCCTTGTGTGTTCTACGGTTTAAATGTGTTCTAATGTTCTAGTGTATTCTACGGTTTAAATGTGTTCTAATGTTCTAGTGTGTTCTACGGTTTAAATGTGTTCTAATGTTCTAGTGTGTTCTACGGTTTAAATGTGTTCTAATGTTCTAGTGTATTCTACGATTTAAATGTGTTCTAATGTTCTAGTGTATTCTACGGTTTAAATGTGTTCTAATGTCCTTGTGTGTTCTACGGTTTAAATGTGTTCTAATGTTCTAGTGTATTCTACGGTTTAAATGTGTTCTAATGTTCTAGTGTGTTCTACGGTTTAAATGTGTTCTAATGTTCTAGTGTGTTCTACGGTTTAAATGTGTTCTAATGTTCTAGTGTGTTCTACGATTTAAATGTGTTCTAATGTTCTAGTGTGTTCTACGGTTTAAATGTGTTCTAATGTCCTTGTGTGTTCTACGGTTTAAATGTGTTCTAATGTTCTAGTGTATTCTACGGTTTAAATGTGTTCTAATGTTCTAGTGTGTTCTAATGTGTATAGGGATTTTGATGGGTAGATTTAGTTACTAATCACCTGTAGAATGAACTTTAAAGCAACGCTTAAGCAACGCCCGACAGCATCAATCTCAGAGAAATAATTACCAGCTTGAGAATAATATTGCAAGAATCAGATCACTGTCGGTTCTCCATTTCAAACCCACGATGATACAAAGCAGCCAACGGCCTAAATGGTACCCTATTCCCTAAATAGTGCACTAGGGTCCATAAGGCCATGGTAAAAAAAAAAAGAAGTAGTGCACTATATAGGGAATAGGGTGCCATTTGGGATGTAGAAACCTCTAGTCAGTCAGAGGCATTGTGATAGAAGGCCAGGGTTTGGGGGTGGGATGTTCTTGCTTTCACCAAATCCAGACACAATCACAGGGGGATTATGGGGCTAGAAAATGAAAATAGCGTTTTATCTCTCATTAATTTCAATGCATCAGTCTGAGAGCTCTTTGATGGAAGCTTGGAGACAAATACTAAAGATATGGACGAGGCAGAGAGGCAAGGAAGGGAGATTACAAGAAAGCAGGGCTCCAGTATGATAATGAGGAAGAAAGATACTAAATGTTTATTTTTGGGGGGGGGGGGGGGGGGTTCTCTTTTCAAGTCCTTTGTAATCTCAGCCTCTGATCTCTGGTGTCTCGGGTTCTGCAAAAGAATGACAAAACGAACTTTGGGGACGGGCTAAAAGGAAAAACAAAATATGTTTTATTGTCACGTACATTGGATAGGTGCAGTGTCATGTGTTGTTTTACAGGGTCAGTCATAGTAGTACAGTAACCCTGTGGCAAATTAGGGTGAAGTGTCTTGGTCAAGGAACAAGTCCGATTTTTCACCTTGTCTGCGAAATGTGTCAAAAATATATGTCACCAGACTGTTCCCACAGAATGATTAAACGCTGTTCAAATGTCCTATGAATGAAAATGAAATTCCATGTATCTCTATATCACCTACAATACAATCCTCAAATGAGAATTATCATTCAATCTGGAGAGAAACACAATGGGGATGTATTCCAATCTGCTTTAAGAAGCTATAAAAATTGTGCATGCTGAGAATGTTGTGGTAATATTAGGTCAAACTTAAATATAACGTTTCCTAAATGTTTTAGAAATGTTTTGAGTACCTCCAAGACAAGGTCAATGTATATTGCATGAACATCAATGTAATATTATGTTAAATCTAAAACAAATATCCTATGAACATCATAAAAAAAACAGACTTATTTCATGCTTACAACATTAAGGGAATGTCCTGTGCAACCTAACTCAAACATTGCATGAATGTCATCACAATTGAGGATATGTAACGGCTGTCTTCGTCGTCAGATGAAACAGAGAAGTCATCGTCGGAAAAGGTGGACCAATACGCAGCGGAGTGAGTGTTCATATTCAATATTTAATTAATAGAAACACTTTAAACAAAACACGAAAATGAACGACAGCCTACAGTTCTGCTAGGTCCAAAACTAACAAAATACAATTACCCACAAAACCCAAAGGAAAAACATGCTCCTTATGTGTGACTCCCAATCAACAACAACGAACTTCAGCTGTGCCTGATTGGGAGCCACACACGGCCCAAAACAAAGAAATACAAAAAACATAGAAAAAGAACATAGAACGCCCACCCAATGTAACACCCTGGCCTAACCAAAATAAAGACCAAAAAACCCCTCTCTATGGCCAGGGCGTTACAGGATATTATGTGCTTTGGGAACCCATCTCCTGTAATGTACCGACACTGCTCCCACAATCTAATGAAATGTTCTGGGAACCTTTAAAGAACTCAGAAAGGCTGTTTTATTAACATTCTTGTTGTATCAAAGGAATATTTTGTGCACACTGATACAAAATGATCGGAACGTCAGTACAACAGGACAGTTGTTGCGTTTTTGGGAACATATGTCTCGTAATTTCCCCCACAATGTTCCCACAACCTAATGAAACATTCTTGTAATCTTTAAAGAACAGATGGAATGTGTTCTCGGAATGTTCTTCTAACATCAGGTGAACGTTTTTCTTTTTTTCGCACCCTAAAATAAACCTTTTCAAATCATCCTCACAACTGGATAGTTTTGGTGTTTTGGGAACATATATTTTGTGATATCCCTACAATGTTCTCACCAGACTGTTCCCACAACCTAATGAAACATTCTGGGAACCTTTTATGAACAGACTAAATGTGTTATAGGAACGTTATCGCAGCATCAATGCAAATGACATATAAACATACAAACTTTTGGGGAATGTTCTGTGGTGGTTGTTACTGATGTTGTGCACAACATTTTAGTGAACGGTAGAACATTCCAAGGATATTTAATCTAAAAACCTTTTTTTGATAAATAAATACGATTTTTTTATCAAAAACATTTCTCTTAATGTTTTTGGTATGTTATCATCCTAATGTTAGATAAAACCCTAACTACAACTTCATGGGAATCTTAGCTAATGTTCTGGAAATGTTCCCGGTTTGCTGGGTTTTGTCTCTGCTACTCCATGGCAACCTGTACCAGCTCACCAAGTCTGGAACCAACAGGATCCTGATTAGATTCTACCCCTCAGCTATAAGACTGATCAATAGTTAGTTAAATAGTTAACCAATAGCTACTCTGACTATCTGCATTGACCCTTTTTGATCTAAATCTTTTGACTCATCCCATACGCTGTTCTTACTGTCTATTATCTATCCTGTTGTCTAGTCACTTTTCCCCTTCCTATATTTACATATTACCTCAACTACCAACACTGCTGCTACCGTCTACTATCTATCCTGTTGCCTAGTCACTTTTCCCCTACCTATATTTACATATCTAACTCAATTACCTCGTACCCCTGTATATTGACTCAGTACTGGTACCCTGTGTATATATCCAAGTTATTACCTCATACCCCTGCACATTGCCTCAGTACTGGTACCCTGTGTATATATCCAAGTTATTACCTCATAGCCCTGCACATTGACTCAGTACTGATACCCTGTATATATATCCAAGTTATTACCTCATACCCCTGCACATTGACTCAGTACTGGTACCCTGTGTATATATCCAAGTTATCGTTACTCATTGCTTATTTAACCCTTGTGTTATTATTTTATATAATTTTTTATTTGTTTCTCTCTGCATTATTGGGAAGTAACATTGATGTAAGGAAGCATTTCACTGTTAGTCTACAACTGTTGTCTACGAAGCATGTGACAAATAACATTTGATTTGATTTGAAATACACTACATGCTAGTCGAACATCTCATTCCAAAATCATGGGCATTAATATGGAGTTGGTCCCCCCCTGCACTGCTATAACAGCCTCCACTCTTCTGGGAAGGCTTTCCACTAGATGCTGGAAAATTGCTGCGGGGACTTGCTTCCATTCAGCCACAAGAGCATTATTGAGGTCAGGCACTGATGTGGGGGGGATTAGGCCTGGCTCGCAGTCGGTGTTCCAATTCATCCCAAAGGTGTTTGATGGGGTTGAAGTCAGGGCTCTGTGCAGCGAATCAAGTTCTTCCACACCGATCTTGACAAATCATTTCTGTATAGACCTCACTTTGTGCACAGGGGCATTGTCATGCTGAAACAGGAAAGGGCCTTCCCCAAACTGTTGCCGCAAAGTTGGAAGCACAGAATCGTCTAGAATGTCATTCTATGCTGTAGCATTAAGATTTCCCTTCACTAGAACTAAGGGGCCCGAACCATGAAAAACAGCCCCAGATCATTATTCCTCCTCCACCAAACTTTACAGTTGGCACTACGCATTCAGGCAGGTAGCGTTCTCCAGGCATCCGCCAAACCCAGATTCCTCTGTTGGACTTCCAGATGGTGAAGCGTGATTCATCACTCCAAAGAATGCATTTCCACTGCTCCAGAGTCCAATGGCAGCAAGCATAATGATGTTAGGTTGTGTGCGGCTGCTCGGCCACGGAAACCTATTTCATGAAGCTCCCGACGAACAGTTCTTGTGCTGACGTTGCTCCCAGAGGCAGTTTGGAACTCGGTAGTGAGTGTTGCAACCGATGACAGACGATTTTTACGCACTTCAGCACTCGGCGGTCCCGTTCTATGAGCTTGTGTGGCCTACCACTTCGCGATTGAGCCGTTGTTGCTCCTAGATGTTTCCACTTCACAATAACAGCACTTACAGTTGACCAGTGCAGCTCTAGCAGGGCAGAAATTTGATGAACTGACTTGTTGGAAAGGTAGTATCCTATGTCGGTGCCACGTTTAAAGTAACTGAGCTCTTCAGTAAGGCCATTCTACTGCCAATGTTTGTCTATGGAGATTGCATGGGTGTGTGCTCGATGTCATACACCTGTCAGCAACGGGTGTGGCAGAAATTGAATCCACTAATCTGAAGGGGTGTCCACATACTTTTGCCTATGTAGTGTATCTAAGCATGAGGAAGACCCAAGCCGTTCTGGTGGGTGGAGTTTGTAAAGCCTAAAGCTTAGACTGGGCTGTGTTCGTTAGGAACAACACGTAAGAAAACGGTCTGAAACCGAATGAAAAGATTTCGTTCAAGTAGTCTCTAATCTAATGAACAAAGTTCTTGGATTAATAAAGAGTGGTGAGCTTCTTTAGTTGAGGCAGTTGGGTTGGAAAGAAAAGCTCCCTCTCATCCGGAAGTGTTTTGAGTGAGAAAAAGGGTTGAAACATCTGCTTGTTGCTAAGTGGTGTGCTAGCTACTCTGAACTGCTTAAAAAAAAATTTTAAAAATAAAGGAAAAGTGATTGTGGCAGAGCTTCTCTCTGTTCATCATCATTGTTATTCCTCTCTCTCTGTTCACCATCATTGTTATTCCTCTCTTATCTGAGCTAATTTACAGTTCTTCTCCAGTTTGGACTAGTTTCTCATGTCTATGTGAGCATGATTTGAAGAAACAGGTCCCTACTATAAACTCCAATGCAACCACCATTTTAAACAACATTTTTTGTTGTTGTGTTGGTAGACAGACCCTTTTTTCCCCCAAAGAAACCCGTATTAGTGCCGTCATAAGTACATACGACAGATAAAACTGAGTGAATCTCTGGGCACCCGGAGGTTTATGAGACACCCCCAAACTGCTTTGGCTAGCTTTAGTAAGGATGGACACCTGTTTTATTGGGCTCACCTGTCTCCTCTCCTGACAACAGTTATCTGTAGAGATGATCACGTCAGTGCATATTGCTGGAGCACCGCCTACAACTGTCTGGTTCTGGTAATGCTCTGTTCACTTCACTATCCCCCCACACACACACACCACGACATGCACAAACACCCACACACACACACACTATCACACACCACACACACACACACACACACACACACACACACACACACACACACGACATGCACAAACACACACACACACACACACACACCCACACACACACACACACACACACACACACACACACACACACACACACACACTATACACACACACGACATGCACAAACACACACACACACACACACATACACACACATGACTTGCACAAACACACACACACACACACACACACTATACACACACGCACGCACGAACGCACACACGCACGAACGCACACACACACACACACACACTATACACGCACGAACGCACACACACACACTATACACACACACACACACACACACGCACGCATGAACGCACACACGCACGAACGCACACACACACACACTATACACGCACGAACGCACACACACACACACTATACACGCACGAACGCACGCACGCACACACACACACTATACACACGCGCACACTATACACACACACACACACACACACACACACACACGCACGCACAAACGTACACACGCACGAACGCACACACACACACACACTATACACGCACGAACGCCACACACACACACACACACTATACACGCACGAACGCACACACACACACTATACACACGCATGCACACTGAACACACACATGCAAGTACGCACACTAGTAATGCGCGGGTTGACTCAAAACCCGCAGTCCCTGCAGTTATATCCGTGGGGAATGTGGGTTTATGGGTCATGAAATATTGTGTGGGTGGAGGGGTCGGTGTTAAAACAATACATAAAAACATCCATAAATGTATAATTCTTGTGCAACTTAAATCTGTAGGCTACATTGATGTTTTTCTTGTATTATTTTGAGGCTATCTGATATTAGTGTGAAATCCTAAGCTTTAAGGTCTTACTTTTAAGCGCGCCAAATAGTCTACACGGCTATCGCCAAACGCTTTTGGGAACGGGACAGAACAAGTTAACATCGATCCACTGAGGCAAAAAAAAAAGGACAATGTAGGAGTTTGATTCAATAAGAGAAAAGCTGTGAAATAGAGTTGAAAAATAAACAGGAAGCCAGAAAAGTCATGAAAGATGGTTTTTTAAGTGGTTAAAGAGGATGATAGCAGTGCCTCTACTGTGTGATGATTATGAGGCGCTATACAAATTCGACAGTCACAAGGCGGTATCCGATGTCAACTAGAAGTATTCATTCTATCATTAATGACATTATTCTGGTGAGAAAGGATTTCATTTAGTCCTCTAGAACAGTGTTGGTATCTCCAACAGGGTTTCCCAACCCTGATTCAACTTGTCAACTAACCATCAAGCCCTCAATGAGTTGAATGAGGTGTGTTTGTCCAAGACTACAATAACAATGTGTACTGTTGGGGGTACTGGAGGACCAGGGTTGGGGCTACTGGAGGACCAGGGTTGGGGGTACTGGAGGACCAGGGTTGGGGGTACTGGAGGACCAGGGTTGGGGCTACTGGAGGACCAGGGTTGGGGGTACTGGAGGACCAGGGTTGGGGGTACTGGAGGACCAGGGTTGGGGGTACTGGAGGACCAGGGTTGGGGGTACTGGAGGACCAGGGTTGGGGTACTGGAGGACCAGGGTTGGGGCTACTGGAGGACCAGGGTTGGGCTACTGGAGGACCAGGGTTGGGGGCTACTGGAGGACCAGGGTTGGGGGTACTGGAGGACCAGGGTTGGGGTACTGGAGGACCAGGGTTGGGGTACTGGAGGACCAGGGTTGGGCTGTTGGGGGATACTGGAGGACCAGGGTTGAGGCTACTGGAGGACCAGGGTTGGGGGTACTGGAGGACCAGGGTTGGGGTACTGGAGGACCAGGGTTGGGGTACTGGAGGACCAGGGTTGGGCTGTTGGGGATACTGGAGGACCAGGGTTGAGGCTACTGGAGGACCAGGGTTGGGGGCTACTGGAGGACCAGGGTTGAGAAACACTGTTCTAGGGCAACACATGACAGAAGCGAAGCTGCATGTATCTAATTATAGACAAGTTGACTAACAAATAGACTACCAAAATGTTGGAAATTTTAAGCAGAAACAAAATTAGGCCCCCCAAAAAATCCCATGGTTAGGTTAGACCATTTCCGCTTTCTACTCCCTGGAAGAGGGACAGGTGATGAGTAATCATTGGGAACGCATCCAACCATATCCTCTCTCCCTGACGTTCCACTTCAAAATAAAACCTGTAAGAGTGTGTGTGTGTGTGTGTGTGGTGCGTGCGTGCGTGCGCGTGTGTGCGTGCGTGTGTGTGTGTGTGTGTGTGACCTGAAGTGTTTTTTTAATATCTCTGCTTAACTTGATGAAGAGAAGACTACAGCCAATTTCAACTCTCATTCTCCTCAGCATCGGTGGCATCGGTGGTATCAAACACAAATAAAAGGACAGACGCTGCTGTCTGAATCAGTTGGTTGGATAATAAAACACATTACCATGAATATCTAAGGCCGTCCATATCTCTGAAATGGTTTGATGAAACAGTCTGGTGGCTACTCTCTCTCTATCTTCCCCTCACACAGTGGATTACCCTTCTCTACCAGCTTCAAAGAGAGGGAGATATGGAGAGGTAGGGAGAGAGAAGGAGATATGGAGAGGTAGGAAAATAGGTAGGGATTAGGATTGAAGGAGAGTGGAGGAGATTATACTTCTCAGTATGCAGCATACATTTCCCTTGACTAATGGCCAAGTAATGGTTAGTATGTCTGGTGTGGAGTCAGACATACTAACCCACACACACACACACACACACACACACACACACACACACACACACACACACACACACACACAAACACATTCAAAGAAAATCTCTCCTCTTCTTCTCATCAGTCTTCTCACCAATGCAGAGTAACAAGGAAGCAGAGTAACAAGGAAGCAGAGTAACAAGGAAGCAGAGTAACAAGGAAGCAGAGTAACAAGGATAAAGTGTAACAAGGATGCAGAGTAACAAGGATGCAGAGTAACAAGGATGCAGAAGGATGCAGAGTAACAAGGAAGCAGAGTAACAAGGAAGCAGAGTAACAAGGAAGCAGAGTAACAAGGAAGCAGAGTAACAAGGATGCAGAGTAACAAGGATGCAGAGTAACAAGGATGCAGAGTAACAAGGATGCAGAGTAATAAGGATAAAGTGTAACAAGGATGCAGAGTAACAAGGAAGCAGAGTAACAAGGATGCAGAGTAACAAGGAAGCAGAGTAACAAGGATGCAGAGTAACAAGGAAGCAGAGTAACAAGGATGCAGAGTAACAAGGATGCAGAGTAACAAGGAAGCAGAGTAACAAGGAAGCAGAGTAACAAGGAAGCAGAGTAACAAGGATGCAGAGTAACAAGGATGCAGAGTAACAAGGAAGCAGAGTAACAAGGATGAAGAGTAACAAGGATGCAGAGTAACAAGGATGCAGAGTAACAAGGATGCAGAGTAACAAGGATGCAGAGTAACAAGGATAAAGTGTAACAAGGATAAAGTGTAACAAGGATGCAGAGTAACAAGGAAGCAGAGTAACAAGGAAGCAGAGTAACAAGGATGCAGAGTAACAAGGAAGCAGAGTAACAAGGATGCAGAGTAACAAGGATGCAGAGTAACAAGGATGCAGAGTAACAAGGATGCAGAGTAACAAGGATAAAGTGTAACAAGGATAAAGTGTAACAAGGATGCAGAGTAACAAGGAAGCAGAGTAACAAGGAAGCAGAGTAACAAGGATGCAGAGTAACAAGGATGCAGAGTAACAAGGAAGCAGAGTAACAAGGATGCAGAGTAACAAGGATGCAGAGTAACAAGGAAGCAGAGTAACAAGGATGCAGAGTAACAAGGAAGCAGAGTAACAAGGATACAGAGTAACAAGGAAGCAGAGTAACAAGGAAGCAGAGTAACAAGGAAGCTTCTATTGATCAGCTTCTCAAAGCCTTCATATCTAACACAGTAGTATGTAATTTCTCTCCAGTGCTTCTGTTACAGATTTCATTCATTCAAACATAACTAGAACAATGACTGCCAAATATTGATTGTATAATAGCTACACTCTCGCAGCTGTCAACTGCATAGTGGAGATACATACAGTACTAGCTAGCACTGACAGCTGTATTAGTAGAGAAGAACCACATAAATTACCCACAATACACTGTATGTTTAGGAGCTGTACAGACACAGACACACATTGACATAGTAGAACGAGGCTGAGTCCCAAACGATACCCTTTTCCCTTTATAGTGCACAAATTACGACCAGGGCCCACAGGGATCTGGTCAACGTAGAGCACTATATAGGGAATGGAATTCCATTTGGGACGCATCCTTACACAGACACGCATTGACCTGCTCTGTACCCCAGGGGACATAGCAGGCTGTAAGCTAAGACTGTTTTAGCGCAGTGACCCACAAACACTAAAGCCTCAGGAGGCCACATGCTCTTAACTTCAGCCTTGCCCTGTAACCGTCTGTCCCTGGAAGAGGAGTACAAATAACAGTCTACCACATGTATAGTCTATACTGGAATAGTCTATACTGGAGTAGTCTATACTAGAGTAGTCTATACAGGAATAGTCTATACTGGAATAGTCTATACTGGAGTAGTCTAGACTGGAGTAGTCTATACTGGAGTAGTCTATACTGGAATAGTCTATACTGGAATAGTCTATACTGGAGTAGTCTATACTGGAATTGTCTATACTGGAGTAGTCTATACTGGAATTGTCTATACTGGAATAGTCTATACTGGAATAGTCTATACTAGAGTAGTCTATACTGGAGTAGTCTATACTGGAGTAGTCTATACTGGAATAGTCTATACTGAAGTAGTCTATACTGGAATAGTCTATACTGGAGTAGTCTATACTGGAATAATCTATACTAGAGTAGTCTATACTGGAATAGTCTATACTAGAGTAGTCTATACTGGAGTAGTCTATACTGGAATAGTCTATACTGGAATAGTCTATACTGGAATAGTATATACTAGAGTAGTCTATACTGGAATAGTCTATACTGGAGTAGTCTATACTGGAATAGTCTATACTGGAATAGTCTATACTAGAGTAGTCTATACTGGAGTAGTCTATACTGGAGTAGTCTATACTAGAGTAGTCTATACTGGAGTAGTCTATACTGGAATAGTCTATACTGGAATAGTCTATACTAGAGTATTCTATACTGGAGTAGTCTATACTGGAGTAGTCTATACTGGAATAGTCTATACTAGAGTAATCTATACTGGAGTAGTCTATACTGGAATAGTCTATACTGGAGTAGTCTATACTGGAATAGTCTATACTGGAATAGTCTATACTAGAGTAGTCTATACTGGAGTAGTCTATACTGGAATAGTCTATACTAGAGTAGTCTATACTGGAGTAGTCTATACTGGAGTAGTCTATACTAGAGTGGTCTATACTGGAATAGTCTATACTGAAGTAGTCTATACTGGAATAGTCTATACTGGAGTAGTCTATACTGGAATAATCTATACTAGAGTAGTCTATACTGGAATAGTCTATACTAGAGTAGTCTATACTGGAATAGTCTATACTAGAGTAGTCTATACTGGAATAGTCTATACTGGAATAGTCTATACTAGAGTAGTTTATACTGGAATAGTCTATACTGGAATAGTCTATACTAGAGTAGTCTATACTGGAATAGTCTATACTGGAATAGTCTATACTGGAATAGTCTATACTAGAGTAGTCTATACTGGAGTAGTCTATACTGGGGTAGTCTATACTGGAATAGTCTATACTAGAGTAGTCTATACTAGAGTAGTCTATATTGGAATAGTCTATACTGGAATAGTCTATACTGGAGTAGTCTATACTGGAGTAGTCTATACTGGAGTAGTCTATACTAGAGTAGTCTATACTGGAGTAGTCTATAATGGAATAGTCTATACTGGAGTAGTCTCTACTGGAATAGTCTATACTGGAATAGTCTATACTAGAGTAGTCTATACTGGAGTAGTCTATACTGGAATAGTCTATACTAGAGTAGTCTATACTGGAGTAGTCTATACTGGAATAGTCTATACTGGAATAGTCTATACTAGAGTAGTCTATACTGGAGTAGTCTATACTGGAGTAGTCTATACTAGAGTAGTCTATACTGGAGTAGTCTATACTGGAATAGTCTATACTGGAATAGTCTATACTAGAGTAGTCTATACTGGAGTAGTCTATACTGGAGTAGTCTATACTGGAATAGTCTATACTAGAGTAATCTATACTGGAGTAGTCTATACTGGAATAGTCTATACTGGAGTAGTCTATGCTGGAATAGTCTATACTGGAATAGTCTATACTGGAGTAGTCTATACTGAAGTAGTCTATACTAGAGTAGTCTATACTGGAATAGTCTATACTGAAGTAGTCTATACTGGAATAGTCTATACTGGAATAGTCTATACTAGAGTAGTTTATACTGGAATAGTCTATACTGGAATAGTCTATACTAGAGTAGTCTATACTGGAATAGTCTATACTGGAATAGTCTATACTAGAGTAGTCTATACTGGAGTAGTCTATACTGGGGTAGTCTATACTGGAATAGTCTATACTAGAGTAGTCTATACTAGAGTAGTCTATACTGGAATAGTCTATACTGGAATAGTCTATACTAGAGTAGTCTATACTGGAGTAGTCTATACTGGAGTAGTCTATACTAGAGTAGTCTATACTGGAGTAGTCTATACTGGAATAGTCTATACTGGAGTAGTCTATACTGGAATAGTCTATACTGGAATAGTCTATACTAGAGTAGTCTATACTGGAGTAGTTTATACTGGAATAGTCTATACTGGAATAGTCTATACTGGAATAGTCTATACTAGAGTAGTTTATACTGGATTAGTCTATACTGGAATAGTCTATACTGGAATAGTCTATACTAGAGTAGTTTATACTGGAATAGTCTATACTGGAATAGTCTATACTAGAGTAGTTTATACTGGAATAGTCTATACTGGAATAGTCTATACTGGAATAGTCTATACTAGAGTAGTTTATACTGGAATAGTCTATACTGGAATAGTCTATGCTGGAATAGTCTATACTAGAGTAGTTTATACTGGAATAGTCTATACTGGAATAGTCTATACTAGAGTAGTTTATACTGGAATAGTCTATACTGGAATAGTCTATGCTGGAATAGTCTATACTAGAGTAGTTTATACTGGAATAGTCTATACTGGAATAGTCTATGCTGGAATAGTCTATACTAGAGTAGTCTATACTGGAATAGTCTATACTGGAATAGTCTATACTAGAGTAGTTTATACTGGAATAGTCTATACTGGAATAGTCTATGCTGGAGTAGTCTATACTAGAGTAGTTTATACTGGAATAGTCTATACTGGAATAGTCTATGCTGGAATAGTCTATACTAGAGTAGTTTATACTGGAATAGTCTATACTGGAATAGTCCATGTTCTAGTATAAGAAGATGTATCATCACTGTCCTCTTCTCATCACATTAAAAAGCAGTTACAAAAGTCCAGACAAAGCTAACCTGCAGCCACTGGAGCGTGTGGTGGAGTAATCCGTTATGAAACACAACGCTAACCACATAACATCCCGGTCTGAGTAAGAGAGCGCGTCCAGACAAAGCTAACCCGTGATAGACAGACCAGAACATGAAGTCAAATATTCTCCGGATACTGGTTCGTACGTTCTCACGTCGTACAAGAATCGTGTCAAGAGTCTGGTTGAGTGGTAACGCTCTCTACATGTGTTCCCATGGCGACGGGGTCGGAGATATTCTGTTCAGCTCTTACTTTCTGTGTCTCTCTCTCTCTCTGGCTCCATCGTCACTGGACTGTCTTCACACTGGGTGAGTGACCTGGATCACTCAACGATGTAGATAAGGGCGCTTCAGTAAGCAAAATACTCTGAGCTCCAGCTACTGTGAACCTATGCTGTCTAATAGTTTGGGAGAAGCTGACAAGGGTGAACGACCTGTACCAGAACAGAACAGTCCTGAAGTAATGTGAAAGAAATCAGATATCATACCAAAAGTATACTGTGTTTGGTGTGCCCTGAAGAAGAAGAAGAGGAAGAGGAAGAAGAAGAAGAGGAGGAAGAAGAAGAAGAGGAAGAGGAAGAGGAAGAAGAAGAAGAGGAAGAGGAAGAGGAAGAAGAAGAAGAGGAAGAGGAAGAAGAAGAAGAGGAAGAGGAAGAGGAAGAAGAAGAAGAGGAAGAGGAAGAAGAAGAAGAGGACGAAGAAGAAGAAGAAGAGGAAGAGGAAGAAGAGAGGGAAAGGGAGAGGCAGAAAGAAAAAGAGGATAGAGAGGGGGGGAATAAAAAGAGTGGAGAAAATGAATGAGAGAGAGAGAGAGAGAGAGAGAGAGAGAGAGAGAGAGAGAGAGAGAGAGAGAGAGAAGAGAGAGAGAGGAGGAGAGAGAGAGAGAGAGAGAGAGAGAGAGAGAGAGAGAGAGAAAGGGGTGCAAAGGATTGATACTGTATCTCTGCTTACCTCAGACCTTTTCTACACCACATTCACTGAAAATCAAACACTTAGCCTACATTTCACTAACATTTAAACAAACAATTACCCTAATAGCAAAAAAAGACATTGGGTAAATACAATGACTGAGACAATGTGTGTGTGCCTGTGTGTTCTGTGGAGAACATGACGCAGACCCAAATCAGTCTCAGTATAAATGTCAGAAAATAACCTCAAAAATCCACTGACTGACAGCCCCTCTATAATCCACTGACTGACTGGTCCTCTATAATCTACTGACTGCCAGCCCCTCTATAATCCACTGACTGACAGCCCCTCTATAATCCACTGACTGCCAGGCCCTCTATAATCCACTGACTGCCAGGCCCTCTATAATCCACTGACTGACAGCCCCTCTATAATCCACGGACTGACAGACCCTCTATAATCCACTGACTGCCAGCCCCTCTATAATCCACTGACTGCCAGCTCCTCTATAATCCACTGACTGACAGCCCCTCTATAATCCACTGACTGACAGCCCCTCTATAATCCACTGATTGACAGCCCCTCTATAATCCACTGACTGACAGACCCTCTATAATCCACTGACTGACAGCCCCTCTATAATCCACTGACTGACAGCCCCTCTATAATCCACTGACTGACAGACCCTCTATAATCCACTGACTGACAGACCCTCTATAATCCACTGACTGACAGCCCCTCTATAATCCACTGACTGACAGTCCCTCTATAATCCACTGACTGCCAGCCCCTCTATAATCCACTGACTGCCAGCCCCTCTATAATCCACTGACTGACAGCCCCTCTATAATCCACTGACTGCCAGCCCCTCTATAATCCACTGACTGCCAGACCCTCTATAATCCACTGACTGCCAGCTCCTCTATAATCCACTGACTGACAGCCCCTCTATAATCCACTGACTGCCAGACCCTCTATAATCCACTGACTGACAGCCCCTCTATAATCCACTGACTGCCAGCCCCTCTATAATCCACTGACTGACAGCCCCTCTATAATCCACTAACTGCCAGCCCCTCTATAATCCGCTGACTGCCAGCCCCTCTATAATCCACTGACTGACAGCCCCTCTATAATCCACTGACTGACAGCCCCTCTATAATCCACTGACTGCCAGGCCGTCTATAATCCACTGACTGATAGCCCCTTTATAATCCACTGACTGACAGCCCCTCTATAATCCACTGACTGACAGCCCCTCTATAATCCACTGACTGACAGCCTCTCTATAATCCATTAACTGACAGCCCCTCCATAATCCACTGACTGCCAGACCCTCTATAATCCACTGACTGACAGCCCCTCTATAATCCACTGACTGACATACCCTCTATAATCCACTGACTGCCAGCCCCTCTATAATCCACTGACTGACAGCCCCTCTATAATCCACTAACTGCCAGCCCCTCTATAATCCGCTGACTGCCAGCCCCTCTATAATCCACTGACTGACAGTCCCTCTATAATCCACTGACTGCCAGCCCCTCTATAATCCACTGACTGACAGCCCCTCTATAATCCACTGACTGCCAGCCCCTCTATAATCCACTGACTGACAGCCCCTCTATAATCCACTGACTGCCAGCCCCTCTATAATCCACTGATTGACAGCCCCTTTATAATCCACAGACTGCCAGCCCCTTTATAATCCACTGATTGACAGCCCCTCTATAATCCACTGATTGACAGCCCCTTTATAATCCACTGACTGCCAGCCCCTCTATAATCCACTGACTGACAGCCCCTCTATAATCCACTGACTGACAGACCCTCTATAATCCACTGATTGACAGCCCCTTTATAATCCACTGACTGCCAGCCCCTCTATAATCCACTGACTGACAGCCCCTCTATAATCCACTGACTGACAGCCCCTCTATAATCCACTGACTGACAGCTCCTCTATAATCCACTGACTGCCAGACCCTCTATAATCCACTGACTGACAGCCTCTCTATAATCCATTGACTGACAGCCCCTCCATAATCCACTGACTGCCAGACTCTCTATAATCCACTGACTGCCAGACCCTCTATAATCCACTGACTGACAGCCCCTCTATAATCCACTGACTGACAGACCCTCTATAATCCACTGACTGACAGCCCCTCTATAATCCACTGACTGACAGCCCCTCTATAATCCACTGACTGACAGCCCCTCTATAATCCACTGACTGACAGACCCTCTATAATCCACTGACTGACAGCCCCTCTATAATCCCTCTATAATCCACTGACTGACAGCCCCTCTATAATCCACTGACTGACAGGTCCTCTATAATCCACTGACTGCCAGACCCTCTATAATCCACTGACTGCCACTACTGGAAAAGGCAGAAACAGAAAATAGGGAATAATGTCATCCATCCAACAAGTTACCTACAGTATAGGGCCCTGGTCAAAAGTAGTGCATTTATAAGGAATAGGGTGCCATTTGGGACAGATCAAAACTCTCCACTCTGTTCCAGGTCTATCTGTCTTAACTACACCCTCTGTTCCAGGTCTATCTGTTTAAACTACACCCTCTGTTCCAGGTCTATCTGTCTTAACTACACCCTCTGTTCCAGGTCTATCTGTCTTAACTACACCCTCTGTTCCAGGTTTATCTGTTTTAACTACACCCTCTGTGCCAGGTCTATCCAGGTCTATCTGTTTTAACTACACCCTCTGTTCCAGGTCTATCTGTCTTAACTACACCCTCTGTTCCAGGTCTATCTGTTTAAACTACACCCTCTGTTCCAGGTCTATCTGTCTTAACTACACCCTCTGTGCCAGGTCTATCTGTTTTAACTACACCATCTGTTCCAGGTCTATCTGTCTTAACTACACCCTCTGTTCCAGGTTTATCTGTTTTAACTACACCCTCTGTGCCAGGTCTATCCAGGTCTATCTGTTTTAACTACACCCTCTGTTCCAGGTCTATCTGTCTTAACTACACCCTCTGTTCCAGGTCTATCTGTTTAAACTACACCCTCTGTTCCAGGTCTATCTGTCTTAACTACACCCTCTGTTCCAGGTTTATCTGTTTTAACTACACCCTCTGTTCCAGGTCTATCTGTTTTAACTACACCCTCTGTGCCAGGTCTATCCAGGTCTATCTGTTTTAACTACACCCTCTGTTCCAGGTTTATCTGTTTTAACTACACCCTCTGTTCCAGGTCTATCTGTTTTAACTACACCCTCTGTTCCAGGTCTATCTGTTTTAACTACACCCTCTGTGCCAGGTCTATCTGTTTTAACTACACCCTCTGTTCCAGGTCTATCTGTTTTAACTACACCCTCTGTTCCAGGTCTATCTGTTTTAACTACACCCTCTGTTCCAGGTCTATCTGTTTTAACTACACCCTCTGTTCCAGGTCTATCTGTTTTAACTACACCCTCTGTTCCAGGTCTATCTGTTTTAACTACACCCTCTGTTCCAGGTCTATCTGTTTTAACTACACCCTCTGTTCCAGGTTTATCTGTTTTAACTACACCCTGTGCCAGGTCTATCTGTCTTAACTACACCCTCTGTTCCAGGTCTATCTGTCTTAACTACACCCTCTGTTCCAGGTCTATCTGTTTTAACTACACCCTCTGTTCCAGGTCTATCTGTCTTAACTACACCCTCTGTTCCAGGTCTATCTGTCTTAACTACACCCTCTGTTCCAGGTTTATCTGTTTTAACTACACCCTCTGTGCCAGGTCTATCTGTCTTAACTACACCCTGTTCCAGGTCTATCTGTCTTAACTACACCCTCTGTTCCAGGTCTATCTGTCTTAACTACACCCTCTGTTCCAGGTCTATCTGTTTAAACTACACCCTCTGTTCCAGGTCTATCTGTTTTAACTACACCCTCTGTTCCAGGTCTATCTGTTTTAACTACACCCTCTGTTCCAGGTCTATCTGTTTTAACTACACCCTCTGTTCCAGGTCTATCTGTTTTAACTACACCCTCTGTTCCAGGTCTATCTGTTTTAACTACACCCTCTGTTCCAGGTCTATCTGTTTTAACTACACCCTCTGTTCCAGGTCTATCTGTTTTAACTACACCCTCTGTTCCAGGTTTATCTGTTTTAACTACACCCTGTGCCAGGTCTATCTGTCTTAACTACACCCTCTGTTCCAGGTCTATCTGTCTTAACTACACCCTCTGTTCCAGGTCTATCTGTTTTAACTACACCCTCTGTTCCAGGTCTATCTGTCTTAACTACACCCTCTGTTCCAGGTCTATCTGTCTTAACTACACCCTCTGTTCCAGGTTTATCTGTTTTAACTACACCCTCTGTGCCAGGTCTATCTGTCTTAACTACACCCTGTTCCAGGTCTATCTGTCTTAACTACACCCTCTGTTCCAGGTCTATCTGTCTTAACTACACCCTCTGTTCCAGGTCTATCTGTTTAAACTACACCCTCTGTTCCAGGTCTATCTGTCTTAACTACACCCTCTGTTCCAGGTCTATCTGTCTTAACTACACCCTCTGTTCCAGGTCTATCTGTTTTAACTACACCCTCTCAGTGTATTTTTCCTTTCATTCATGAACCCAATGCTTTAATGAATGAGATAACGATGGCTACCTCAAACCCCTGATTATTTCATTTGTTCGGATGACTACTAAGCTAATTGGTAGGGTCATCACTAACAACCATCCATCCCTGGGATACAACTCTGTGTGGTTTACTCCTGGTGAAACCAGCAATCTATAGCATGTTGCTGTTTTCATGCTGAGTATTTAAAATTAAAGCCTTAGTGTGCGATTTAAAATAGGTAGCTACATAGAAACAGTAGTCTGGATATAGGTCATCCTCATGGCCAATGATACTGGCATTTACAATGTAATACTACTGTAAACTATGATTATTTTATATATTTTTAACTAGGCAAGTCAGTTAAGAACAAATTCTTATTTACAATGACAGCCTACCCCAGCAACACTGGGCCAATTGTGCACCACCCTATGGAACTCCCAATCAAGGCCAGATGTGATACAGCCTGGATTCAAACCAGGGACTGTAGTGACACCTCTTGCACTGAGATGCAGTGCCTTAGACCACTGCACCACAATGTCATATGAAATTGTAGAATTTAGCAGACACTCTAATCCAGAGCAATTTACAGTAATGAGTAATTTAGCAGACTCTCTTATCCAGCATTGATTTTCATACTGGTCCCACATGGGAATCAAACCCACAACCCTGGCGTCACTAGCACCATGCTCTACCAACTGAGCTACAAGAAACCACACCTCAGTCACCACATAACGACTATGTCACATTACAGTGCCCTGTAAACTCATTATATAGTCAGCGACTAACACACAGCCCACAATGACTGAGGTACAGTAGGTCTGTCTGCAGCAGGAACCCTCTTCTTGCACTCCAGTCCAGATTGAAAGAGCAACAGGAAGAGAATTAAAAGGCACTCTGCCAGAGCCCAGAGATAGAACGAGAGAGAACGAGAGAGGGGGCAGTGACAGAGAAAGAGAAAGAGAGGGAGAGACTTGGTTGCGACACAATTGTGGCTGGAGGGAACAGGAAAGACTAGGAGCTGGAAGAGAAGAGTCCCATTTCATTAGAAGAATGCCTGAGTCAGGGGAAGGGAGTGTGTGTGTGTGTGTGTGTGTGTGTGTGTGTGTGTGTGTGTTGTGTGTGTGTGTGTGTGTGTGTGTGTGTCAGGGGAAGGGGAAAGGAGACATTAAGGCCCAGTGAGTCAGTCACATAACAGGGAGAGGCCGTGAAAACAGAGGAGAGGAGGAGGAGGGGAGAGGAGAGGAAGATGAGGGGAAGAGTGGAGGAGAACGGAGGGGAGGAGAGGAGGGGAGGGGAGATGAGGGGAGGGGAGAGGTAAAACAACCAAATATCACGACCATTGCATGTTCTTCAAAATATCTGCAGACTCATTGGTATTTTTTAATAGTACAGTCAACTTCAGTTCTGTTAAGGTATCCTCTCTAGAATCTAAAGATCAGGAGAATTCCTTCATAGTTTTATGATTCTAACAGTTCCCTAAAAGCCCCGGGAGACAACACGGCCATTCTTCCCTGTCACTGAGTCATCTGTATTCCACTGAAGCTCCATACACATTCCATGATCTACATTTTAAAACGGCTAGACAATCTCCCAATTATGACAACAACAAGAAAACGAGGTATAGACTATTTTCCATACAGAGTCAATACACAGACACAGACCAGTTATTTAAATTACAATTAAGGAAGGGGGGGGGGGACTTGAACTGTAGCAGTTTATCTTCAACTTTTTTAAATGGTTAAGTTTTGGCATGACAAGCGGTTCAGTGAAAGACTACAGTGTTGGAGAGAACGGGTGGAAAACAATCAGATATCACACGGTTTAATAATTCCCCGCATCCCGCTTCCCCTGGTAACTCATGTGTTGGGATTCCCCTTGTTTTCAACACTGAAGTGTCTATTAACTCAACTCTACAGTATCTGTGGTTCGTTGGGAACTGATACTAAACATTACAATATACCATACACACACACACACACACACACACACACACATTTATACATAGTTTGACTTGTCAGGCAGCTGTGAGTGAGCTCAGAGTGCAGCTGTAAGCCCCTGGGTTCACAGAGAGTGAGAGGATACACACACACACACACACACAACCACAGGAAGTCCGTCCAATCAAGTCCAGGGGACACTTCCTCTTTATCTAGAGGAAACAGACCAGTTGTTTGTCCTCCGCCTCGCTGCTCGCCTTGGCCGCTCGGTCCAACGATTCTTGGTCTTTATCTAACTCTCCCTATTTTCCTTAACACTAGAACTGCTGGACCTCGAGGGACCTTCCTTCTAGCTAATAAGGGACCTCCCTTCTAGCTAATGAGGGACCTCCCTTCTAGCTAATGAGGGACCTCCCTTCTAGCTAATGAGGGACCTCCCTTCTAGCTAATGAGGGAACTCCCTTCTTGCTAATGAGGGACCTCCCTTCTAGCTAATGAGGGACCTCCCTTCTAGCTAATGAGGGACCTCCCTTCTAGCTAATGAGGGACCTCCCTTCTTGCTAATGAGGGACCTCCCTTCTAGCTAATGAGGGACCTCCCTTCTAGCTAATGAGGGACCTCCCTTCTAGCTAATGAGGGACCTCCCTTCTTGCTAATGAGGGACCTCCCTTCTTGCTAATGAGGGACCTCCCTTCTAGCTAATGAGGGACCTCCCTTCTATCTAATGAGGGACCTCCCTTCTAGCTAATGAGGGACCTCCCTTCTAGCTAATGAGCTAACATTCTAACAGTGTAATTAAAACATTTCATATGTAATCGACAAAACAAAAAATATTGGGTTGTGTTTATGAAGGCCTTTGATAGCATTAGAATACGATTTATTAATGTATTTATTTCAAATAACACAATAGTATTTTCCTCTTGTTATTCTTCATCACTGTTGTGGGACTACAACGGCTGTGCATGTGCTTTATTATTCTGCGCGGAGGGAGGGAGGCATCTCCCATCTCTTCTTCATGGTACCAGCCAAGCGTGTTTTTCTTTGCGAGCAACTTGTGAAGTGACAGTGAAGAGAAGAAAATTGCCCATGGTGACATTTTGCTCCTTGTCAATGTAACATTCCACAAGCCTCGTCATCACATTCTCCGACACTCGCTCACCTGCTGCCCGATGTGAATCTTTTCCCAGATATGGGAAAGCCGTTTATCGCGTACAATTACACACCCCTCACCGTGCTGCCTATTCCAAGTAGGTCAGAGTAGACTGATAAAGACTGCTTGGATTCTGTGGACTGATATAGGATACATACCATTTTCAGATTATTATTATAATGGATCAATACCAATATAATGGCCTGCCCTGTTCTTCATTCACAATTGGTGATTTACGTAATTATGCATCGTTTGAAACCCCACATTGATCAACTCACCCATTCTCCCCCTTCCTACATGACCATACTTTACTTCATTGTATTTCATCTGTTGCTATACGGGGTGGCAGGTATCCTAGTGGTTAGAGCTTTGGACTAGTAACCGAAAGGTTGCAAGATCAAGTCCCTGAGCGGACAAAGTGAAAAATCTGTCGTTCTGCCCCCTGAACAAGGCAGTTAACCCACTGTTCCTAGGCTGTCATTGAAAATAAGAATTTATTCTTAACTGAACTGCCTAGTTAAATAAAGGTAAAAAATAGATATGTGTGAAATTAGTTTAAGGCTTCAGTCTAGTCAATCCCTGCGCCCAGGGCTTAGTCAGAGTCAGTCAATGCCCAGAGAGAGGCTTAAAGAGAGCAGGGTTTAAAGGTTGACACGGGAGTGGAAATTCATTCCTGTCTCGTCTTGTCCTGTCCATGTTTTTCCTGTACTGTCCTGATCCCGCAACAGTTCAATAACTCCGGAACATTCCTGTCCCGTCCCATGTTCATTTTCTGCGCACAGAAATATGTAGGATTTTGTGTTTTTTTGGGGAGTATTGAAAAGAATTTCAGTAATGGAATATGCGACTGTGATATGTGGTTGTCTTACCTATTTTAGTTAAATTCTCTGACTGTAGGCCTACATCTCTCTGGATGAGAGTGTATTCTATATGACCTAAATGTAGATGGATGGATGAGGACTGAACTGCCTAGTTAAATAAAGGTAAAAAATAGACCCCAGCAGGATGGTCTACTCAGCACAGTATAAATCTATAGCCTACTGCAGTATAAATCTATAGCCTACTGCAGTATAAATCTATAGCCTACTGCTGTATAAATCTATAGCCTACTGCAGTATAAATCTATAGCCTACTGCAGTATAAATCTATAGCCTACTGCTGAACACAGTATAAATCTATAGCCTACTGCAGTATAAATCTATAGCCTACTGCAGTATAAATCTATAGCCTACTGCAGTATAAATCTATAGCCTACTGCTGAACACAGTATAAATCTATAGCCTACTGCAGTATAAATCTATAGCCTACTGCAGTATAAATCTATAGCCTACTGCAGTATAAATCTATAGCCTACTGCTGAACACAGTATAAATCTATAGCCTACTGCTGAACACAGTATAAATCTATAGCCTACTGCTGAACACAGTATAAATCTATAGCCTACTGCAGTATAAATCTATAGCCTACTGCTGAACACAGTATAAATCTATAGCCTACTGCTGAACACATGCGAACAACACATTAACATTTACAACAACAACAAACAACCCTGAGCGGCAGTACTGCATAAGTCAATCTATTTTTATTCCATTCTTCACCTCCGATGGCTGGGATTTAGTTATATACGTGAACAATTGGGTTGGTAGCCTATAGTATTTCATTAAAAAGCAGCCTTTTTTTTTTTTGCAAGCCACATTCGGTTCCTTTCTTGTCAAAGACAACTCCATCAAATATAGCAAAAACATCTCTCTTTCCTTAGCTCTAATGTTAATGTTAGTGACTGGTCCTTGGCTGGAACAAGACGTTGCAAATTCTTTGAAGGCTTCATCACTTAGCCTGGTGACGTAGCTCGGCATCTGACTCTGAGGTAGCCTGGTGACGTAGGTCGGCATCTGACTCTGAGGTAGCCTGGTGACGTAGCTTGGCATCTGACTCTGAGGTAGCCTGGTGACGTAGCTTGGCATCTGACTCTGAGGTAGCCTGGTGACGTAGGTCGGCATCTGACTCTGAGGTAGCCTGGTGACGTAGATTGGCATCTGACTCTGAGGTAGCCTGGTGACGTAGCTTGGCATCTGACTCTGAGGTAGCCTGGTGACGTAGCTTGGCATCTGACTCTGAGGTAGCCTGGTGACGTAGGTCGGCATCTGACTCTGAGGTAGCCTGGTGACGTAGCTTGGCATCTGACTCTGAGGTAGCCTGGTGACGTAGGTCGGCATCTGACTCTGAGGTAGCCTGGTGACGTAGGTCGGCATCTGACTCTGAGGTAGCCTGGTGACGTAGCTTGGCATCTGACTCTGAGGTAGCCTGGTGACGTAGCTTGGCATCTGACTCTGAGGTAGCCTGGTGACGTAGGTCGGCATCTGACTCTGAGGTAGCCTGGTGACTGGCAACAACTGGAGCCAACAGGAGGGGGGGAATTACAATACATTTTTTCATCGATTTTTATTAAGTAAACTATATTATATTAAGTAAACTATATTATATTAAGTAAACTATATTATATTAAGTATATATATATATTAATATATATTGTATTAAGTAAACTATATTATATTAAGAAAATTGCAAACACCCTGTGGCTCACTTGGTAGAGCATGGTGTTTGCAACGCCAGGATTGTGGGTTCGATTCCCATGGGGGGCCAGAATGGGGGGGGAAATGTATGAATTGAAATGTATGCATTCACTACTGTAAGTCGCTCTGGATAAGAGCGTCTGCTAAATGACTAAAATGTAAATTATATTAAGTATATATATATTAATATATATTGTATTAAGTAAACTATATTATATTAAGTATATATATATTAATATATATTATATTAAGTAAACTATATTATATTAAATAAATTATATTATATTAAGTGGACTATATTATATTAAGTAAACTATATTATATTATGCCTAGCCTACACATTCGGTATTTTCTTAAATGTTTCACAAATGTCATATTTCCACCCCAGAAACTCTGTTTATAATTTGTCCTGTACTGCCCATTCCGGTAGACTGGTGATCCTGTCCCATCCTGTCTCAAACTTGACTCCAGAACTTGACTCCCATTGCTGCCAGAATCCCTTGGGATTCCGTGTCAGCCTCTAGAGCTGGGTGAAGAGCATGAGTCTGTCTGGCTCTATCTGGGGTGAGGGATGGGTTTGGATGGGTGTGATGCTGAAGATAAGTGTGTGTGTGTTAAATATAGTGTGTGGGATTAGAGGTGTGTGAACATGTGTTTTGATGTATGCATATGTAGGCATAAGAGTAGTTACCAAAAAAAATGCACCTGACATTTAAAAGGCAATACATATTGTGTTTAAACCCTTGACTACTGATCAAATCAAATCAAATGTTATTGGTCACATACACGTGTTTAGCAGATGTTATTGCGCGTGTAGCAAAATTCTTGTGTTTCTAGCTCCAACAGTGCAGTAAAATCTAACAAGTAATTACAATAGGCTGAGAGTTATTCTTAGAACTGGGCAGCTACGAAAGCATTCTATCATAACATAACGTGACCTTCAGCAAGACGACACAATCCCACATACAGCGAGAACAATTTTGAAGATCAAGCCTATTCAAAAAGCAGGTGGAATTGCAACGCATGCTGGTGTAAACCAGAGGAACATATGCCAGAGCCCTTTTTCCAAAAACCCCAGGAAAAAAAGCACACCCCTCTCCTCTTACCTCGACCGTGTAAATTATTTTGTCTGCCACACTAAAAAGTGTCATTTTCACAGTGTATCTAGATAACAAAGATACTGAACCCACTACAGGGCTAGTCAGATACTGACCCCATTACAGGGCTACTCAGGTACTGAACCCATTACAGGGCTACTCAGATACTGACCCCATTACAGGGCTACTCAGGTACTGAACCCATTACAGGGCTACTCAGATACTGAACCCATTACAGGGCTACTCAGATACTGAACCCACTACAGGGCTACTCAGGTACTGAACCCATTACAGGGCTACTCAGGTACTGAACCCATTACAGGGATACTCAGGTACTGAACCCATTACAGGGCTACTCAGATACTGAACCCATTACAGGGTTACTCAGATACTGAACCCATTACAGGGCTACTCAGATACTGAACCCATTACAGGGCTACTCAGGTACTGAACCCATTACAGGGCTACTCAGATACTGAACCCATTACAGGGCTACTCAGATACTGAACCCATTACAGGGCTACTCAGATACTGAACCCATTACAGGGCTACTCAGATACTGAACCCATTACAGGGCTACTCAGGTACTGAACCCATTACAGGGCTACTCAGATACTGAACCCATTACAGGGCTACTCAGGTACTGAACCCATTACAGGGCTACTCAGATACTGAACCCATTACAGGGCTACTCAGGTACTGAACCCATTACAGGGCTACTCAGATACTGAAACCATTACATCACACACATTAAATGAAGAGTCCTCCAGCGATAGAAAAAAGCAATTTTCATATTGAGCCAATAGATAGATACTCCATTTAGTTCCTGGCTCTCAGCGGACCAGTGTGTGCGTGTGCACGCGTGTGTGTGTGTGCGTGTGTGTGTGTGTGCGTGTGTGTGTGTAGACCGCAGCCTGGTGAATGGTGCCGGAGGGAGGAGTAGAGTGGGGCTGATAGGATACGAGAAAACAGAGCAAGCAGAGATGACCTTCCAGGCCTGGTTTTCCCCTGTCTGTCTGTCTGTCTGTCTGTCTGTCTGTCTGTCTGTCTGTCTGTCTGTCTGTCTGTCTGTCTGTCTGTCTGTCTGTCTGTCTGTCTGTCTGTCTGTCTGTCTGTCTGTCTGTCTGCCTGATCTTACTGCTCTGTCTGTCTGTCTGTCTGTCTGTCTGTCTGTCTGTCTGTCTGTCTGTCTGTCTGTCTGTCTGTCTGTCTGTCTGTCTGTCTGTCTGTCTGTCTGTCTTCCTGCCTGTCTGTCTTCCTGCCTGTCTGTCTGTCTTCCTGCTTTACTAAATGCCTGGCTGCCTAAACCAGTTGATACAGATACATACCTAGCTAGATAAGGGAATGGGGAAGAGAGAGAGAGACAGACAGATAAAGAGAAAGAGAGAGAGAAAGAAAGAAAGAAAGAAAGAAAGAAAGAAAGAAAGAAAGAAAGAAAGAAAGAAAGAAAGAAAGAAAGAAAGAAAGAAAGAAAGAAAGAAAGAAAGAAAGAAAGAAAGAAAGAAAGAAAGAAAGAAAGAAAGAGAGGAAGAAAGAAAGGAGAAAGGTAGTGGATAAGTGCATTAGTATAATTCACCTGGTTTAATTAGAGCCATGCAGATATCAGACACCCAGCCAAGCAGTCAGCCACCTCATTTACAGAGAGAAATACAAACCCTCCAACCCAAAAAGGCCTGTGGTGTTGATGGTATCCTAAATGAAATGATAAAATATACAGACCACAAATTCCAATTGGCTATACTTAAACTCTTTAACATCATCTATGGTGAATCACTAAAACTATACAGAAATACACTACGGAAAAAGAAGGAACAGCACGTCAGAAATCAGCTCAATGTAATTGAAGAATCCATAGAATCTAACCACTTCTGGGAAAATTGGAAAACACTAAACAAACAACAACACAAAGAATTATCTATCCAAAATGGAGATGTATGGGTAAACCACTTCTCCAATCTTTCTGGCTCTATAACAAAGAACAAACAGCAAAAACATGATCAAATACAAACATTAGAATCAACTATTAAAGACAACAAGAACCCACTGGATTCTTCAATTACATTGAATGAAGTACAGGACAAAATACAAACCCTCCAAACCAAAAAGGCCTGTGGGGTTGATGGTATCCTAAATATACAGACCACGAATTCCAATTGGCTATACTTAAACTCTTTAACATCATCCTTAGCTCTGGCATCTTCCCCAATATTTGGAACCAAGGACTGATCACCCCAATCCACAAAAGTGGAGACAAATTTGACCCCAATAACTACCGTGGTATATGCGTCAACAGCAACCTTGGGAAAATCCTCTGCATTATCATTAACTGCAGAATCATACATTTCCTCAGTGAAAACAATGTACTGAGCAAATGTCAAATTTTCTCTTTACCAAATTACCATACGACAGACCACGTATTCACCCTGCACACCCTAATTGACAAACAAACAAAACAAAGGCAGTTTTCTCATGTCTGCTGATTTCAAAAAAGCTTTTGACTCAATTTAGCATGAGGGTCTGCTATACAAATTGATGGAAAGTGGTGTTGGGGGGGAAAACATACGACATTATAAAATCCATGTACGCAAACAATAAGTGTGAAGTTAAAGTGGCAAAAAACACACATTTCTTTCCGCAGGGCCGTGGGGTGAGACAGGGATGTAGCTTAAGCCCCACCCTCTTCAACATATATGTAAACGAATTGACTAGGGCACTAGAACAGTCTGCAGCACCGGGCCTCACCCTACTAGAATCTGAAATCAAATGTCTACTGTTTGCTGATGATCTGGTGCTTCTGTCCCCAACCAAGGAGGGCCTACAGCAGCATCTAGATCTTCTGCCCAGATTCTGCCAGACCCTGGGCCCTGACAGTAAATCTCAGTAAGATCAAAAATAATGGTGTTCCAAAAAAGGTCCAGTCACCAGGACATCAAATACAAATTCCATCTAGACACCGTTGCCCTAGAGCACACAAAAAACTATACATACCTCGGCCTAAACATCAGCGCCACAGGTTACTTCCACAAAGCTGTGAATGATCTGAGAGACAAGGCAAGAATGCCCTTCAATGACATCAAAAGGAACATAAAAATCGACATACAAATTAGGATCTGGCTAAAAATACTTGAATCAGTTATTGCCCTTTATGGCTGTGAGGTCTGGGGTCCGCTCACCAAACAAGAATTCACAAAATGGGACAAACACCAAATTGAGATTTTGCATGCAGAATGCTGCTAAAATATCCTCAGTGTACAACGTAGAACACCAAATAATGCATGCAGAGCAGAATTAGGTCGATACCCGCTAATTATCAAAATCCAGAAAAGAACTGTAAAATTCTACAACCACCTAAAAGGAAGCGATTCCCAAACCTTCCATAACAAATCACCTACAGAGAGATGAACCTGGAGAAGAGTCCCCTAAGCAAGCTGGTCCTGGGGCTCTGTTCACTAACACAAACAGACCCCACAGAGCCCCAGGACAGCAACACAATCAGACCCAAATAAATCATGAGAAAACAAAAAGATAATTACTTGACACATTGGAAAGAATTAACAACAAAAAACAGAGCAAACCAGAATGCTATTTGACCCTAAACAGAGAGTACAAAGTAGCCGAATACCTGACCACTGTGACCGACACAAAATTAAGGAAAGCTATGTACAGACTCATTGAGCATAGCCTTGCTATTGAGAAAGGCCGTCGTAGGCAGACCTGGCACTCAAGAGAAGACAGACTATGTGTACACTGCCCACAAAATGAGGTGGAAACTGAGCTGCAGAACCTCCTGCCAAATGTATGACCATATCAGAGACACATAGAGAGAGGGAAAGAGAAAGCGGAAGGAAAGAGAGAGTGGAGAGGGAATGAGAGAGCAGAGAGGGAAAGAGAGAGCGGAGAAAGAAAGAGAGAGGAAAGAGGGAAAGAGAGAGCAGAGAGGGAAAGAGAGAGCAGAGAGGGAATGAGAGAGCAGAGAGGGAAAGAGAGAGCAGAGAGGGAAAGAGAGAGCAGAGAGGGAATGAGAGAGCAGAGAGGGAAAGAGAGAGGAAAGAGAGAGCGGAGACAGAAAGAGAGAGGAAAGAGGGAAAGAGAGAGCAGAGAGGGAATGAGAGAGCAGAGAGGGAAAGAGAGAGCAGAGAGGGAAAGAGAGAGCAGAGAGGGAATGAGAGAGCAGAGAGGGAAAGAGAGAGGAAAGAGAGAGCGGAGACAGAAAGAGAGAGGAAAGAGGGAAAGAGAGAGCAGAGAGGGAAAGAGAGAGCAGAGAGGGAAAGAGAGAGGCTCTGAATCCCACCATGTGGAACCATTAGCAGATTGATTAATTTAATCTCTTTAATGAGTGACATCTAAGCAGCAGAGCATACTGTCATCCCCTAAATACAGCGGGGCCAGGGACTAGGAAGACACTGCCATAGGCATTTCACACATTAATATCTTCTATCCAGACCTGGATTGGTCTAGATTGGGAGGGGACAGAGAATACACATCGGCACAGCCATTTTCCTTGTCTCTTTCTGGCTGTGTGTGTGTGCATGTTATTAGACAAGTATAATGATTGTTTTGTGAGTTATGTAAACAATATTGTTCCATCGCTTGCAACAGGGTTTTTGTTGAACGGTAGTCTATTATTACTTTGTTATTCATGTGTTGTTAAAGGGATACTTCAGGAGTCAGATGAACTGGTGGATACCATCTCTGCATCCAGTATGAAGGAAGTTATAGGTCCGTTTCGCAAGCCAATTGCTAACTAGCGTTAGTGCAACGACTGGAAGTCTTTGGGTATGTGCTAGCATGCTAGTCATTATGCTAACGCTAGTTAGCAATTTCGCTAGTGCTAGTTAGCAACTTCCCTTCAAACTGCACACAGAGACATACAAATGGTATTCATGAGTTCATTTGACTAAGAAGAAGATCCCTTTAACTGGCTGTTGTTGTGTGCAATGGTTTTGGATATTGTTTGGGTTAGTCTACAATGGACTAATGCAGCTCTCCACTATTGTTATAGTTTACTCAAGTAAGATTGATTTTATACTGTGGTATGCACACTTGATTAAACAACACAATATGTATTCAATCATTTCAGTAAGTATGTAAAAAGCCTCTCTCCTGTGGACATAACTTCTGGACTGCCACCCTCACTATCAGACAGCGAGGGTAAGACTGTGTGTGGGTGTGTGTGTGTGTGTGTGTGTGTGTGTGTGTGTGTGTGTGTGTGTGTGTGTGTGTGTGTGTGTGTGTGTGTGTGTGTGTGTGTGTGTGTGTTGGCAGCTGTTCTACCATCAACACACTACTATATTTTCTTTATTTGACAAGGCAAATTAAAAAAAACTTCCCACCCGGTCGCAACACATACAGGGAACAATGTGCAATGTATGTAAGTGTGAATATTTCTCTCCCCTTTCAAACCATTTAGCTCCCAGATATTAGAGATAGGGTTAGTAGCCCTGATTTGGAAAGAAAAGAAAGAGAAAGAGAAAGAGAAAGAGAGAGAGAGAGAGAGAGAGAGAGAGAGAGAGAGAGAGAGAGAGAGAGAGAGAGAAGGAGAGAGAGAGAGAGAGAGAGAGAGAGAGAGACGCACACTGCCCACAAAATGAGGTGGAAACAGAGCTGCAATTCCTAACCTCCTGCCAAATGTATGACCATATTAGAGACACATATTTCCCTCAGATTACACAGACCCACAAAGAATTCGAAAACAAACCCAATTTTGATAAACTCCCATATCTACTGGGTGAAATATCACAGTGTGCCATCACTGCAGCAAGATGTGTGACCTGTTGCCACAAGAAAAGGTCAACTAGTGAAGAACAAACACCATTGTAAATACAACCTATATTTATGTTTATTTATTTTCCCTTTTGTATTTTAACTATTTTCACGTCGCTACAACACTGTCTATAGACATAATATGACATTTGAAATGTCTTTATTCTGTAGGAACTTCTGTGAGTGTAATGTTTACTGTTCATTTGTATTGTTTATTTACCTTTTGTTTATTATCTTTTTCACTTGCTTTGGCAATGTTAACATATGTTTCCCATGCCAATAAAGCCCTTGAATATTAGAGAAAGCGAGAGAGAGGAACAGAGAAAGAGAGAGAGCAACAGGGAGAGAGAGGGAGAGAAAGAGAGAGAGAGAGAAAGAAGAGAGAGAGAGAGAGAGAGAGAGAAAGAGAGGGAGGGAGATAAGCAACATGTAGGTCTATACGTGATGTTAGCCCAACACAATAATCATGAAAGGGGAGGACTCAGTCACTCAGTCAGCCAGAGCCAGTCACTCAGTCAGCCAGAGCCAGTCACTCAGTCAGCCAGAGCCAGTCAGCCAGAGCCAGTGAGAGGTAGAATAAGCGTTTGTCTTCCGTCTCGATAGGTTCTTATCCTGCAGTGTGGAGCGCTAAACTTGTAGAAATAGAATGACTAGAATAGGTGGTATTTCTATGGCAGCTATACAGCAAGTGCAGGCAGCAGCAAAGCTCTTTATACAGAGCAACAATGGAACGGAACAATTCAGTGCCCCAGGCCAGTAACTAGTCTACGACCAGGCAGCTTCCATGTTTTGAAACCTTATACGCACTGACTTGTGCAGTATAATAAATAGAGAGATATAATGGTGTGTGGTTATAGACATTGTTTATAGGGATCATTTGAATGGGGAAATTTAAAAAATACCTGACATTTCATGTGTGCATTGTGCAGTGTTTTCATCAAAGACAAGCCTCTAACAGGTACAGTCATCTTCAGATTTCAAAATAACCCTTCTTCACTGCCAATTACAAATAAAAATAAACATTTATTTAACTAGGCAAGTGAGTTAATAACAAATTCTTATTTACAATGACGGCCTACCCCGGCCAAACCCTAACACGGACGACGCTGCCGGCATCATGAATATCATTAACGATCAATATAGAGGTTTGAAACCTCTCTACTATTATACTGTACTCCAGCTAATATCTAGTGGAAAGGTGGGACTCCCACACGGTTCTATTATGTGATTAATGTTTAACTGTCAGTAAACTCTTGGCCCTGGAGCCACGGTGCATCCAACTGAGACAACTCGAGACGTTCCCATCTGGTGACCCCGCACGTCGTGGGAGACAAACCTCCGTTATGACGGGACCCCTGGGCAGCGAGCTGTCCATGCTGTCACTTCGAGTGGGAAAGATGCCAGCTTGAAGACGGACTGAGTTGACTGACATACATCGATTTTGACTTTCAACTCTCTTCCAATGTCGGCAGTCTGCCTTCTCTCTCGCCATAGAGAGAGGCAAGCTAACTGGTAAATGCAGTTTGTCAACGGTGTTTATAATGCCAGAGATTAAATGTGAATGTATCTTGCAAAATAAATGTTAGCATCATACATGCAATGAACATTTCAAATGAACATAGTCTATCATTAGTTTATTCAACCGTGTGGAATAACATATACATTATGTTCAATATACTGCACTTCTGACAACAAGCTATATATCTTGTAAAAATGCCGCTATGTATTGGCTAGTTAAAAGTACAACAGGCTTCATACTCCCAAACCTAATGACTTCCACTCATCTTAGTTGATAAACAGTCTCGGAAAATGTGCGCTGTTCGACAGAAGAAATGGGATATGAAAACGATCGTTCCAAGATTTCCTCTACCCAATACTGACATTCCTTTGAACAGATAGTCTTTCACTTACTAAAAATGATTGAATACATATTGTGTTGTTTAATCAAGTGTGCATACCACAGTATAAAATCAATCTTACTTGAGTAAACTATAACAATAGTGGAGAGCTGCATTAGTCCATTGTAGACTAACCCAAACAATATCCAAAACATTGTACTCAACAGTGCACACAACACAGTCAGTTAATAACAATGTAATAATTATATTCATGTTTCAACGTTATAGCCAACCATTCAACAGAAACTCCGTAACAACCTTGTTTACTTTACAGATTTTCCCATAACTTGTTTTCTCCATCACTTCGCGTTTTTTTTCCTCCCCCATCATCGATTTATAAAACATTCAGAATTGACTGAAGTTGCATACAGATCGTAGGCGAACAGCGTAGTGCTCTGTAGACTCTAACGCGACTTGCTAGGTAGGTATCATTGACTATTCTTACCTCAAAACTGCAGTATTTGTCCAGAACCTCAGCGCGAACTCTACGGTGTTTTCTCCACAAAAATATTGTCAGAATATAGATTTAAATGAGTGCAGAAAAAAAAACAATATAAAGATTGAAAGAAAACAGCCAAATTGGAGATGTGTGCCAAAGGAAAGAACCAACAAGCTTTTAGACTTCAGTCTTCAGCTTCTAAATTAGCCACGGATAACTATAGCACCGATTTAAGTCACGCAGTCTTGCAGCGGAGTAAGAGAAATCCGTACGCGAACAGTTTTGCTCGGAACTCCCTGAACAAACCGCACGCCGTAACGCACCGATCCGTCCAAACCGTGGTCCAGCCCCCTGGTTGGACACGCCTTCTTCTAACTCATTTATTCCTTTCAATTAGATTGTGAACACGGTGATCAATATAATAATAATAATAATAACATTGCACAGGTGAAAGGACCGTAAAAAAAAAAAACGTATATTGAATTAATTAAATGCAGTTTAATTATCCAAAACAATGCCAAAGATAACGCACCTCCCCCCATAAACACAAGAAGGGGTGTTTTGTTTGTTTGTTCTTTAGTGGGTGGAGAGAGCACGAGGCTGGGGTGACAGAAGTGGGTTTTTGGGCGCCCCTCGTGTCACTGAATCTACTACAGATGGGAGAGCAAGATAAGCGGGTCTTGAGACTTATCTCACAAGGTCGCGACACTGACATTCCCTGTGGCATACATCTGTGATAGATACCCCTAACCCCGTGTTTTATAGTGTGTATGTATTATTACTTTCCCCTCTACTAGCCCAACCCAAACAAGAACATTTGAATACAGACGGAAAGTTTCAGGGTCTTGAGTTAAATTACCATCAAATGGAAGAGAGAGTGTGTTAGTGTGTGTGTGTGTGTGTGTTTGTGCAGTTGTGAATACAGATGTAGTATCTTAATTTGATCACTCTTTTGTTGATGAGAATGTTCAAGCAAAGCAGGAAATGAAAACTTGTAGTGTATTCAAGGTTTAAAAAGATGATTTGATTTGCCCTAACGTAAAATGTATCAACCCCTACAAAAATGTCCATTAATTATAATCAACATAATAATTGACTTATCCCATTGCTGCAGGAATATTATTCCTTCTGTATTAAACCGGGTCAAATTAAAATCCAACATCTGTAGGCGCCTGAGCAATGGATCAAACAGGGCAGCTGCAGACCCACTTTCAAAATAAGGTTGAAAACGTATGTTTTTTGCACACCCACTTTTCTTTACCAGAAAATGATCGTGATCACAACTGTGCGTGAGCGTGTGTAGGGCGTAATAGCAGCTGTCTGTTGTTTTAAACACAGGGCTCAGAGAGGACAGAGGTCCTCTAACTAGAAGACCATCCTCCCCCAGTCTTACACACAAAAAAAAGGGTCCGTTGAGGTATTTATCTCAACGTCCACTATGTGCTATGTGTGCGTCTGTTGGTTCTCCTCCAATCAGCAGCAATGGAACCATGGTGAGTGGACTGTTTCAGCCAATCAGTGACTGATCACATTAACCCTGAGAGGAAACACAGCAGTGAGTAAAGTTTTGTCCCGAATTTCACTCTATTCCCTATGTACTGTAGTGCACTCGTATTGTCCAGAGACGTGGTCTAAAGTAGTACACTATATAGGGAATCGGGTGCAATTAGGGCTGATTCCTCCATGGTTCTTTAGTTGCATAGCCCTGTTCAACAGAGGTGTAAATTCTGTGTTTACCACGCTGTCAATAACAGGCAGAGCCATTCTTTAATTTAGGCTGTGTTTGAAGTGAACAGTAAAAAGACATAGCTTAGATAACTTATAGTCGAGCCGAGATAGCCAATAGTCTAGCCTAGATAGTTTATAGTCTAGCCTAGATAGCTTATATTTTTGCCTATATAGCCTATAGTCTAGCCTAAATAGCTTATATTCTAGCATAGATAGACTATATTCTAGCCTAGATTGCAAATCGTCTAGCCTAGATAGTTTATAGTCTAGCCTAGATAGCCTATAGACTAGGCTGATAGCCTGTAGTCTAGCCTATATAGCTTATAGTCTACACAAGATAGCTTATTATCCACCCTAGATAGTTTATAGTCTAGCCTAGATAGCTCATAGTCTAGCCTAGATAGCTTATAGTCTAGCCTAGATAGCTTATAGTCTAGCCTAGATAGCTTATAGTCTAGCCTAAAAATCTTCCAGTCCAGACAAGATAGCTTATAGTCTAGCCTAGATAGCTTATAGTCTAGCCAAGATAGCTTAAAGTCTAGCCTAGATAGCCTATAGTCTAGCCTAGATAGCCTATAGTCTAGCCTAGATAGCTTATAGTCTAGTTCAGATAACTTATAGTCTAGCATAGAATTCTTATAGTCTAGCCTAGAAATCTTATACTCTAGTCAAGATAACCTATAGACTAGCCTAGATAGCCTATAGTCTAGCCAATATAGCTTATAGTCTAGCCTAGATAGCTTATAGTCTATCCTAGATAGCATATAATCTAGCCTAGAAATATTTTTGTCTAGCCTAGATAGCTTGTAGTCTATCCTAGATAGCATATAATCTAGCCTAGATAGCTTGTAGTCTATCCTAGATAGCTTATAGTCTAAACTAAATAGTTTATAGTCTAGCCTAGATAGCTTATAGTCTAAACTAAATAGTTTATAGTCTAGCCTAGATAGCTTGTAGTCTAGCCTAGATAGCTTGTAGTCTAGCCTAGATAGCCTATAGTCTAGCCTAGATAGCTTGTAGTCTAGCCTAGATAGCCTTTAGTCTAGCCTAGATAGCTTGTAGTCTAGCCTAGATAGCCTATAGTCTAGCCTAGATAGCCTATAGTCTAGCCTAGAAATCTTACAGTCTAGACAAGATAGCCTATAGTCTAGCCTAGAGTTCTTATAGTCTAGCCTAGAAATCTTAAAGTCTAGCCTAGATAGCACATAGTATAGCCAGGATTGTCTATTGTCTAGCCTAGAAAACGTATAGTCTAACCTAGAAAGCCTATTGTCCAGCCTAGATTGCTTATAGTCTAGCCTAGATAGCTCATAGTCTAGCCTAGATTGCTTATAGTCTAGCCTAGATAGCTTATAGTCTAATCTAGATTGCTTATAGTCTAGCCTAGATAGCCTATAGTCTAGAAAAGATAAGCTATAGTCTAGCCTAGATAGCTTATAGTCTACCCTAGATAGCTTATAGTCTACCCTAGACAGCTGATAGTCTAGCCTAGCCTAGATAGCCTATAGTCTATCCTATATAGCTTATTGTCTAACCTAGACAGTTTATAATCTACACTAGATAGCCTATAGTCTAGTCTAGATTGCTTATAGTCTTGCCTAGATAGCTTAAATTCTAGCCTAGATAGCTTATAGTCTAGCATAGATAGCTTATAGTCTAGCCTAGAAAGCTCATAGTCTAGTCTAGATAGCCTATAGACTAGCCTAGATAGCCTGTAGTCTAGCCTATATAGCTTATGGTCTAACCTAGACAGTTTATAATCTACACTAGATAGCCTATAGTCTAGTCTAGATTGCTTATAGTCTAGCCTAGTTAGCTTAAAGTCTAGCCTAGATAGGTTATAGTCTATCCTAGATAGCTTATAGTCTAGCCTAGATAGCTCATATTCTTGCCTAGAGTCTAGCCTAGATTGCCTATAGTCTAGCCTAGATAGCTCACACTCTAGCCAAGATAGCCAATAGTCTAGCCTAGATAGCGTATAGTCTAGCCTAGATAGCTTATAGTCTAGATAGCTTATAGTCTAGCCTAGATAGCTTATAGTCTAGCCTAGATAGCTTATAGTCTAGCCTAGATAGCGTATAGTCTAGCCTAGATAGCTTATAGTCTAGCCTAGATAGCTTATAGTCTAGCCTAGATAGCTTATAGTCTAGCCTAGATAGCCTATAGTCTAGCCTAGATAGCTTAAAGTCTGGCCTAGATAGCTTATAGTCTAGCCTAGATAGCTCATATTCTAGCAAAGATAGCGTATAGACTAGCCTAGGTAGCCTGTGGTATAGCCAAGAAATCTTATAGTTTTGCGTTGGTAGCTTATAGTATAGCCTAGAAAGCTTATAGTCTAGCCTATATAGCTTAAAGTCTAGCCTAGATAGCTCATATTCTAGCCTAGATAGCTTATAGTATAGCTCACAGTCTAGCCAAGATGGCCTATAGTCTAGCCTAGATAGCTTACAGTCTAGCTTAGAAACATTTACATTTTAGTAATTTAGCAGACGCTCTTATCCTGAGCGACTTACAGTAGTGAATGCATACATTTCATACATTTTTCTCCCATACTGGTCCCCCGTGGGAATCGAACCCACAACCCTGCCGTTGCAAACACCATGCTCTACCAACTGAGCCACACGGGATAGCCTATAGTCTAGCCTAGATAGCTTATCGTCTAGCCTATATTGCTCATTGTCAAACCTAGATAGCTTATAGTCTAGCCTAGATTGCCTGTAGTCTAGCCTAGATAGTTTATAATCTAGCCTAGACAGCTTATAGTCTAGCCGAGATAGCTTATAGTCTAGCCTAGATAGCTTATAGTCTAGCCTAGAATTCTTATAGTCTAGCCTAGAAATCTTATAGTCAAGCCTAGATAGCTTATAGTCTAGCCCAGATACCTTATAGTCTAGCCCAGATACCTTATAGTATAGCCTAGATAGTTTATAGTCTAGCCAAAATTGTCTATAGTCTAGCCTAGATAGCTTATAGTCTAGCCTACATAGTTTATAGTCTAGCCTAGATAGCCTTTGGTTGAGCCTAGATTGCTCATACTCTAGTCAAGATAACCTATAGACTAGCCTAGATAGCCTATAGTCTAGCCTACATAGCATATAGTCTAGCCTAGATAGCTTATAGTCTAACCTAGATAGCTTATATTCTAGCCTACAAACCTTATAGTCAAGCCTAGAAATCTTATAGTCTAGCCTAGATAGGTTGCAGTCTATCCTAGATAGCATATAATCTAGCCAAGATAGCTTATAGTCTAGCCTAGATAGCTTATAGTCTAGCCTAGATAGTTTATAGACTAGCATTGATAGCTTACAGTCTAGCCAAGATAGCCTATAGTCCAGCCTAGATAGTTTATAGTCTAGCCTAGATAGCTTATAGACTAGCATTGATAGCCTATAGTCTAGCCTAGATAGCCTATAGTCTAGCCTAGATAGCTTGTAGTCTAGCCTAGATAGCCTATAGTCTAGCCTATAGTCTAGCCTAGATAGCCTACAGTCTAGCCTAGAAATCTTACAGTCTAGACAAGATAGCCTATAGTCTAGCCTAGATTTCTTATAGTCTAGCCTAGAATTCTTACAATCTAGCCTATTTAGCCTATAGTCTAGCCTAGATAGTTTATAGTCTAGCCTAGAAATCTTATAGTCTAGCCTATATTGCTCATTGTCAAACCTAGATAGCTTATAGTCTAGCCTAGATTGCCTGTAGTCTAGCCTAGATTGTTTATTGTCTAGCCTAGATAGCCTGTAGTCTAGCCTAGATAGCCTGTAGTCTAGCCTAGATTGCTTATAGTCTATCCTAGATTGCTTATAGTCTAGCCTAGATTGCTCATAGTCTAGCCTAGATAGCCTATAGTCTAGCCTATACAGACTATAGTCTAGCCTAGAAATCTTACAGTCTCGACAAGATAGCCTATAGTCTAGCCAGCCTAGATAGCTTATAGTCTAGCCTAGATAGCCTATAGTCTAGTCTAGATAGCCTATAGTCTAGCCTAGAAATCTTATAGTCTAGACAAGGTAGCTTATAGTCTTGCCTAGATAGTTTATAGTCTAGAATAGATAGCTTATAGTCGAGCCAGGATAGCTTAAAGTCTAGCCTAGATAGCTTATAGTCTAGCCTAGATAGCTCATATTCTAGCAAAGATAGCCTATAGACTAGCCTAGGTAGCCTGTGGTCTAGCCAAGAAATCTTATAGTATAGCCTAGATAGCTTATAGTCTAGCCTATATAGCTTATATTTTATACTAGATAGCTTGTAGTCTAGCCTAGATAGCTTATAGTCTAGCCAAGATAGCTTAAAGTCTAGCCTAGATAGCCTATAGTCTAGTTTAGATAACTCATATTCTAGCCTAGATAGCTTATAGTATAGCTCACAGTCTAGCCAAGATGGCCTATAGTCTAGCCTAGATAGCTTATAGTCTAGCCTAGATAGCTTATATTTTATACTAGATAGCTTGTAGTCTAGCCTAGATAGCTTATAGTCTAGCCAAGATAGCTTAAAGTCTAGCCTAGATAGCCTATAGTCTAGCCTAGATAGCCTATAGTCTAGCCTAGATAGCTTATAGTCTAGTTTAGATAACTTATAGTCTAGCCTAGATAGCTTATAGTCTAGCCTAGATAGCCTTTAGTCTAGCCTAGATAGCCTATAGTCTAGCCTAGATAGCTTATAGTCTAGCCTAGATTGTTTATTGTCTAGCCTAGATGGCTTGTAGTCGAGCCTAGAGATCCTGTAGTCTAGTCTCGATTGCATATAGTCTAGCCTAGATTGAAAATAGTCTAGCCTAGATAGCTTATAGTCAAACCTAGATAGCTTTTTTTCTAGCCTAGATTGTTTATAGTGTAGCCTAGATAGCTTATAGTCTCGCATAGATAGCCTATAGTCTAGCCTAGATAGACTATAGTCTAGCCTGGATAGCTCATACTGGACATTGGTAATACAAAAAGGGCAAAGTTACTGTATTTGGTACATTAATAGGAAATTGCACAAAAAAAGTTCACTTCATATTCATCATCTCCATCACCACCCCAACATATGTGAAATTACGCCTTTTCATGTTTTGTAGTTAAAAATATAGTGGAAGGTAAATGTTTCCAATGACATCATCGGTGTGCGTTGTGTGATTTAAACCAATTATGAGTAGACATTGCCTACTAATTGTCTAATAATTGGTTGATTATGTCATTTCGAAACACTTATCTTCCTCTATTTTTTTTAACTACAAAACATAGAAATGCGCCATTTTCACGTATGTAGATGTTGGGGTGGTGCTAGAGATGATGAATATGATGTTGAAAAACATAGAAATGTCCCTTTTTAACTACCACAGAGGAAAAAGATCCTTACTAAAAAGCAGCCATTTTAACTCCGTTTAAATGTTAATCCATAGAGAGACATAGGCCTAAAATATGATAAGCCTTATGAGACATTATACAGGCTCATACATACTTATAACAAGTTATAAAGCATTCAACTTTGACAATTGTCTTGCTGTCGGTGCAGTGGAAGATTTAAACCTGAGAAAATAGTTTTTAACAGAAATGACAACTAGGTTAGCAGTCCTACTGAACACTATAACCAGAATATAAAATCATTGCATTGATGTCCACACTCTAATGGATTACAATTTCTGGTACACACACACTCATTTTTTTACATTTTAGTCATTTAGCAGACGCTCTTATCCAGAGCGACTTACAGTAGTGAATGCATACATTTCATACATATTTTTTTCTGTACTGGCCCCCGTGGGAATTGAACCCACAACCCTGGCGTTGCACACACCATGCTGGCATTGCAAACACCATGCTCACCAACTGAGCCACAGGGAAAACAAACAAACAAACAAACAAACAAACACACACACACACACACACACACACACACACACACACACACACACACACACACACACACACACACACACACACACACACACACACACACACACACACACACACACCCACACACACACACACACACACACACACACACACACACACACTCATTTCACCAGCCCACACTTCAATTTCACACACAGCATCTCTTACCACATGCTACCTCATTAAAGAAAGTATGTGATTGCACACACAACCCCTAATGCCCTAACACACCATCATCACACAAACACACACACACACACAAACACACACACTCCCCCTTGCAGCCTCATTCTGTCATGGGGCATCAGACAGCGCCCGTGGGACATGCACCATACGTCATGCCTGCCCTGTCCGTGGCTCCAGGAGGAGGGAGGAGACCCAGGGATGCGGTGCAGTCTGTCCATGTCACAGTGCCTCTTTCTGGGCTTGGCGAGCAGGGCAGGAGACACCTCCTGGATCCCCTCCAAGATGAGACCCAGGGAAGTAGTGCAGTCTGGCCTTGCCACAGTGTCTCTTTCTGGGCTTGGGGGGCGCAGGGTAGGAGACACCTCCTGGATCCCCTTACGGAGAACCAGACCAGACTAGATCAGAGCCTGAATATAGCCTGAACTCTGAAATAGTGTCTCTGTCTGATGACATCATTCTGTCAGTCTCCGCCATAAAGATGGGGACAGCATCAACTGAATGAGTATCTCTATGGCCTTAACCATGGCAACCTCCATCCTACATCCATCCTACCTCCATCAACCTCCATCCTACCTCCATCTACCTCCATCTACCTTCATCATACCTCCATCCTACCTCCATCTAACCTCCAACCTACCTCCATCTACCTCCATCCTACCTCCATCCTCCTCCATCTAACTCCATCCTACCTCCATCCTACCTCCATCTACCTCCATCCTACCTCCATTCTACCTCCATCCTACCTCCATCAACCTCCATCCTACCTCCATCTACCTCCATCCACCTCCATCCTACCTCCATCCACTCCATCTACCTCCATCCTACCTCCATCCTCCTCCATCTACCTCCATCCTACCTCCATCAACCTCCATCCTACCTCCATCTACCTCCATCTACCTCCAACCTACCTCCATCTACCTCCATCCTACCTACATCTACCTCCATCCTACCTCCATCCTCCTCCATCCACCTCCATCCTACCTCCATCCTACCTCCATCTACCTCCAACCTACCTCCATTCTACCTCCATCTACCTCCAACTTACCTCCACCTACCTCCATCTACCTTCATCATACCTCCATCCTACCTCCATCCTCCTCCATCCACCTCCATCCTACCTCCATCCTACCTCCAACCTACCTCCATTCTACCTCCATCTACCTCCAACTTACCTCCACCTACCTCCATCTACCTTCATCATACCTCCATCCTACCTCCATCTAACCTCCAACCTACGTCCATCCACCTCCATCATACCCCCATCCTCCTCCATCTACCTCAATCCTCCTCCATCCTCCTCCATCTACCTCCATCTACCTCCAACCTACCTCCAACCTACCTCCATCCTACCTCCATCCACCTCCATCCTACCTCCATCCACCTCCATCCTACCTCCATCCTCCTCCATCCTACCTCCATCTACCTCCTTCCTACCTCCATCCACCTCCATCCTACCTCCATCTAGATCCATCCTACCTCCATCCACCTCCATCCTACCTCCATCTACCTCCATCTACCTTCATCATACCTCCATCCTACCTCCATCTTACCTCCAACCTACCTCCATCTACCTTCATCATACCTCCATCCTACCTCCATCTAACCTCCAACCTACCTCCATCTACCTCCAACTTACCTCCACCTACCTCCATCCTCCTCCATCCACCTCCATCTACCTCCATCCTCCTCCATCCACCTCCATCCTCCTCCATCCTACCTCCATCCTCCTCCATCCACCTCCATCCTACCTCCACCTATCTCCATCCTCCTCCATCTACCTCCATCCTACCTCCATCCATCTCCATCTACCTCCATCCACCTCCATCCTCCTCCATCCTACCTCCAACCTACCTCCAACCTACCTCCATCCTACCTCCATATACCTCCATCCTACCTCCAACCTACCTCCATCCTACCTCCAACCTACCTCCATCCTACCTCCATCTACCTCCATCCTACCTCCATCCACCTACATCCTACCTCCATCTAACCTCCAACCTACCTCCATCTACCTCCATCCTACCTAAATTCTACCTCCATCTACCTTCATCATACCTCCATGCTACCTCCATCTAACCTCCAACCTACCTCCATCCACCTCCATCCACCTCCATCATACCTCCATCCTCCTCCATCTACCTCCATCCTCCTCCATCCACCTCCATCCTCCTCCATCTACCTCCATCCTCCTCCATCCACCTCCATCCTACCTCCATCCACCTCCATCCTCCTCCATCCACCTCCATCCATCTCATCCTCCTCCATCCTCCTCCATCCATCTCCATCCTCCATCTCCATCCTCCTCCATCCACCTCCATCCTCCTCCATCCTACCTCCATCCTACCTCCAACCTACCTCCATCCTACCTCCAACCTACCTCCATCCTACCTCCATCTACCTCCATCCTACCTCCATCCTACCTCCATCTAACCTCCAACCTACCTCCATCTACCTCCATCCTACCTCCATCCTCCTCCATCCACCTCCATCCTACCTCCATCCACCTCCATCCTCCTCCATCCACCTCCATCCATCTCATCCTCCTCCATCCTCCTCCATCCATCTCCATCCTCCATCTCCATCCTCCTCCATCCACCTCCATCCTCCTCCATCCTACCTCCATCCTACCTCCAACCTACCTCCATCCTACCTCCAACCTACCTCCATCCTACCTCCATCTACCTCCATCCTACCTCCATCCTACCTCCATCTAACCTCCAACCTACCTCCATCTACCTCCATCCTACCTAAATTCTACCTCCATCTACCTTCATCATACCTCCATGCTACCTCCATCTAACCTCCAACCTACCTCCATTCACCTCCATCCACCTCCATCATACCTCCATCCTCCTCCATCTACCTCCATCCTCCTCCATCCACCTCCATCCTCCTCCATCTACCTCCATCCTCCTCCATCCACCTCCATCCTACCTCCATCCACCTCCATCCTCCTCCATCCACCTCCATCCATCTCATCCTCCTCCATCCTCCTCCATCCATCTCCATCCTCCATCTCCATCCTCCTCCATCCACCTCCATCCTCCTCCATCCTACCTCCATCTACCTCCAACCTACCTCCAACCTACCTCCATCCTACCTCCATCTACCTCCATCCTACCTCCATCCTACCTCCATCCTCCTCCATCCTACCTCCATCCTCCTCCATCCTACCTCCATCCTACCTCCATCTACCTCCTTCCTACCTCCATCCACCTCCATCCTACCTCCATCTACATCCATCCTACCTCCATCCTACCTCCATCTACCTCCATCTACCTTCATCATACCTCCGCCTTCCTCCATCTAACCTCCAACCTACCTCCATCTACCTTCATCATACCTCCATCCTACCTCCATCTTACCTCCATCTACCTCCAACTTACCTCTACCTACCTCCATCTACCTCCATCCTCCTCCATCTACCTCCATCCTCCTCCATCCACCTCCATCTACCTCCATCCTCCTCCATCCACCTCCATCCTCCTCCATCCTACCTCCATCCTCCTCCATCCATCTCCATCCTACCTCCACCTACCTCCATCTATCTCCATCCTCCTTCATCTACCTCCATCCTACCTCCATCCATCCATCTCCATCCTCCTCCATTCACCTCCATCCTCCTCCATCCTACCTCCATCTACCTCCATCCTACCTCCAACCTACCCCCATCCTACCTCCATCTACCTCCATCCTACCTCCATCCACCTACATCCTACCTCCATCTAACCTCCAACCTACCTCCAACCTACCTACATCTACCTCCATCCTCCATCCTACCTCCATCTACCTCCATCCTACCTCCATCTACCTCCATCCTACCTCCATCTACCTCCATCCTCCTCCATCTACCTCCACTACTCCGTCCCCTCATCCTCCCCCCCCCCCCTCCTTATCCAGACCCAGAAATCTGATTAACTGCTGGAGAATTATCCATTTCTGTTTCATATGGAATTTTGCTCTTTTTCCATTTAATTTGGGGTTTTCATTTTCCACAGCGAAGACATAACATATTTTTTTATGTACTATTATGTTTGCCGATCTTACTGTGTGTGTGTGTGTGTGTGTGTGTGTGTGTGTGTGTGTAGCCTATGTCAACTGAATTTTTTGAAGCTGAATTCTAATTGGCCAGCCGTTCTATATGGGCCAGAAAAGGGCCTGGTCTACTGCCATGTTCTGGTAATGTGTGTTTCAATAGACCCTGGGTTTAGTTTGTACAGCTGAGTAATGGGTCTACAGTATATGATTGATGATTGATCGTGTAGACAAGACACATTTATGGTCAGGGAGTCTGAAAGGGAAACTGGAGGGAGGGAGACTGGGAAGGAGGGAGACTGGGAGGGAGACTGGTAGGAAGATTGGGATCGAGGGTTGATGGAGGGAGAATGTGAGGGAGGGAAACTGGAGGGAGGGAAACTGAGAAGGAGGGAGACTGGGAGTTTGACTGGTAGGAAGACTGGGATCGAGGGTTGATGGAGGGAGAATGGGAGGGAGGGAGGTAAACTGGAGGGAGGGAAACTGGAGGGAGGGAGACTGGGAGGGAGACTGGTAGGAAGACTGGGATCGAGGGATGGTGGAGGAAGAATGGGAGGGAAGGAAGGAGACTGGTACGGAGACTAGAAATGAGCGAGACTGGTGGGAGGGAGACTGGTAGGGAGACTAGGAATGAGGAAGACGGGTGGGAGGGAGACTGGCAGGCAGGGAGACCAGTAGGGAGCCTGGGAGTGAGGGAGACGGGGAGTGAGGGAGGGAGACTGGTAGGGAGACTTGGAGGGAGGGTGTGAGGGTGACTGGAAGCGAGGGAGACTGGGGCCACAGTGTCTCCTGTCTCAGCCTCCAGTATTTATGCTGCAGTAGTTTATGTGTCAGGGGGCTAGGGTCAGTCTGTTATATCTGGAGTATTTCTCCTATCTTATCCGGTGTCCTTTGTGAATTTAAGTATGCTCTCTCTAATTCTCTCTTTCTCTCTCTCGGAGGACCTGAGCCCTAGGACCATGCCTCAGGACTACCTGGCATGATGACTCCTTGCTGTCCCCAGTCCACCTGGCCATGCTGCTGCTCCAGTTTCAACTGTTCTGCCTGCGGCTATGGAACCCTGACCTGTTCACCGGACGTGCTACCTGTCCCAGACCTGCTGTTTTCAACTCTCTAGAGACAGCAGGAGCGGTAGAGATACTCTCAATGATCGGCTATGAAAAGCCAACTGACATTTACTCTTGAGGTGCTGACTTGTTGCACCCTCGACAACTACTGTGATTATTATTATTTGACCATGCTGGTCATTTATGAACATTTGAACATCTTGGCCATGTTCTGTTATAATCTCCACCCGGCACAGCCAGAAGAGGACAGGCCACCCCTCATAGTCTGGTTCCTCTCTAGGTTTCTTCCTAGGTTCTGGCCTTTCTAGAGAGTTTTTCCTAGCCACCGTGCTTCTACACCTGCATTGCTTGCTGTTTGGGGTTTTAGGCTGGGTTTCTGTACAGCACTTTGAGATATCAGCTGATGTAAGAAGGGCTATATAAATACATTTGATTTGATTTGATTGGTAGGGAGGGAGACTGGGAGTGAGGGGGACTGGGAGGAGGGGAGACTGGGAAGAGGGGGGAGGTATGAAGGGTTTGTGTGGGATACAGATCTGACTTGTAGATTTTAGATTTGGGGAATTTAGTTATAATTTGTGGTGGGAGCCTGGTTCATTACCTGCCTGGAGTTAAGCCTCAAGACTGTGGTCTTCCAGAAGTTGGGTTTCTGAGAGCGATCTGGAGGTCTGGAGGTCCTGAACATGAGAACATGCTCATGTTGTTAATCCAGGCCCTACACAGCCATAACTCTCACCACTGTCTAACCACCCTTCTAGGCACACACACACACACGCACGCACGCACGCGCGCGCACGCACGCACGCACGCACGCACGCACGCACGCACACACACACACACACACACACGCACGCACGCACGCACGCACGCACGCACGCACGCACGCACGCACGCACGCACGCACGCACGCACACACACACACACAGACGTCTAGGCCTAAAGTCCATGGACCTGTACTGATGTTTCCAGAGACAGTAACAGTCCTTTCACAGATTCAGTGCTCCACTATGTTATCGCTTCTCTTCATTGGTTTGGAGAACATGTATATTGTCCTATATACACATATATACTGTAATCGTCCTGTATTTGGAGGTATGTGTCTGTCTGTTTATATGTTATTACTTGTATTGTGAAGGATGCATTTTCACATCGTGGTCAATAGCTGCCAGCTTTATGTAACGTGTTAAACTGAGGTTTTCTGAATTCTAAATTCTGAAAGGAACTCACTCAGGTGGTTTCATTACTTAAATCAACTTTGGGATGTTTTCTCTGCCAATTCCTGCCTGGATACGGTACCCACTTCCTTAGCAACCGCATGGCCGACGGCTATTTTTGCGTGTGTGATGCAGACATGAGCTTTGGATGTGTGTGTGTGTGTGATGGAGACAGGGGACAGCAGCTTCAGGACTCAGCTGTTGATGGAATCATATTCCTTTTTCTCATTACTGTACCTTCCTACTCCATGTGAGACCAGATCTACCAGGTCTGTCTGTCTGTCTCACACACACACACACACACACACACACACACACACACACACACACACACAGTCTGTCCGTCTGTCAGTCAGTCTGTCTGTCAGGGACCACCAAACTGCCTATAAGGAGAGGTGGCCTATCCTCTGTGAACAGCATCTGTCAAATATCATTGGAACAGTGTGTGTGTGTGTGTGTGTGTGTGTGTGTGTGTGTGTGTGTGTGTGTGTGTGTGTGTGTGTGTGTCTTCTAATGTAAATGTTAATTAGTTAAATGAAAAGATACTGGTGATCTTGATGCTACACAGATTACGTGGATCTTTATGAGAGATGCTGCAGACTTAATACACCTTCATCTGGTTGTAAAGACAAAATCACTGAGATCCCTAGAGAACATACACTATATATACAAAAGTATGTGGACACCCCTTCAAATGAGTGGATTCGGCTGTTACAGCTACGCCCGATTGCTGACAGGTGTATAAAATGGAGCACACACCCATGCAATCTCCATAGACAAACATTGACAGTAGAACGGTCCTTACTGAAGATCTCAGTGACTTTCATCATGGCACCACCGTCATAGGATGCCACCTTTCCAACAAGTCAGTTCATCAGATTTCTGCCCTGCTAGAGCTTCTCTGGCCAACTTTTAAGTGATGTTATTGTGAAGTGGAAATGTCTTGGTGCAACACGCTCACAGAACGGGACTGCTGAGTGCTGAAGCGCCGTAACGCGTAAAAAAAAAAAAACGGCTGTCCTCGGTTGCAACACTCCACTACCGAGTTCCAAACTGCCTCTGGAAGCAACGTCAGCACAAGTAAGTGTTTGTCGGGAGTTTCATTAAATGGGTTTCCATGGCCCGAGCAGCCGCACACATGTGCAATGCAAAGCATCGGCTGGAGTGGTGTACACTGTAGCTCACCACCATTGGACTCTGAAGCAGTGGAAACGGGTTTTTCTGGAGTGATGAATCACGATTCACAATCTGGCAGTCCGACGGACGAAACTGGGTTTGGCGGATGCCAGGAGAACGCTACCTGCCCGAATGCATAGTGCCAACTGTAAAGTTTGGTGGAGGAAGAATAATGGTCTGGGCTGTTTTTCATGGTTCAGGCCCCTTAGTTCTAGTGAAGGGAAATCTTAACGCTACAGCATACAATGACATTCTAGATGATTCTGTGCTTCCAACTTTGTGACAACAGTTTGGGGAAGGCCATTTCCTGTTTCAGCATGACAATGCCCCTGTGCACAAAGTGAGGTCCATACAGAAATGGTTTTTCGAGATCGGTGTGGAAGAACTTGACTGGCCTGCACAGAGCCCTGACCTCAACCCCATCGAACACCTTTGGGATGAATTGGAACGCCGACTGCGAGCCAGGCCTAATCGCCCAACATCAGTGCCCGATCTCACTAATGCTCTTGTGGCTGAATGGAAGCAAGTCCCCGCAGCAATGTTCCAACATCTAGTGGAAAGCCTTCCCAGAAGAGTGGAGGCTGTTATAGCAGCAAATGAGGGGACCAACTCCATATGAATGCCCATGATTTTAGAATGAGATGTTCGACTAGCAGGTGTCCAGGTCATGTAGTGTACATGGACATAATCATCTGAAATGCAATGATTAAAACAACGTTTAATTACAACATATCAACATTAACTCATCAACTCACTACACGAGATGTTTTGCTCTTCTGTTGTGATGAATGTATACAAAATCCCCTTGATTATCATCGTATAACAACATTTTATTTGATCAACACAACTTGTTTAATGTGTGATGTATACACTCCCCTTTACTGTAATGATAACACAAAGTTGACTTGCATATGACTGAGATAATTACCTACTTGATTGTGATGGAGTTGAGATAAAGTTGAACCATTAGTAGAAGAAGAAGAGGAAGAAGAAGGTTTACAATGTTTACTTGACTGTACATGCAGAGGAACGTGTAGCTTTGTGAGTCATTCAGGCACAGCCAAACACCTAAAGACAGGGAATACCACGAGACAAGAAGACCAAAACTAAACAGATTGAGTTAAAACGCTCAATACAGCAATGACTGTGTGTTTGTTTTGGATTCCGTTTCCTTGGTTTACCTTCCTGCTGGGAATCTGATGATGATGTCATAGCTAAAGACAATGTCCAAGAAGCGTAGGACAGCAGCTGTGCAATTACCTTTTAAGGAAGTAGTTCTTGAAGTGGAATGAAAGAGGAGCTGCTGTACTCTTTCGGTACGGGTGCTCATTTATATTTTACAGTACACTCTTAGAAAAAAATAAATAAAAAATAAAAAAGGATTCCAAAAAGGTTATTCGGTTGTCTCCATATGAGAGCCCCTTTTTTGGTTCCACGTAGAACCCTCCGTGGAAAGGGTTCTACATGGAACCAAAAAGGGTTCTACAAAGGGTTCTCTTACGGGGAAAGCCGAATAACCTTTTTAGGTGAAAGATAGCAACTTGTTTTCTGAGAGTGTACAGGTGTCACGGTTGTTGTATGGATTGGACCAAAACGCAGCGGGAATATGTATACTCTTCTTCTTTTGAAGAAGGAGAAACAAATAAATACGTATACACCCCCAAAAAATAATAAAAATAAATAAAAAAATACAAAATAAATAAAAATGAAACAGTCCTGTCAGGTGCAACAAACACTAAACAAGGAACCCACAAAAATCCCACAGAAAAACACTCCTCTTAAATAGGACCTTCCATTAGAAGCAACGAGGAGCAGCTGCTTCCAATTGAAGGTCAACCCAATAAACACCACATAGAAATAGACATACTAGAACTAACATAGAACTAAACTAACAAGAACATAGCCCAACAAACCCCGAAACACTCTAAACAAACACCCCTCTTAAATATGAACATAGCCCAACAAACCCCCGAAACACTCTAAACAAACACCCCTCTTAAATATGAACATAGCCCAACAAACCCCGAAACACTCTAAACAAACACCCCTCTTAAATATGAACATAGCCCAACAAACCCCCGAAACACTCTAAACAAACACCCCTCTTAAATATGAACATAGCCCAACAAACCCCCGAAACACTCTAAACAAACACCCCTCTTAAATATGAACATAGCCCAACAAACCCCCGAAACACTCTAAACAAACACCCCTCTTAAATATGAACATAGCCCAACAAACCCCCGAAACACTCTAAACAAACACCCCTCTTAAATATGAACATAGCCCAACAAACCCCCGAAACACTCTAAACAAACACCCCTCTTAAATATGAACATAGCCCAACAAACCCCCGAAACACTCTAAACAAACACCCCTCTTAAATATGAACATAGCCCAACAAACCCCGAAACACTCTAAACAAACACACCCCTCTTAAATATGAACATAGCCCAACAAACCCCGAAACACTCTAAACAAACACCCCTCTTAAATATGAACATAGCCCAACAAACCCCGAAACACTCTAAACAAACACACCCCTGCCACGTCCTGACCAAACTACAATAACCAATAACCCCTTTACTGGTCAGGACGTGACACCAGGGGTTCATATTTTAGAGCCTATAGCTGCAGGTAAACAGGTGCTGGTGAACATCAGCCCAAATCAAGCATAAAGCACTGGTATGTTTTGAGAATGGTGACGCTAAACTATGTCTTGTTTGTTCCCCGAAGGTCATGATTCCTATTGCTACCAGAGGGAATTATAGACTGGTATTTAGATACAAGTCCACCAAACACTGACAACTCTCTCTGGCTGCGTTTAGACAGGCAGCCCAATTCTAATCTTTTTCCCACTTAATTAGTCTTTTGTCCAATCACATCAGATCTTTTCACATCAGATCTTTTTCAGAGCTGATCTGATTGGTCAAAAGACCAATTAGTGGTCTTTTGACTAATCAGAATTGGTCTGTCTGTTTAAACGCAGCCAATGTGTCTGATGTCTGTGACACATTCATTAACAACTGGATCCTGGTCAGTCCTGGATCCTGGTCAGCACTGGATCCTGGTCGGTCCTGGATCCTGGTCAGCACTGGATCCTGGTCAGCACTGGATCCTGGTCAGCACTGGATCCTGGTCAGTCCTGGATCCTGGTCAGCACTGGATCCTGGTCAGCACTGGATCCTGGTCAGCACTGGTTCTGTGGGCAGTCCTGGATCTTGGTCAGTCTATACACACATTTTTTGATGTAATAGGCATTCCAATTTCCAAGATAACATCTTTGATTGATTCAAATGAGATCAGGCGGTAGCAAAATTGGCGCAGCGGTCTAAGGCACTGCATCTCAGTGATAGAGGCGTCACTACAGACCCTGGTTCGATTCCAGGCCGTATCACAACCGGTCGTGATTGGGAGTCCCATAGGGCGGAGCACAATTGGCCCAGTGTCGTCTGGGTTATTAGGGTTTGGCTGGGGGAGGCCGTCATTTTAAAATAAGAATTTGTTCTTAACTGACTTGCCTAGTTAAATAAAGGGACAAATGACTAATTATAGACGAGACAGAACAAGCAAGGTGATGGTGGTTCTGAAATTAGCCTTTACCCTTCAGTTGGATCAATGGTGTCACACGATGCAGCTTCAATCCAGACAGAGATCACATCAGTGTTGGGGTCAATTCCATTTCAATTCCAAAGTAAACCTAATTCCAATTCCACGTTTTCCTAATTGAAAAACATTAAAGAGAATTGGAATTTCAGTGTACTTCCTGAATTGACTGGAATTGAAATGAAATTGACCCCAACCGTGGAATATAAATAATGTAGGCCTTTGCACTTTGTCTGTGCAGTAAGCTTTCGCTTCAGGAAAAAAAAGCAGCTGCTTAGAGGTAAACTGTTGTTTTTTCTTTTCTTCACACAATGTGTTGAAATACTTTTACTCTATCGACAGACTATTATCCAACAACCCAGTGTCACACAAAAAAAACTGTGCTTTGATCTGCTGTATCAAAGATTCTGACAGAGGAAACAGTGCTCTAATAGTCCCCTCCCCCTCTCTGTTATTATCCAATAGGCGCCACCTACTCTTGTCACATCCTGACCATAGAAAGCTTTTATTTTTCTATGGTAGAGTAGGTCAGGGCGTGACAGAGGGTTTTGTCTAGTTTAATTATATCTATGTTGTTTCTAGTTTCTTTTTTCTATGTTGGGGGTTTTGTCTAGTTTATGTATTTCTATGTGGGGTTCTAGTTGTTGTATTTCAATGTTTTTGGGGAGGGGATGATCTCCAATTAGAGGCAGCTCGTTGTCTCTAATTGGGGATCATATTTAAGTGGATGTTTTTCCCACCTGGGTTTCTGGGAGATTATTTTGAGTAAGTGTATGTTGCACCGCTTCGTCACGGTTTGTTGGTTTGCGCATTAGTTTATTTGTATGTCTTGCATAGTTTCACAGTTATAATAAAATGTGGAATGATACACACACGCTGCGCCTTGGTCTTCATCATACGACAAACGTGACAATTTTCCCAGGCGGTATTAGATAGAACGCCTGTGAGGAAAACAACCTGTGGTTACCTAGGTTACCCCATAGGCTCACTGCAACAACAACAAAAAAAACATAACCTTTTTTCAAATGTTCTTGTTGTCTGCTTGTTTTAGTCAATTACAAAAATACATTTAAGAAAAGTACAACATGTCTAAAGATTACTTTTCAACATTGTCTTCTCCCGATGCGTTCTCACTACTTAGAAAAACATAACATTGTTGGGTTTCCCTTATGCCCCTTTCCATGAGTGAGTGCTAGCGAGCTACCGACCGGAACATTAAGCTAGCCAAGACCAACAACACAAACAAAACGGACTATATACATTAGTGAGTGGAGTTACAAACTGACTATACTAAACAAGTTAAATGTCTTACATGTGATTAAATGTTTTCCACACACATAGCTAGCGACGTGTAGCCTACTTGGACACCCTACATTTCCCACTCCGAATAGCCTGAAGCCACAGGGCTCTTACCTCAGGCTCTATTTCCCAACGTAGCAGCATTGTGAACTGTAGGTAGGGATTTTTTGACCTGGTTACATATACAGTACATTGAACAACACAGCAGCTTTTGTTCACCATGTTTTGTTATTTCTCTAGAACACAAAAAAATGTATGACAAAGTTGTCTCTTTTACACTGGGGGTCGATGGGAAAGTTTGTTTTCCCCCAATTTGTGGGTGTGGTTGAGGGGAATTCCTTATCATTAGGTGAAAATCAACTCATAGTATTGGAGAACTCTGCCCTACTGGTTAAATAAAATACAAATACAAAAATCATTGTTGGGCCCAACAAAAACTGTAAAATAACAAAGAAATCAGATCATAGGTATTTTAATTTAGGGAATCTGTTCCCAAGTGTTCCCACGCATAAATAGAAAAGGAATATGTGATCATATTCCAATGTAATCAAAGTTTTAAATTACTCTGTTTTTTGTTTTTGTTATCAAATACTGTATTTGTTTGGGATTCTTGCGGTCAATGGTTCATTTTAACATCGGAGGCAGAGACCAAGAGCCCAGAGCTCATCGTCAAGTCACATACTATGATACTGGCACATCTAGAAATTGACGCTTGGCAGCGAGACACGTGAGACTGAGAGGAAAATCAAAAATGTAATCCTGCTTTTGATAAGATATTTAGACTCCTGAGGGATGAAACGCTGGCTCCCTTTGGTAGCATTCCCAGTCACCATTGATCTCATGTCAGACAAATGAAACATTTACACGAGAAAAGCTAGTACATAGAAAAACATTGGTAAAAAAAACCTCTCTCTCGCTCTCTCTGAACTAAACCTATCTCTACCTTTCTATCTGAGGACAGCAGGAACACAGTATTGTTATAATTTATATGTCTGTCTGTCCTCTGTTTCTATTTCCTCTGTTTCTATTATCTCTGTTTCTATTACCTGTTTCCATTACCTTCCTCTGTTTCTATTACCATCCTCTGTTTCTATTACCTCAGTTTCTATTACCTCTGTTTCTATTACCTCAGTTTCTATTACCTCTGTTTCTATTACTATCCTCTGTTTCTATTACCATCCTCTGTTTCTATTATCTCTGTTTCTATTACCATCCTCTGTTTCTATTACCTCTGTTTCTATTACCATCCTCTGTTTCTATTATCTCTGTTTCTATTACCATCCTCTGTTTCTATTACCATCCTCTGTTTCTATTATCTCTGTTTCTATTACTATCCTCTGTTTCTATTACCATCCTCTGTTTCTATTACCATCCTCTGTTTCTATTACCATCCTCTGTTTCTATTACCATCCTCTGTTTCTATTACCTCTGTTTCTATTATCTCTGTTTCTATTATCTCTGTTTCTATTACTATCCTCTGTTTCTATTACTATCCTCTGTTTCTATTACTATCCTCTGTTTCTATTACCATCCTCTGTTTCTATTACCATCCTCTGTTTCTATTACCATCCTCTGTTTCTATTACTATCCTCTGTTTCTATTATCTCTGTTTCTATTATCTCTGTTTCTATTACCATCCTCTGTTTCTTCCTCCTATTGAACGGTTTACCCTTCAAGGAACACTGCATTGTTAATTACTGCTAACAACACACACACACACACACACACACACACACACACACACACACACACACACACACGCACACACACACACACACACACACACACACACACACACACACACACACACACACACACACACACACACACACACACACACACACGCACACACACACACGCACACACACACGCACGCACACACGCACGCACACACGCACACACGCACGCACGCACGCACAGACAGACAGACACACACACTTTGGTTTCCATTGGTAAATACACCCCCTTATGGAAACCAATGGAAAGCTCTCCTGAAGGGTTTGTGACAGATTGCATAGTGTTAGGCTAGCTGGAAACCTGAAACACATTCTCCTTCACCAGAACAATGTACGACCACCCAGTCATCTAACTGGACATGCCGTTTGATGCTCCTCAAATGTTTAGTTTCACACAGGCCTCTAACTCACAAATTACAGAGACACAAGGGGAAGTGTTTCAGCCTGGTCCCAGTTTGTGTTGTTAAGACAACAGTCGGCTAGAGAATACTAACTGTTCTGAAACCCAGGCTACGTGCCTTTTATTCTGCCCCTGAAAGGTTTTGTTTCACAGTCGTCTTTACAATGCCACATCACTCAGTCCAGACCATTGACATTCAGGGTAAACACACAGAGGATTACTTTTGGCCTGGTCCCAGATATTTTTGTGCTTTTTAGCTAACTCCTATGGTTCGCTTATACAGTAACAAACTTATAAGAAGCCTTTTTATCATCAAATGGTTAGTTTCACAGGGCTCTGGTCCTCTAAGCCTTTTATCATCCACATCATTGACATTCAGGGCTTGTGGCTGTGAATTTTGTAGAAAGAGGCATTGAACCAAATCCGATGGCATTATTATAGACCTTTTGTTTTACAGATGAGAAATGAAACAGAATAGGACATTGATCCCTCAGTGGAGAGAAAGAGAGAGATAGAGTTATATGGCAAGAAAGAGGGAGAGAAAGAGAAAGAGGGAGAGAGAGAAAGAGAATGAGGGAGAGAAAGAGAAAGATGGAGAGAGAAAGAGAATGAGGGAGAGAAAGAGGGAGAGAAAGAGAAAGAGGAAGAGAGAGAAAGAGAAAGAGGGAGAGAGAGAAAGAGAATGAGGGAGAGAAAGAGAAAGAGGGAGAGAGAGAAAGAAAGAGAATGAGGGAGAGAATGAGGGAGAGAGAGAGAATGAGGGAGAGAGAGAAAGAGAATGAGGGAGAGAATGAGGGAGAGAAATAGAAAGAGGGAGAGAGAAAGAGAATGAGGGAGAGAAAGAGGGAGAGAACGAGAAAGAGGGAGAGAAAGAGGGAGAGAGAGAAAGAGAATGAGGGAAAGAAAGAGAAAGAGGGAGAGAGAGAAAGAGAATGAGGGAGAGAAAGAGGGAGAGAAAGAGAAAGAGGGAGAGAGAGAAAGAGAATGAGGGAGAGAAAGAGAATGAGGGAGAGAGAGAGAATGAGGGAGGGAGAGAAAGAGAATGAGGGAGAGAAAGAGAATGAGGGAGAGAGAGAGAATGAGGGAGAGAGAGAAAGAGAATGAGGGAGAGAAAGAGGGAGAGAAATAGAAAGAGGGAGAGAGCGAAAGAGGGAGAGAAAGAGAAAGAGGGAGAGAGAGAAAGAGAATGAGGGAGAGAAAGAGGGAGAGAAAGAGAAAGAGGGAGAGAGAGAAAGAGAATGAGGGAGAGAGAGAGAATGAGGGAGAGAAAGAGAAAGGGAGATCTCACACTTCATTCTCAGGCCACATCCTCCATATCTGTCTCAGTGAAGCCTGACTAATGTCCATTTAATTCATAGCACTAACAGATTATCAAAGACATTTAAATTAGTGATCATAGAAAAGATGGATTGTCAAAGTGTCGTGCGACGTGGGTAATTTTTTAAATTTTATTTTAAATGTAATCTTTATTTAACTAGGCTAAGAACAAAATCTTATTTACAATGACGGCCTACCAAAAGGAAAAAGGCCTCCTGCGGAGACAGGGGCCTGGGATTAACAAGAGAGACAACACTACATAAAGAGAGACCTAAGACAACAACATAGCAAGGCAGCAACACATGACAACACAGTATGGTAGCAACACAACATAACAACAGCATGGTAGCAACACAACATGGCAGCAGCACACAACATGGTACAAACATTACTGGGCAAAGTCAACAGCACAAAGGACAAGAAGGTAGAGACAACAATACATCACACAAAGCAGCCACACAACTGTCAGTAAGAGTTTCCATGATTGAGTCTTTGAATGAAGAGATTGAGATAAAACTGTCCAGTTTGAGTGTTTGTTGCAGCTCGTTCCAGTCGCTAGCTGCAGTGAACTGAAAAGACGAGCGACCCAGGGATGTGTGTGCTTTGGGGACCTTTAACAGAATGTGACTGGCAGAACGGGTGTTGTATGTGGAGGATGAGGATGATATCTCAGATAGGGGGGAGTGAGGCTAAGAGGGTTTTATAAATAAGCATCAACCAGTGGGTCTTGCGACAGGTATACAGAGATTACCAGTTTACAGAGGAGTATAGAGTGCAGTGATGTGTCCTGTAAGGAACATTGGTGGCAAGTCTGATGGCCGAATGGTAAAGAACATCTAGCCGCTCGATAGCACCCTTACCTGCCGATCTATAAATTATGTCTCCGTAATGTAGCATGGATAGGATGGTCATCTGAATCAGGGTTAGTTTGGCAGCTGTGGTGAAAGAGGAGCGATTACGATAGAGGAAACCAAGTCTAGATTTAACTTTAGCCTGCAGCTTTGATATGCGCTGAGAGAAGGACACGTTGAAGAAAGAGCAAGAGATGGATTGTCAAAGTGCCGTGCGACGTGGGTCATTTCGAAGAAAGCGAAAGAGAGGAAAAAGAGGGACCGGGCGAGACGAGAAAAACATGCAAATTAAATAAGGCTATTTTTTTTATTTTTCATGCACAGAGAGAGAGAGAGAGAGAGAGAGAGAGAGAGAGACACAGAGACACAGAGAGAGAGAGAGAGAGAGAGAGAGAGAGAGAGAGAGAGAGAGAGAGAACGCACGCTCACACGCGCACGCACACACGCTCTCTCTCTTTTTCCAAACAGCCCAAAATAATGATTTATCCTAATGAGATGATGACTCAACAGGCTCGGCTTCTGATTGAATCTGCCTGAGAAGCAGGAGACCCAGCAGGAGACCCTTTGGAGAGAGAGTCTTTCTGCACTTTCCTCTCAAATAACGGAATAGATTCAACACAGTCCAAATGGGGGGAGAGGGTAGACAAAGAGAATGTAGGTCCTGTGTGTGAGATTGAGAGAGAGGGAAAGAGAGAGGGAGGAGGAGATGGAGAGAATGGGAGAAAGAGAGGGAGGAGGAGATGTAGAGTGAGGGAGAGAGAGATAGGGAGGGGTGACAGAGAGAGAAGGGGGAGAGACAGAGAGAGAGGAGGAGATGGAGAGAGATGGAGAGAGAGAGGGAGGAGGAGGTGGAGAGTGAGGGAGAGAGAGATAGGGAGGGGTGACAGAGAGAAGGGGGAGAAACAGAGAGAGAGAGAGAGAGGAGGAGTTGGAGAGAGAGGGAGGAGGAGGTGGATAGAAAGGGAGAAAGAGATAGGGAGGGGTGACAGAGAGAGAAGGGGGAGAGAGAGGGAGGAGATGGAGAGAGAGGGAGAGAGAGAGGGGGAGGAGTAGGTGGAGAGAGAGGGAGAGAGAGATAGGGATAGGTGAAGAAGAGAGAAGGGGGAGAGAGAGAGAGGAGGAGATGGAGAGAGAGAGAGAGAAAGAAAGAGAGAGAGGAGATGGAGAGAGAGAGAGAGAGAGAGGAGCAGGACTAGAGGGAGAACGAGAGACAGAGGGACTGCATAAATTGGTGAGACAGAAGGACTGCATAAAAAGTAAACCACTTCAGTTAAGTGTGCAACACATGAAATATAGAACAGTTAGTCTGGCTAAAACTTGAATGCCCAATATTGGGAGAAGGCACTCTAAGTATGTCTGTCTACAAAAATAAACAGCTTGTAGTTTGGTATTTAACACAGCGACATAGTAAGGGAATGAAGTTATAGAGGAGCAGAGATTGAGAGGAAAACATTGGATCTATTGTATTTAATTATAATGGTATTATGTGTTTTTAAATATCTTTCTACTTTTTACTATTGAGCTCTCATTACAGATTCATTCCAATGTATGAACTTGCACTTACAAAAAACTGGATTGCAATGTTGTGCAGCCTTGTGACTGTGCTTGTGACTGTGTTACAATTCCTCCATTATAACTGTAAAAACACAATAACGTAACCAAATAGATGTGCTGCTCTTATGCCCACTGGTCCTTTCAGTACGCTGTGAGAGAGGCAGGGAGGGAGGGCAATCTAACACACACACACACACACACACACACACACACACACACACACACACACACACACACACACACACACACACACACACACACACACACACACACCACACACACACACACACACACACACACACACACACACACACACACACACACACACACTCACTTCACTTCATCAGCTCAAGTATCCTCACACCACGAGGCCACTCCACGTTACTTCTGAACCGTGAAAATAGCATCAGCCCAACGGTATAAATATTTATGGACATTAATAGCAAAAAAACGGGGCAAGTATATGCAGAATGTTGCTTCTGTGGCAGTGATGATGGGTCTTGATTTGTTTTTCTCTCCGAGGAGAGAATATACTCCAAGTGAATGTCGCCACGACAACTGTCTCGGGCTCCATGACAACAGAGTTCACTCACCAAGTGAGCCAGGAAGAGGGAGTTGGCCCTGCCACCGAATCTAGCGGCACTCTGACAAAATAAGGGTAAAAATCAACTCAAATTTCAAATCAAATGTTATTTGTCACATGCTTGGTAAACAACAGGTGTAGACTAACAGTGAAATGCTGACTGATGGGCTCTTCCCAACAACGCAGAGAGAAACATATAGAAAAATAATAACACAAGGAATAAATACACAATGAGAAACAATAACTTGACTATATATACAGGGTACCAGTACTGAGTCAATGTGCAGGGGTATGAGGTAATAACTTGGATATATACACAGGGTACCAGTACTGAGTCAATGTGCAGGGGTACGAGGTAATAACTTGGACTATATACACGGGGTACCAGTACTGAGTCAATGTGCAGGGGTATGAGGTAATAACTTGGATATATACACAGGGTACCAGTACTGAGTCAATGTGCAGGGGTACGAGGTAATAACTTGGATATATACACAGGGTATCAGTACTGAGTCAATGTGCAGGGGTATGAGGTAATAACTTGGATATATACACAGGGTACCAGTACTGAGTCAATGTGCAGGGGTATGAGGTAATAACTTGGATATATACACGGGGTACCAGTACTGAGTCAATGTGCAGGGGTATGAGGTAATAACTTGGACTATATATACAGGGTACCAGTACTGAGTCAATGTGCAGGGGTATGAGGTAATAACTTGACTATATACACAGGGTACCAGTACTGAGTCAATGTGCAGGGGTACGAGGTAATAACTTGGATATATACACGGGGTACCAGTACTGAGTCAATGTGCAGGGGTATGAGGTAATAACTTGGATATATACACGGGGTACCAGTACTGAGTCAATGTGCAGGGGTACGAGGTAATAACTTGACTATATACAATGGGGTATCAGTACTGAGTCCGTGTGCAGGGGTACGAGGTAATTGAGGTAGATATGTACACATAGGTAGCAGTAAAGTGACTAGACAACAGGATGAATAATAAACGGTAGCAGCCATGTACAGTATGTAAT
>NC_138300.1:121642500-121662500 GCF_965601325.2 Salmo salar
AGATGTGATGATGCTAGTTGGTAGTTGTGATGATGCTAGTTGGTAGTTGTGATGATGCTAGTTTGTATTTCTGGTAGATGTGATGATGCTAGTTGGTAGTTGTGATGATGCTAGTTTGTATGCCTGGTAGTTGTGATGATGCTAGTTGGTAGTTGTGATGATGCTAGTTGGTAGTTTTGATGATGCTAGTTTGTATTTCTGGTAGTTGTGATGATGCTAGTTGGTAGTTGTGATGATGCTAGTTTGTATTTCTGGTAGTTGTGATGATGCTAGTTTGTATTTCTGGTAGTTCTGATGATGCTAGTTGGTAGTTGTGATGATGCTAGTTTGTATTTCTGGTAGTTGTGATGATGCTAGTTGGTAGTTGTGTTGATGCTAGGTTGTTTTACTGGTAGTTGTGAGTTGTGATGATGCTAGTTTGTATTTCTGGTAGTTGTGATGATACTAGTTTGTATGGCTGGTAGTTGTGATGATGCTAGTTGGTAGTTGTGATGATGCTAGTTTGTATTTCTGGTATTTGTGATGATGCTAGTTTGTATGGCTGGTAGTTGTGATGATGCTAGTTTGTATGGCTGGTAGTTGTGATGATGATAGTTTGTATGGCTGGTAGTTGTGATGATGCTAGTTTGTATTTCTGGTAGTTGTGATGATGCTAGTTTGTATGGCTGGTTGTTGTGATGATGCTAGTGGGTAGTTGTGATGATGCTAGTTTGTATGGCTGGTAGTTGTGATGATGCTAGTTTGTATGGCTGGTAGTTGTGATGATGCTAGTTGGTAGTTGTGATGATGCTAGTTTGTATTTCTGGTAGTTGTGATGATGCTAGATTGTATTTCTGGTAGTTGTGATGATGCTAGTTTGTATGGCTGGTAGTTGTGATGATGCTAGTGGGTAGTTGTGATGATGCTAGTTTGTATTTCTGGTAGTTGTGATGATGCTAGTTTGTATTTCTGGTAGTTGTGTTGATGCTAGTTTGTATTTCTGGTAGTTGTGATGATGCTAGTTTGTAGTTGTGATGATGCTAGTTTGTATTTCTGGTAGTTGTGATGATGCTAGTTTGCATGGCTGGTAGTTGTGATGATGCTAGTTTGTATTGCTGGTAGTTGTGTTGATGCTAGTTTGTATTTCTCGTAGATGTGATGATGCTAGTTGGTAGTTGTGATGATGCTAGTTGGTAGTTGTGATGATGCTAGTTTGTATTTCTGGTAGATGTGATGATGCTAGTTGGTAGTTGTGATGATGCTAGTTTGTATGCCTGGTAGTTGTGATGATGCTAGTTGGTAGTTGTGATGATGCTAGTTGGTAGTTTTGATGATGCTAGTTTGTATTTCTGGTAGTTGTGATGATGCTAGTTGGTAGTTGTGATGATGCTAGTTTGTATTTCTGGTAGTTGTGATGATGCTAGTTTGTATTTCTGGTAGTTCTGATGATGCTAGTTGGTAGTTGTGATGATGCTAGTTTGTATTTCTGGTAGTTGTGATGATGCTAGTTGGTAGTTGTGTTGATGCTAGGTTGTTTTACTGGTAGTTGTGATGATGCTAGTTTGTATGGCTGGTAGTTGTGATGATGCTAGTTGGTAGTTGTGATGATGCTAGTTTGTATTTCTGGTAGTTGTGATGATGCTAGTTTGTATGGCTGGTAGGTGTGATGATGCTAGTTTGTATGGCTGGTAGTTGTGTTGATGCTAGTTTGTATTACTGGTAGTTGTGATGATGCTAGTTTGTATGGCTGGTAGTTGTGATGATGCTACTTTGTATTGCTGGTAGTTGTGGTGATGCTAGTTTGTATTTCTGGTAGTTGTGATGATGCTAATTTGTAGTTGTGATGATCCTAGTTTGTATGGCTGGTAGTTGTGTTGATGCTAGTTTGTATGGCTGGTAGATGTGATGATGCTAGTTTGTATTTCTGGTAGTTGTGATGATGCTAATTTGTAGTTGTGATGATCCTAGTTTGTATGGCTGGTAGTTGTGTTGATGCTAGTTTGTATGGCTGGTAGTTGTGATGATGCTAGTTGGTAGTTGTGATGATGCTAGTTTGTATTTCTGGTAGTTGTGATGATGCTAGTTTGTATGGCTGGTAGGTGTGATGATGCTAGTTTGTATGGCTGGTAGTTGTGTTGATGCTAGTTTGTATTACTGGTAGTTGTGATGATGCTAGTTTGTATGGCTGGTAGTTGTGATGATGCTAGTTGGTAGTTGTGATGATGCTAGTTTGTATTTCTGGTAGTTGTGATGATGCTAGTTTGTATGGCTGGTAGTTGTGATTATGCTAGTTTGTAGTTGTGATGATGCTAGTTTGTATTTCTGGTAGATGTGATGATGCTAGTCGGTAGTTGTGATGATGCTAGTTTGTATTTCTGGTAGTTGTGATGATGCTAGTTGGTAGTTGTGATGATGCTAGTTTGTATTTCTGGTAGTTGTGATGATGCTAGTTTGTATGGCTGGTAGTTGTGATGATGCTAGTTTGTATTTCTGGTAGTTGTGATGATGCTAGTTTGTATTTCTGGTAGTTGTGTTGATGCTAGTTTGTATTTCTGGTAGTTGTGATGATGCTAGTTGGTAGTTGTGATGATGCTAGTTTGTATTTCTGGTATTTGTGATGATGCTAGTTGGAAGTTGTGATGATGCTAGTTTGTATTTCAGGTAGTTGTGATGATGCTAGTTTGTATTTCTGGTATTTGTGATGATGCTAGTTGGTAGTTGTGATGATGCTAGTTTGTATTTCTGGTAGTTGTGATGATGCTAATTTGTAGTTGTGATGATGCTAGTTTGTATGGCTGGTAGTTGTGTTGATGCTAGTTTGTATGGCTGGTAGTTGTGATGATGCTAGTTTGTATTTCTGGTATTTGTGATGATGCTAGTTTGTATTTCTGGTAGTTGTGATGATGCTAGTTTGTATTGCTGGTAGTTGTGTTGATGCTAGTTTGTATTTCTGGTAGTTGTGATGATGCTAGTTGGTAGTTGTGTTGATGCTAGTTTGTATTTCTGGTAGTTGTGATGATGCTAGGTGGTAGTTGTGATGATGCTAGTTTGTATGGCTGGTAGTTGTGATGATGCTAGTTTGTATGGCTGGTAGTTGTGATGATGCTAGTTTGTATGGCTGGTAGTTGTGATGATGCTAGTTTGTATGGCTGGTAGTTGTGATGATGCTACTCTGTATTGCTGGTAGTTGTGAAAATGCTAGTTTGTATGGCTGGTAGTTGTGATGATGCTACTTTGTATTGCTGTTAGTTGTGGTGATGCTAGTTTGTATTTTTTGTAGTTTTGTTGATGCTATTTTGTATTACTGGTAGTTGTGATGATGCTAGTTTGTATGGCTGGAAGTTGTGATGATGCTAGTTTGTAGTTGTGATGATGCTGGTTTGTATTTCTGGTAGTTGTGATGATGCTAGTTTGTATTTCTGGTAGTTATGATGATGCTAGCATGTATGGCTGGTATTTGTGATGATGCTAGTTTGTATGGCTGGTAGTTGTGATGATGCTAGTTTGTATGGCTGGTAGTTGTGATGATGCTAGTTTGTATGGCTGGTAGTTGTGATGATGCTAGTTTGTATTTCTGGTAGTTGTGATGATGCTAGTTTGTATTGCTGGTAGTTGTAATGATGCTAGTTGGTAGTTGTGATGATGCTAGTTTGTATTTCTGGTAGATGTGATGATACTAGTTGGTAGTTGTGATGATGCTAGTTTGTATGGCTGGTAGTTGTGATGATGCTAGTTGGTAGTTGTGGTGATGCTAGTTTGTATTTCTGGTAGTTGTGATGATGCTAGTTGGTAGTTGTGATGATGCTAGTTTGTATTTCTGGTAGTTGTGATGATGCTAGTTTGAATTGCTGGTAGTTGTGATGATGCTAGTTGGTAGTTGTGATGATGCTAGTTGGTAGTTGTGATGATGCTAGTTTGTATTTCTGGTAGTTGTGATGATGCTAGTTTGTATGGCTGGTAGTTGTGATGATGCTAGTTTGTATGGCTGGTAGTTGTGATGATGCTAGTTTGTATTTCTGGTAGTTGTGATGATGGTAGTTTGTATTGCTGGTAGTTGTGATGATGCTAGTTGGTAGTTGTGATGATGCTAGTTTGTATGGCTGGTAGTTGTGATGATGCTAGTTTGTATGGCTGGTAGTTGTGATGATGCTAGTTTGTATGGCTGGTAGTTGTGATGATGCTAGTTTGTATTTCTGGTAGTTGTGATGATACTAGTTTGTATGGCTGGTTGTTGTGATGATGCTAGTTTGTATCGCTGGTAGTTGTGTTGATGTTAGTTTGTATGGCTGGTTGTTGTGATGATGCTAGTTTGTATCGCTGGTAGTTGTGTTGATGCTAGTTTGTATCGCTGGTAGTTGTGTTGATGCTAGTTTGTATTGCTGGTAGTTGTGATGATGCTAGTTTGTATGGCTGGTAGTTGTGATGATGCTAGTTTGAATTGCTGAGATTTTGTGATGATGCTAGTTTGTGTTTCTGTTAGTTGTGATGATGCTAGTTTGTATTTCTGGTAGTTCTGATGATGCTAGTTTGTAGTTGTGATGATGCTAGTTTGTATTTCTGGTAGTTGTGATGATGCTAGTTGGTAGTTGTGATGATGCTAGTTTGTATTTCTGGTATTTGTGATGATGCTAGTTTGTATGGCTGGTAGTTGTGATGATGCTAGTTTGCATGGCTGGTAGTTGTGGTGATGCTAGTTTGTATTGCTGGTAGTTGTGATGACGCTAGTTTGTATGGCTGGTAGTTGTGATGATGCTAGTTTCTGTGACTGGTAGTTGTGACGATGCTAGTTTTTATTGCTGGTAGTTGTGATGATGCTAGTTTCTGTGACTGGTAGTTGTGATGATGCTAGTTTGTATGGCTGGTAGTTGTGTTGATGCTAGTTTGTATTTCTGGTAGTTGTGATGATGCTAGTTGGTAGTTGTGATGATGCTAGTTTGTATTTCTGGTAGTTATGATGATGCTAGTTTGTATTGCTGGTAGTTGTGATGATGCTAGTTTGTATTTCTGGTAGTTGTGATGATGCTAGTTTGTATGGCTGGTAGTTGTGGTGATGCTAGTTTGTATGGCTGGTAGTTGTGATGATGCTAGTTTGTATGGCTGGTAGTTTTGATGATGCTAGTTTGTAGTTGTGATGATGCTAGTTTGTATTTCTGGTAGTTGTGATGATGCTAGTTTGTATGGCTGGTAGTTGTGATGATGCTAGTTTGTATTGCTGGTACTTGTGATGATGCTAGTTTGTATGGCTGGTAGTTGTGATGATGCTAGTTGGTAGTTGTGATGATGCTAGTTTGTATTTCTGGTAGTTGTAATGATGCTAGTTGGTATGGCTGGGAGTTGTGATGATGCTAGTTTGTATGGCTGGTAGTTGTGATGATGCTAGTTTGTATTGCTGGTAGTTGTGATGATGCTAGTTTGTATTTCTGGTAGTTGTAATGATGCTAGTTGGTAGTTGTGATGATGCTAGTTTGTATTTCTGGTAGATGTGATGATGCTAGTTGGTAGTTGTGATGATGCTAGTTTGTATGGCTGGTAGTTGTGATGATGCCAGTTGGTAGTTGTGCTGATGCTAGTTTGTATATCTGGTAGTTGTGATGATGCTAGTTGGTAGTTGTGATGATGCTAGTTTGTATTTCTGGTAGTTGTGATGATGCTAGTTGGTATTTCTGGTAGTTGTGATGATGCTAGTTTGTATGGCTGGTAGTTGTGATGATGCTAGTTGGTAGTTGTGATGATGCTAGTTTGTATTTCTGGTAGTTTTGATGATGCTAGTTTGTATGGCTGGTAGTTGTGATGATGCTAGTTTGTATTTCTGGTAGTTGTGATGATGCTAGTTTGTTTTGCTGGTAGTTGTGATGATGCTAGTTTGTATGGCTGGTAGTTGTGATGATGCTAGTTGGTAGTTGTGATGATGCTAGTTTGTATTTCTGGTAGTTTTGATGATGCTAGTTTGTATGGCTCGTAGTTGTGATGATGCTAGTTGGTAGTTGTGATGATGCTAGTTTGTATGGCTGGTAGTTGTGATGATGCTAGTTTGTATTTCTGGTAGTTGTGATGATGCTAGTTTGTTTTGCTGGTAGTTGTGATGGTGCTAGTTTGTATGGCTGGTAGTTGTGATGATGCTAGTTTGTATGGCTGGTAGTTGTGATGATGCTAGATTGTATTGCTGGTAGTTGTGATGATGCTAGTTGGTAGTTGTGATGATGCTAGTTTGTATTGCTGGTAGTTGTGATGATGCTAGTTTGTATGGCTGGTAGTTGTGATGATGCTAGTTTGTATTGCTGGTAGTTGTGATGATGCTAGTTTGTATGGCTGGTAGTTGTGATGATGCTAGTTTCTGTGACTGGTAGTTGTGATGATGCTAGTTTTTATTGCTGGTAGTTGTGATGATGCTAGTTTCTGTGACTGGTAGTTGTGATGATGCTAGTTTGTATGGCTGGTAGTTGTGTTGATGCTAGTTTGTATTTTTGGTAGTTGTGATGATGCTAGTTGGTAGTTGTGATGATGCTAGTTTGTATTTCTGGTAGTTATGATGATGCTAGTTTGTATTGCTGGTAGTTGTGATGATGCTAGTTTGTATTTCTGGTAGTTGTGATGATGCTAGTTTGTATGGCTGGTAGTTGTGGTGATGCTAGTTTGTATGGCTGGTAGTTGTGATGATGCTAGTTTGTATGGCTGGTAGTTTTGATGATGCTAGTTTGTAGTTGTGATGATGCTAGTTTGTATTTCTGGTAGTTGTGATGATGGTAGTTTGTATTGCTGGTAGTTGTGATGATGCTAGTTGGTAGTTGTGATGATGCTAGTTTGTATGGCTGGTAGTTGTGATGATGCTAGTTTGTATGGCTGGTAGTTGTGATGATGCTAGTTTGTTTTGCTGGTAGTTGTGATGATGCTAGTTTGTATGGCTGGTAGTTGTGATGATGCTAGTTTGTATTTCTGGTAGTTGTGATGATGCTAGTTGGTAGTTGTGATGATGCTAGTTTGTATGGCTGGTAGTTGTGATGATGCTAGTTTGTATGGGTGGTAGTTGTGATGATGCTAGTTTGTATGGCTGGTAGTTGTGATGATGCTAGTTTGTATTGCTGGTAGTTGTGATGATGCTAGTTGGTAGTTGTGATGATGCTAGTTTGTATTTCTGGTAGTTGTGTTGATGCTAGTTTGTATTTCTGATAGTTGTGATGATGCTAGTTGGTAGTTGTGATGATGCTAGTTTGTATTTCTGGTAGTTATGATGATGCTAGTTTGTATTGCTGGTAGTTGTGATGATGCTAGTTTGTATTTCTGGTAGTTGTGATGATGCTAGTTTGTATTGCTGGTAGTTGTGATGATGCTAGTTTGTATGGCTGGTAGTTGTGATGATGCTAGTTTGTATTGCTGGTAGTTGTGATGATGCTAGTTTGTATGGCTGGTAGTTGTGATGATGCTAGTTGGTAGTTGTGATGATGCTAGTTTGTATTTCTGGTAGTTGTAATGATGCTAGTTGGTATGGCTGGTAGTTGTGATGATGCTAGTTTGTATGGCTGGTAGTTGTGATGATGCTAGTTTGTATTGCTGGTAGTTGTGATGATGCTAGTTTGTATGGCTGGTAGTTGTGATGATGCTAGTTGGTAGTTGTGATGATGCTAGTTTGTATTTCTGGTAGTTGTAATGATGCTAGTTGGTAGTTGTGATGATGCTAGTTTGTATTTCTGGTAGATGTGATGATGCTAGTTCGTAGTTGTGATGATGCTAGTTTGTATGGCTGGTAGTTGTGATGATGCAGTTGGTAGTTGTGTTGATGCTAGTTTGTATTTCTGGTAGTTGTGATGATGCTAGTTGGTAGTTGTGATGATGCTAGTTTGTATTTCTGGTAGTTGTGATGATGCTAGTTGGTATTTCTGGTAGTTGTGATCATGCTAGTTTGTATGGCTGGTAGTTGTGATGATGCTAGTTGGTAGTTGTGATGATGCTAGTTTGTATTTCTGGTAGTTGTGATGATGCTAGTTTGTATGGCTGGTAGTTGTGATGATGCTAGTTGGTAGTTGTGATGATGCTAGTTTGTATTTCTGGTAGTTGTGATGATGCTAGTTTGTTTTGCTGGTAGTTGTGATGATGCTAGTTTGTATGGCTGGTAGTTGTGATGATGCTAGTTTGTATTTCTGGTAGTTGTGATGATGCTAGTTGGTAGTTGTGATGATGCTAGTTTGTATGGCTGGTAGTTGTGATGATGCTTGTTTGTATGGCTGGTAGTTGTGATGATGCTCGTTTGTATGGCTGGTAGTTGTGATGATGCTAGTTTGTATTTCTGGTAGTTGTGATGATGCTAGTTGGTAGTTGTGATGATGCTAGTTTGTATGGCTGGTAGTTGTGATGATGCTTGTTTGTATGGCTGGTAGTTGTGATGATGCTAGTTTGTATGGCTGGTAGTTGTGATGATGCTAGTTTGTATTGCTGGTAGTTGTGATGATGCTAGTTGGTAGTTGTGATGATGCTAGTTTGTATTTCTGGTAGTTGTGTTGATGCTAGTTTGTATTTCTGATAGTTGTGATGATGCTAGTTGGTAGTTGTGATGATGCTAGTTTGTATTTCTGGTAGTTATGATGATGCTAGTTTGTATTGCTGGTAGTTGTGATGATGCTAGTTTGTATTTCTGGTAGTTGTGATGATGCTAGTTGGTAGATGTGATGATGCTAGTTTGTATTTCTGGTAGTTGTGATGATGCTAGTTTGTATGGCTGGTAGTTGTGATGATGCTAGTTTGTATTTCTGGTAGTTGTGATGATGCTAGTTTGTATTGCTGGTAGTTGTGATGATGCTAGTTTGTATGGCTGGTAGTTGTGATGATGCTAGTTTGTATGGCTGGTAGTTGTGATGATGCTAGTTTGTATGGCTGGTAGTTGTGATGATGCTAGTTTGTATGGCTGGTAGTTGTGATGATGCCAGTTGGTAGTTGTGTTTATGCTAGTTTGTATTTCTGGTAGTTGTGATGATGCTAGTTGGTAGTTGTGATGATGCTAGTTTGTATTTCTGGTAGTTGTGATGATGCTAGTTGGTATTTCTGGTAGTTGTGATCATGCTAGTTTGTATGGCTGGTAGTTGTGATGATGCTAGTTGGTAGTTGTGATGATGCTAGTTTGTATTTCTGGTAGTTGTGATGATGCTAGTTTGTATGGCTGGTAGTTGTGATGATGCTAGTTGGTAGTTGTGATGATGCTAGTTTGTATTTCTGGTAGTTGTGATGATGCTAGTTTGTTTTGCTGGTAGTTGTGATGATGCTAGTTTGTATGGCTGGTAGTTGTGATGATGCTAGTTTGTATTTCTGGTAGTTGTGATGATGCTAGTTGGTAGTTGTGATGATGCTAGTTTGTATGGCTGGTAGTTGTGATGATGCTAGTTTGTATGGCTGGTAGTTGTGATGATGCTAGTTTGTATGGCTGGTAGTTGTGATGATGCTAGTTTGTATTGCTGGTAGTTGTGATGATGCTAGTTGGTAGTTGTGATGATGCTAGTTTGTATTTCTGGTAGTTGTGTTGATGCTAGTTTGTATTTCTGATAGTTGTGATGATGCTAGTTGGTAGTTGTGATGATGCTAGTTTGTATTTCTGGTAGTTATGATGATGCTAGTTTGTATTGCTGGTAGTTGTGATGATGCTAGTTTGTATTTCTGGTAGTTGTGATGATGCTAGTTGGTAGATGTGATGATGCTAGTTTGTATTTCTGGTAGTTGTGATGATGCTAGTTTGTATGGCTGGTAGTTGTGATGATGCTAGTTTGTATTTCTGGTAGTTGTGATGATGCTAGTTTGTATTGCTGGTAGTTGTGATGATGCTAGTTTGTATGGCTGGTAGTTGTGATGATGCTAGTTTGTATGGCTGGTAGTTGTGATGATGCTAGTTTGTATGGCTGGTAGTTGTGATGATGCTAGTTTGTATGGCTGGTAGTTGTGATGATGCTAGTTTGTATTTCTGGTAGTTGTATGTTGTGTTTTTTTGTGATGGTCAAATCTTTATTTTCATTTAACTTGAAACTTCAACTTGTTATCTGGAAACTGCTGAGTAGTCATGGTGATTACCTAATGCATGAATCACAAGATATATAAATACATTCTGAACAAAAACAATATTCTGTGGCGGCTTCCAGTATGCAGGAGATGTAAGGGATTATTAGAATTTCACATTCCCCAGCCTAATGTCTGTCAAAACTCCTTAACATTGTCTTTTATAAGGTGTGGGAGATTTACTACGGTTCGGCTGTCAGAAAATGTATTGGGGGAACATATGAAGAACATTTGTACACAGACAGAAGCACACACACTCAGACACACACACACACACACACACACAAACACACAAACACACACACACACACACACACACACACACACACACACACACACACACACACACACACACACACACACACACACACACACACACACACACACACACACACACACACACACACACACACACACACACACACACACACACACACACAGCTCAGTCGGGGTTCTGGGGTGAGCCTGTCAGTCCTGAAGTTGTGTGAACACAGACATGATTTCTCTTTGCTTTGACATCTCCTCAGGGAGAGAACAGGGATAGGGCTGAGTATTCGTTTGACTGTTTTAGCTCTGCAGCGGGCGGATGAGAGAGAAAGACAGGAAACACAAAGATAAAGCAGAGACGCGTGTCGAGAAGAAGATGAGAGTTATTACCTGTGTGTGTGTGTGTGTGTGTGTGTGTGTGTGTGTGTGTGTGTGTGTGTGTGTGTGTGTGTGTGTGTGCGTGCGTGTGCGAGTGCGAGTGTGCGTGCGTGTCTGTGTGTCTGTGTGTGTCCGTCGATGTGTGTGTTATCAGTGTGTGTGTAACAGCAGGATCCTAGGATTAAGATGTGGAGCAGGAGAGGAGAGAGAGAGAGAGAAGAAAGAGAGGAGAGATCTGGAGAGAATGGCTTTCAAGGTAACACTGATTTCACTCCCAAACTCTCAAAGCGTCACCCCCCACACGTCGCCCAGAGCCACACGCCCTCTGTGTGCTGGGGGATTATTGGAAAATGTCCTGTCTGCATGAAGATGGAGAAAGTCGTAAATCCACCGTTACGAAAGAGGAAACAAAAATAAAAAGTTGCGATTTTTGATTAAAAAGTTTTGGTTTTGAAACAACATAATTCAGGGTTCCCTTTGTTGATGCTCAATCTTCATATAACAAACACATCCTATTCTCCCCAGAGCCAGCCACCCAGAGCCAGCCACCCAGAGCCAGCCACCCAGAGCCAGCCACCCCAGAGCCAGCCAACCACACAGAGCCAGGCAACCACCCAGAGCCAGCCACCCAGAGCCAGCCACCCAGAGCCAGCCACCCAGAGCCAGCCAACCACACAGAGCCAGGCAACCACACAGAGCCAGCCACCCAGAGCCAGCCACCCAGAGCCAGCCACCCAGAGCCAGCCACCCAGAGCCAGCCACCCAGATTCAGCCACCCAGAGCCAGCCACCCAGAGCCAGCCACCGAGAGCCAGCCAACCACACAGAGCCAGGCAACCACCCAGAGCCAGCCAGCCACCCAGAGCCAGCCACCCAGAGCCAGCCACCCACCCAGAGCCAGCCACCCAGAGCCAGCCACCCACCCAGAGCCAGCCACCCAGAGCCAGCCAACCACCCAGAGCCAGCCACCCAGAGCCAGCCAACCACCCAGAGCCAGCCACCCAGAGCCAGCCACCCAGAGCCAGCCACCCAGAGCCAGCCAACCACCCAGAGCCAGCCATCCAGAGTCAGCCACCCAGATTCAGCCACCCAGAGCCAGCCACCCAGAGCCAGCCAGCCACCCAGAGCCAGCCAGCCACCCAGAGCCAGCCACCCAGAGCCAGCCACCCAGAGCCAGCCAGCCAGAGCCAGCCACCGAGAGCCAGCCAACCACACAGAGCCAGGCAACCACCCAGAGCCAGCCAGCCACCCAGAGCCAGCCAGCCACCCAGAGCCAACCACCCAGAGCCAGCCACCCAGAGCCAGCCACCCAGAGCCAGCCACCCAGAGCCAGCCACCCAGAGCCAGCCACCCAGAGCCAACCACTCAGAGCCAGCCACCCAGAGCCAGCCAACCACCCAGAGCCAGCCACCCAGAGCCAGCCACCCAGAGCCAGCCAACCACCCAGAGCCAGCCACCCAGAGTCAGCCACCCAGATTCAGCCACCCAGAGCCAGCCAACCACCCAGAGCCAGCCACCCAGAGTCAGCCACCCAGATTCAGCCACCCAGAGCCAGCCACCCAGAGCCAGCCACCCAGAGCCAGCCACCCAGTGCCTGCCACCCAGAGCCAGCCACCCAGAGCCAGCCAACCACCCAGAGCCAGCCACCCAGAGCCAGCCACCCAGATTCAGCCACCCAGAGCCAGCCACCCAGAGCCAGCCAGCCACCCAGAGCCAGCCACCCAGAGCCAGCCACCCAGAGCCAGCCACCCAGAGTCAGCCACCCAGTGCCAGCCAACCACCCAGAGCCAGCCACCCAGAGCCAGCCACCCAGAGCCAGCCACCCAGAGCCAGCCAGCCACCCAGAGCCAGCCACCCAGAGCCAGCCAACCACCCAGAGCCTGCCACCCAGAGCCAGCAACCCAGAGCCAGCCAACCACCCAGAGCCAACCACCCAGAGCCAGCCACCCAGAGCCAGCCACCCAGAGCCAGCCACCCAGTGCCAGCCACCCAGAGCCAGCCACCCAGAGCCACCCACCCAGAGCCAGCCAACCAGTGCCAGCCACCCAGAGCCAGCCAGCCACCCAGAGCCAGCCACCCAGAGCCAGCCACCCAGAGCCAGCCAACCACCCAGAGCCAACCACCCAGAGCCAGCCACCCAGTGCCAGCCACCCAGAGTCAGCCAACCACCCAGAGCCAACCACCCAGAGCCAGCCACCCAGTGCCAGCCACCCAGAGCCAGCCACCCAGAGCCAGCCACCCAGTGCCAGCCACCCAGAGCCAGCCACCCAGAGCCAGCCACCCAGAGCCAGCCAACCACCCAGAGCCAACCACCCAGAGCCAGCCAACCACCCAGAGCCAGCCAACCACCCAGAGCCAGCCAGCCAGAGCCAACCACCCAGAGCCAACCACCCAGAGCCAGCCAGCCACCCAGAGCCAGCCACCCAGAGCCAGCCACCCAGAGCCAGCCAACCACCCAGAGCCAGCCACCCAGAGCCAACCACTCAGAGCCAGCCACCCAGAGCCAGCCAACCACCCAGAGCCAGCCACCCAGAGCCAGCCACCCAGAGCCAGCCAACCACCCAGAGCCAGCCACCCAGAGTCAGCCACCCAGATTCAGCCACCCAGAGCCAGCCAACCACCCAGAGCCAGCCACCCAGAGTCAGCCACCCAGATTCAGCCACCCAGAGCCAGCCACCCAGAGCCAGCCACCCAGTGCCTGCCACCCAGAGCCAGCCACCCAGAGCCAGCCAACCACCCAGAGCCAGCCACCCAGAGCCAGCCACCCAGATTCAGCCACCCAGAGCCAGCCACCCAGAGCCAGCCAGCCACCCAGAGCCAGCCACCCAGAGCCAGCCACCCAGAGCCAGCCACCCAGAGTCAGCCACCCAGTGCCAGCCAACCACCCAGAGCCAGCCACCCAGAGCCAGCCACCCAGAGCCAGCCACCCAGAGCCAGCCAGCCACCCAGAGCCAGCCACCCAGAGCCAGCCAACCACCCAGAGCCTGCCACCCAGAGCCAGCAACCCAGAGCCAGCCAACCACCCAGAGCCAACCACCCAGAGCCAGCCACCCAGAGCCAGCCACCCAGAGCCAGCCACCCAGTGCCAGCCACCCAGAGCCAGCTAGTTTGCCAGCCACCCAGAGCCAGCCACCCAGAGCCAGCCACCCAGAGCCAGCCAACCACCCAGAGCCAACCACCCAGAGCCAGCCACCCAGTGCCAGCCACCCAGAGTCAGCCAACCACCCAGAGCCAACCACCCAGAGCCAGCCACCCAGTGCCAGCCACCCAGAGCCAGCCACCCAGAGCCAGCCACCCAGTGCCAGCCACCCAGAGCCAGCCACCCAGAGCCAGCCACCCAGAGCCAGCCAACCACCCAGAGCCAACCACCCAGAGCCAGCCAACCACCCAGAGCCAGCCAACCACCCAGAGCCAGCCAGCCAGAGCCAACCACCCAGAGCCAACCACCCAGAGCCAGCCAGCCACCCAGAGCCAACCACCCAGAGCCAGCCACCCAGAGCCAGCCAACCACCCAGAGCCAGCCAACCACCCAGAGCCAACCACCCAGAGCCAGCCAACCACCCAGAGCCAGCCAACCACCCAGAGCCAACCACCCAGAGCCAACCACCCAGAGCAAGCCACCCAGAGCCAGCCACCCAGAGCCAGCCACCCAGAGCCAGCCACCCACCCAGAGCCAGCCAACCACCCAGAGCCAACCACCCAGAGCCAGCCACCCAGAGCCAGCCACCCAGTGCCAGCCACCCAGAGCCAGCCACCCAGAGCCAGCCACCCAGAGCCAGCCACCCAGTGCCAGCCACCCAGAGCCAGCCAACCACCCAGAGCCAGCCACCCAGAGCCAACCAGCCACCCAGAGCCAGCCAACCACCCAGAGCCAGCCACCCAGAGCCAGCCACCCAGTGCCAGCCACCCAGAGCCAGCCACCCGGAGCCAACCACCCAGAGCCAGCCACCCAGCACCCAGAGCCAGCCACCCAGAGCCAGCCACCCAGCCCAACTGCCCGCTGACAGAGTAGTAGCACTGTGGATTCTATTTCTATTCTTTAGATGTTTGATTTGACATTTTGCCTTCTTTGTTCCCATCTCCAAGACCACCGCATAGATTAACGCTCAGGATCACTTTTATTTAACGCTTAAAGTGTGTGTTTGGCAGTGAGACTATATGGAGAAGACATGGTGCTTTGTCCAGGTTGTATGTGATGTGATACAATTAGTCTAGACTGTGACCTTTACTCCTGTCTGATAGAAGACTGTGACCTCTACTCCTGTCTGATAGAAGAATGTGACCTCTACTCCTGTCTGATAGAAGACTGTGACCTCTACTCCTGTCTGATAGAAGACTGTGACCTCTAATCCTGTCTGATAGAAGACTGTGACCTCTACTCCTGTCTGATAGAAGAATGTGACCTCTACTCCTGTCTGATAGAAGACTGTGACCTCTAATCCTGTCTGATAGAAGACTGTAACCTCTACTCCTGTCTGATGGATGACTGTGACCTCTACTCCTGTCTGATGAAAGACTGTGACCTCTACTCCTGTCTGATAGAAGACTGTGACCTCTACTCCTGTCTGATGAAAGCCTGTGACCTCTACTCCTGTGTGATGAAAGACTGTGACCTCTACTCCTGTCTGATAGAAGACTGTGACCTCTACTCCTGTGTGATGAAAGACTGTGACCTCTACTCCTGTCTGTGTGATGAAAGACTGTGACCTCTACTCCTGTCTGATAGAAGACTGTGACCTCTACTCCTGTGTGATGAAAGACTGTGACCTCTACTAAAGTCTGTGTGATGAAAGACTGTGACCTCTACTCCTGTCTGTGTGATGAAAGACTGTGACCTCTACTCCTGTGTGATGAAAGACTGTGACCTCTACTAAAGTCTGTGTGATGAAAGACTGTGACCTCTACTCCTGTCTGTGTGATGAAAGACTGTGACCTCTACTACTGTCTGATAGAAGACTGTGACCTCTACTACTGTCTGATAGAAGACTGTGACCTCTACTTCAGTCTGATAGAAGACTGTGACCTCTACTTCTGTCTGATAGAAGACTGTACCCTCTACTCCTGTCTGATAGAAGACTGTGACCTCTACTCCTGTCTGATAGAAGACTGTGACCTCTACTCCTGTCTGTGTGATGAAAGACTGTGACCTCTACTCCTGTCTGATAGAAGACTGTGACCTCTACTCCTGTCTGATAGAAGACTGTGACCTCTACTGTGACCTCTACTGTGACCTCTACTGTGACCGCTGCTGTGACCTCTGCTGTGACCTCTTCTGTGACCTCTGCTGTGACCTCTGCTGTGATCTCTTCTACTGTCTGTAGCAACGGTCATCGAAATTGTTAAAAGGTTTTATAAACAATTCTAATAAATTGAACATTTGGACAATGGATGAAGACAAACGTTTAGATTTTCTCTAATTAATCATATATTGACAGAGTTATAACAATGCATGGAGTCCAGTGATTTTGGTGGGAATTCAAGTATCCAATTTATTGTCAAGTTTCACTTTTTAATTTTTTATTTTTTTAATGGATTTATATATATATTTTTTCTTATTGTTTCAGGTATTTTCTTTGTATTTTGTTTTCAAATAAAGATAAATTATATGTGCCATATCTGCATAAATACACAGGGTCTATTTACATGTATGAATAAATTAACATAAAGGGGAGGAACCGGGCTGCAACCACCAACCACTCTCTGTCTACCATACCTCCACTCACCTGCACTGTCTAGACTGCCTCATTAATTATTGTTGTTGTCACGTTCTCTTGTATAATTCAATGTGTGTCAATAGCAGGATACTCTCAGATTAATAATATACACACGCTTGGCTCTAGATTACAGCTGGTAGATTACAGTTGGTAGAGCATGGTGTTTGCAACGCCAGGGTTGTGGGTTCGATTCCCACGGGGGACCAGTACGGAGAAAAAAAAAAAAAAAATGTATGAAATGTATGAAATGTATGCATTCACTACTGTAAGTCTCTCTGGATAAGAGCGTCTGCTAAATGACTAAAATGTAAAAAATCTAAACATACTTTACATTGTTTGCGAGATCAGACATAATATCACTTTAATCCGAGTGTTCATTTTCTGGAAATTTGCTTTCATTTCAGCACATCTAATTTGTAAACATTTCAACTGTATTTAAATTATTCCTCTTTTTTTCTTTTCTTTTTTACAAAAAAAACTAAGACCCACCAAAATAAAGTTATCTTTATTCTATTTCTTGTGACGATAAGTGTCGAGACGATACGTTAAATCCCAGACTGAGCTATAGCGTTGATACAGATTCAACGGTAAAACCATGTATTCCATCGAGCCCATGTCAGCGTATAACCGGAGGGTGTTTGACAGGTCGTTACAAACATTTCCACGGGTGACGACAGGCACAAGTATAAAAGAGCAGCGGGAGTGAAATGAAAGAAATCAATCCAGCGAGATTGAAATGACAACTGGATTTTTTGCAAACCTCTCAAACACAGGAAATAAATGGCTGAAAAAGACAGATCCTCAGGTGGGCGGGTTTACTGTCTGTGTGTGATAAAAATGAGTCCAGATCAGAGCTCTCTTGTTCCTGAAGAGTTATCCTCCTGTAGGTTTTCAACTCCATCCCAAGTTGTAACTAACCTGATTTAGCTCATCATCCAGCTAATTATTAGAATCAGGTGAGCTAAATCAGGGTTGGAGTGAAAACCTACAGGATGGTAGCTCTCCAGGAACAGGGTTGGAGTGAAAACCTACAGGATGGTAGCTCTCCAGGAACAGGGTTGGAGTGAAAACCTACAGGATGGTAGCTCTCCAGGAACAGGGTTGGAGTGAAAACCTACAGGATGGTAGCTCTCCAGGAACAGGGTTGGAGTGAAAACCTACAGGATGGTAGCTCTCCAGGAACAGGGTTGGAGTGAAAACCTACAGGATGGTAGCTCTCCAGGAACAGGGTTGGAGTGAAAACCTACAGGATGGTAGTTCTCCAGGAACAGGGTTGGAGTGAAAACCTACAGGATGGTAGCTCTCCAGGAACAGGGTTGGAGTGAAAACCTACAGGATGGTAGCTCTCCAGGAACAGGGTTGGAGTGAAAACCTACAGGATGGTAGCTCTCCAGGAACAGGGTTGGAGTGAAAACCTACAGGATGGTAGCTCTCCAGGAACAGGGTTGGAGTGAAAACCTACAGGATGGTAGCTCTCCAGGAACAGGGTTGGAGTGAAAACCTACAGGATGGTAGCTCTCCAGGAACAGGGTTCGAGAGCCCTCGTCGAGGCTATCAAATCAAATCAAATGTATTTATTTTAGAGCCCTTCTTACATCAGCTGATATCTCAAAGTGCTGTACAGAAACCCAGCCTAAAACCCCAAACAGCAAGCAATGCAGGTGTAGAAGCACGGGGCTATGACCTATGACCTCTACTACTGTCTGTGTGTGAGAGTAGGAACCCGTGGAGAACAAGGAACAAGATGGATGAAGAGGGAGGAGGAGAGAGGGAGGAGGAAGAGGGAGGAGGAGAGAGGGAGGAGGAGAGAGGGAGCGGGAAGATGGAGGAGGAGAGAGGGAGGAGGAGAGAGGGAGGAGGAAGAGGGAGTAGGAGAGAGGGAGGAGGAGAGAGGGAGAAGGAGGGAGGAGAAGAGAGGGAGGAGGAAGAGGGAGGAGGAGAGAGGGAGGAGGAAGAGGGAGGAGGAGGAGAGAGGGAGGAGGGGAGAGGGAGGAGGAAGAGGGAGGAGGGGAGAGGGAGGAGGAAGGGGGAGGAGTAGAGAGGGAGGAGGAGAGAGGGAGGAAGAGGAAGGAGGAGAGAGGGAGGAGGAAGAGGGAGGAGAAGAGAGGGAGGAGGAAGAGGGAGGAGGGGAGAGGGAGGAGGAGAGAGGGAGGAGGAAGAGGGAGGAGGAGAGAGGGAAGAAGGGGAAGGAGGAGAGAGGGAGAGGGAAGAGGGAGGAGAAGAGAGGGAGGAGAAGAGAGGGAGGAGAAGAGAGGGAGGAGGAAGAGGAAGGAGGAGAGAGGGAGGAGGAAGAGGGAGGAGGAAGAAGGAGGAGGAGAGAGGAAGGAGGGAGGAGGAGAGAGGGAGGAGGAGAGAGGGCGGGGGAAGAGGGAGGAGGAGAGAGGGAGGAAGAGGGAGGAGGAGAGAGGGAGGAGGAGAGAGGGAGATGGAAGAGGGAGTAGGAGAGAGGGAGGAAGTGGAAGAGGGAAGAGGGAGGAGGGGAGAGGGAAGAGGAAGAGGGAGGAAGAGAGAGGGAGTAAGAGGAAGGAGGAGAGAGGGGGACACGCTAGTCTGAAGCAACAGCAGCAGGCCGTTCCCATAGACATCCTCCCTCTCTCCCTTACACGATGCCCAAACCAGACGTGCGTCCGCGTGCGCCATCATGCGCAAATTGATTTTGTGCCCCCACACCAAACGCGATCACGACATGCAGGTTGAAATATCAAAACAAACTCTGAACCAATTATATTAGTTTGGGGACAGGTCAAAAAGCATTAAACATTTATGGCAATTTAGCTAGTAGCTTGCTGTTGCTAGCAAATTTGTCCTGGGATATAAACATTGAGTTGTTATTTTACCTGAAATGCACAAGGTCCTCTACTCCACCAATTAATCTACACATTAAACGGTCAACTGAATCGTTTATAGTCACCTCTCCTCCTTCCAGGCTTTTTCATCTTTGGACTTGATATGGCGATTGGCATCTAACTTCCATAATTAGAAGTATTACCACAACCGAACTCAGTACAGCTTTCAATCACCCACGTGGTTATAACCAATGAGGAAATGGCACGTGGGTATATGCTTCTAAAAGCCAATGAGGAGATGGGAGAGGCAGGACTTACATCGCGTTCCGCATCACAAATAGAAGCAACTTCTGCACGAGCAGTGTGGGTGCAATGATTGAATAACATGTATGTGTAAATGTATTTTGCAACGCGTCCGGCGACGCCGTCTCTCTCTCTCTCTCTCTCTCCCGCTCCCGCTCCCTCTCTCCCTCCCTCTCTCTCTCTCTCTCTCTCTCTCTCTTTCTCTCCCTCTCCCGCTCCCTCTCTCCCTCCCTCTCTCTCTCCCTCCCTCCCTCCCTCGTTCCTCATCAAACCCTAAAATACACCAGCAGGAGGGAGGGGGGTAGGGTGGAGGGGTTGAGGGGTGCACAATGCCTGGGGACAGGGAGATTCAGATCAGCTCTCTGTCTCTCTCTGTGTTTCTCTATCACACACACACTCCACACACACACACACACACACACACACACACACACACACACACACACACACACACACACACACACACACACACACACACACACACACACACACACACACACACACACACACACAGACAGAGCCTCACGCGCTGGCATTAACAC
>NC_138300.1:121667500-121710000 GCF_965601325.2 Salmo salar
AAGACTTCCTTCCTGGTTAGTACGTAAAGACTTCCTTCCTGGTTAGTACGTAAAGACTTCCTTCCTGGTTAGTACGTAAAGACTTCCTTCCTGGTTAGTACGTAAAGACTTCCTTCCTGGTTAGTACGTAAAGACTTCCTTTCCATGCTCTCTGTGCCAGGTTCCGCTCATTACTACACACACACACACACACACACACACACACACACACACACACACACACACACACACACACACACACACACACACACACACACTGCTGTTCAGACTCAAGGATAAGGGGTTAAATACATGAAAAAAAAAAAAAAACAACAACATATGTTTCCTGATCTTTGTTCTCAAAAATAAGACAATTCAGAACAGGCTTTGTTTCCATATGTTTTTGGGGACTATCTGTTATTCAATGTGTTTCTATGGGCTAATAGCAGTAATCTGTTATTCAATGTGTTTCTATGGGCTAATAGCAGTAATCTGTTATTCAATGTGTTTCTATGGGATAATAGCAGTAATCTGTTATTCAATGTGTTTCTATGGGCTAATAGCAGTAATCTGTTATTCAATGTGTTTCTATGGGCTAATAGCAGTAATCTGTTATTCAATGTGTTTCTATGGGCTAATAGCAGTAATCTGTTATTCAATGTGTTTCTATGGGCTAATAGCAGTAATCTGTTATTCAATGTGTTTCTATGGGCTAATAGCAGTAATCTGTTATTCAATGTGTTTCTATGAGCTAATAGCAGTAATCTGTTATTCAATGTGTTTCTATGGGCTAATAGCAGTAATCTGTTATTCAATGTGTTTCTATGGGCTAATAGCAGTAATCTGTTATTCAATGTGTTTCTATGGGCTAATAGCAGTAATCTGTTATTCAATGTGTTTCTATGGGCTAATAGCAGTAATCTGTTATTCAATGTGTTTCTATGGGCTAATAGCAGTAATCTGTTATTCAATGTGTTTCTATGGGCTAATAGCAGTAATCTGTTATTCAATGTGTTTCTATGGGCTAATAGCAGTAATCTGTTGTTCAATGTGTTTCTATGGGCTAATAGCAGTAATCTGTTATTCAATGTGTTTCTATGGGCTAATAGCAGTAATCTGTTATTCAATGTGTTTCTATGGGCTAATAGCAGTAATCTGTTATTCAATGTGTTTCTATGGGCTAATAGCAGTAATCTGTTATTCAATGTGTTTCTATGGGCTAATAGCAGTAATCTGTTATTCAATGTGTTTCTATGGGCTAATAGCAGTAATCTGTTATTCAATGTGTTTCTATGGGCTAATAGCAGTAATCTGTTATTCAATGTGTTTCTATGGGCTAATAGCAGTAATCTGTTATTCAATGTGTTTCTATGGGCTAATAACAGTAATCTGTTATTCAATGTGTTTCTATGGGCTAATAGCAGTAATCTGTTATTCAATGTGTTTCTATGGGCTAATAGCAGTAATCTGTTATTCAATGTGTTTCTATGGGCTAATAGCAGTAATCTGTTATTCAATGTGTTTCTATGGGCTAATAGCAGTAAGGACTATCTGTTATTCAATGTGTTTCTATGGGCTAATAACAGTAAGGACTATCTGTTATTCAATGTGTTTCTATGGGCTAATAGCAGTAATCTGTTATTCAATGTGTTTCTATGGGCTAATAGCAGTAATCTGTTATTCAATGTGTTTCTATGGGCTAATAGCAGTAATCTGTTATTCAATGTGTTTCTATGGGCTAATAGCAGTAATCTGTTATTCAATGTGTTTCTATGGGCTAATAGCAGTAATCTGTTATTCAATGTGTTTCTATGGGCTAATAGCAGTAATCTGTTATTCAATGTGTTTCTATGGGCTAATAGCAGTAATCTGTTATTCAATGTGTTTCTATGGGCTAATAGCAGTAATCTGTTATTCAATGTGTTTCTATGGGCTAATAGCAGTAATCTGTTATTCAATGTGTTTCTATGGGCTAATAGCAGTAATCTGTTATTCAATGTGTTTCTATGGGCTAATAGCAGTAATCTGTTATTCAATGTGTTTCTATGGGCTAATAGCAGTAATCTGTTATTCAATGTGTTTCTATGGGCTAATAGCAGTAATCTGTTATTCAATGTGTTTCTATGGGCTAATAGCAGTAATCTGTTATTCAATGTGTTTCTATGGGCTAATAGCAGTAATCTGTTATTCAATGTGTTTCTATGGGATAATAGCAGTAATCTGTTATTCAATGTGTTTCTATGGGCTAATAGCAGTAATCTGTTATTCAATGTGTTTCTATGGGCTAATAGCAGTAATCTGTTATTCAATGTGTTTCTATGGGCTAATAGCAGTAATCTGTTATTCAATGTGTTTCTATGGGCTAATAGCAGTAATCTGTTATTCAATGTGTTTCTATGGGCTAATAGCAGTAATCTGTTATTCAATGTGTTTCTATGGGCTAATAGCAGTAATCTGTTATTCAATGTGTTTCTATGGGCTAATAGCAGTAATCTGTTATTCAATGTGTTTCTATGGGCTAATAGCAGTAATCTGTTATTCAATGTGTTTCTATGGGCTAATAGCAGTAATCTGTTATTCAATGTGTTTCTATGGGCTAATAGCAGTAATCTGTTATTCAATGTGTTTCTATGGGCTAATAGCAGTAATCTGTTATTCAATGTGTTTCTATGAGCTAATAGCAGTAATCTGTTATTCAATGTGTTTCTATGGGCTAATAGCAGTAATCTGTTATTCAATGTGTTTCTATGGGCTAATAGCAGTGAGGACTATCTGTTATTCAATGTGTTTCTATGGGCTAATAGCAGTGAGGACTATCTGTTATTCAATGTGTTTCTATGGGCTAATAGCAGTGAGGACTATCTGTTATTCAATGTGTTTCTATGGGCTAATAGCAGTGAGGACTATCTGTTATTCAATGTGTTTCTATGGGCTAATAGCAGTAATCTGTTATTCAATGTGTTTCTATGGGCTAATAGCAGTAATCTGTTATTCAATGTGTTTCTATGGGCTAATAGCAGTAATCTGTTATTCAATGTGTTTCTATGGGCTAATAGCAGTAATCTGTTATTCAATGTGTTTCTATGGGCTAATAGCAGTAATCTGTTATTCAATGTGTTTCTATGGGCTAATAGCAGTAATCTGTTATTCAATGTGTTTCTATGGGCTAATAGCAGTAATCTGTTATTCAATGTGTTTCTATGGGCTAATAGCAGTAATCTGTTATTCAATGTGTTTCTATGGGCTAATAGCAGTAATCTGTTATTCAATGTGTTTCTATGGGCTAATAGCAGTAATCTGTTATTCAATGTGTTTCTATGGGCTAATAGCAGTAATCTGTTATTCAATGTGTTTCTATGGGCTAATAGCAGTAATCTGTTATTCAATGTGTTTCTACGGGCTAATAGCAGTAATCTGTTATTCAATGTGTTTCTATGGGCTAATAGCAGTAATCTGTTATTCAATGTGTTTCTATGGGCTAATAGCAGTAATCTCTTATTCAATGTGTTTCTATGTTCTAATAGCAGTAATCTGTTATTCAATGTGTTTCTATGGGATAATAGCAGTAATCTGTTATTCAATGTGTTTCTATGGGCTAATAGCAGTAATCTGTTATTCAATGTGTTTCTATGGGCTAATAGCAGTAATCTGTTATTCAATGTGTTTCTATGGGCTAATAGCAGTAATCTGTTATTCAATGTGTTTCTATGGGCTAATAGCAGTAATCTGTTATTCAATGTGTTTCTATGGGCTAATAGCAGTAATCTGTTATTCAATGTGTTTCTATGGGCTAATAGCAGTAATCTGTTATTCAATGTGTTTCTATGGGCTAATAGCAGTAATCTGTTATTCAATGTGTTTCTATTGGCTAATAGCAGTAATCTGTTATTCAATGTGTTTCTATGGGCTAATAGCAGTAATCTGTTATTCAATGTGTTTCTATGGGCTAATAGCAGTAATCTGTTATTCAATGTGTTTCTATGGGCTAATAGCAGTAATCTGTTATTCAATGTGTTTCTATGGGCTAATAGCAGTAATCTGTTATTCAATGTGTTTCTATGGGCTAATAGCAGTAATCTGTTATTCAATGTGTTTCTATGGGCTAATAGCAAGTAATCTGTTATTCAATGTGTTTCTATGAGCTAATAGCAGTAATCTGTTATTCAATGTGTTTCTATGGGCTAATAGCAGTAATCTGTTATTCAATGTGTTTCTATGGGCTAATAGCAGTGAGGACTATCTGTTATTCAATGTGTTTCTATGGGCTAATAGCAGTGAGGACTATCTGTTATTCAATGTGTTTCTATGGGCTAATAGCAGTGAGGACTATCTGTTATTCAATGTGTTTCTATGGGCTAATAGCAGTGAGGACTATCTGTTATTCAATGTGTTTCTATGGGCTAATAGCAGTAATCTGTTATTCAATGTGTTTCTATGGGCTAATAGCAGTAATCTGTTATTCAATGTGTTTCTATGGGCTAATAGCAGTAATCTGTTATTCAATGTGTTTCTATGGGCTAATAGCAGTAATCTGTTATTCAATGTGTTTCTATGGGCTAATAGCAGTAATCTGTTATTCAATGTGTTTCTATGGGCTAATAGCAGTAATCTGTTATTCAATGTGTTTCTATGGGCTAATAGCAGTAATCTGTTATTCAATGTGTTTCTATGGGCTAATAGCAGTAATCTGTTATTCAATGTGTTTCTATGGGCTAATAGCAGTAATCTGTTATTCAATGTGTTTCTATGGGCTAATAGCAGTAATCTGTTATTCAATGTGTTTCTATGGGCTAATAGCAGTAATCTGTTATTCAATGTGTTTCTATGGGCTAATAGCAGTAATCTGTTATTCAATGTGTTTCTACGGGCTAATAGCAGTAATCTGTTATTCAATGTGTTTCTATGGGCTAATAGCAGTAATCTGTTATTCAATGTGTTTCTATGGGCTAATAGCAGTAATCTCTTATTCAATGTGTTTCTATGGGCTAATAGCAGTAATCTGTTATTCAATGTGTTTCTATGGGCTAATAGCAGTAATCTGTTATTCAATGTGTTTCTATGGGCTAATAGCAGTAATCTGTTATTCAATGTGTTTCTATGGGCTAATAGCAGTGAGGACTATCTGTTATTCAATGTGTTTCTATGGGCTAATAGCAGTGAGGACTATCTGTTATTCAATGTGTTTCTATGGGCTAATAGCAGTGAGGACTATCTGTTATTCAATGTGTTTCTATGGGCTAATAGCAGTAATCTGTTATTCAATGTGTTTCTATGGGCTAATAGCAGTAATCTGTTATTCAATGTGTTTCTATGGGCTAATAGCAGTAATCTGTTATTCAATGTGTTTCTATGGGCTAATAGCAGTAATCTGTTATTCAATGTGTTTCTATGGGCTAATAGCAGTAATCTGTTATTCAATGTGTTTCTATGGGCTAATAGCAGTAATCTGTTATTCAATGTGTTTCTATGGGCTAATAGCAGTAATCTGTTATTCAATGTGTTTCTATGGGCTAATAGCAGTAATCTGTTATTCAATGTGTTTCTATGGGCTAATAGCAGTAATCTGTTATTCAATGTGTTTCTATGGGCTAATAGCAGTAATCTGTTATTCAATGTGTTTCTATGGGCTAATAGCAGTAATCTGTTATTCAATGTGTTTCTATGGGCTAATAGCAGTAATCTGTTATTCAATGTGTTTCTATGGGCTAATAGCAGTAATCTGTTATTCAATGTGTTTCTATGGGCTAATAGCAGTAATCTGTTATTCAATGTGTTTCTATGGGCTAATAGCAGTAATCTGTTATTCAATGTGTTTCTATGGGCTAATAGCAGTAATCTGTTATTCAATGTGTTTCTATGGGCTAATAGCAGTAATCTGTTATTCAATGTGTTTCTATGGGCTAATAGCAGTAATCTGTTATTCAATGTGTTTCTATGGGCTAATAGCAGTAATCTGTTATTCAATGTGTTTCTATGGGCTAATAGCAGTAATCTGTTATTCAATGTGTTTCTATGGGCTAATAGCAGTAATCTGTTATTCAATGTGTTTCTATGGGCTAATAGCAGTAATCTGTTATTCAATGTGTTTCTATGGGCTAATAGCAGTAATCTGTTATTCAATGTGTTTCTATGGGCTAATAGCAGTAATCTGTTATTCAATGTGTTTCTATGGGCTAATAGCAGTAATCTGTTATTCAATGTGTTTCTATGGGCTAATAGCAGTAATCTGTTATTCAATGTGTTTCTATGGGCTAATAGCAGTAATCTGTTATTCAATGTGTTTCTATGGGCTAATAGCAGTAATCTGTTATTCAATGTGTTTCTATGGGCTAATAGCAGTAATCTGTTATTCAATGTGTTTCTATGGGCTAATAGCAGTAATCTGTTATTCAATGTGTTTCTATGGGCTAATAGCAGTAATCTGTTATTCAATGTGTTTCTATGGGCTAATAGCAGTAATCTGTTATTCAATGTGTTTCTATGGGCTAATAGCAGTAATCTGTTATTCAATGTGTTTCTATGGGCTAATAGCAGTAATCTGTTATTTAATGTGTTTCTATGGGCTAATAGCAGTAATCTGTTATTCAATGTGTTTCTATGGGCTAATAGCAGTAATCTGTTATTCAATGTGTTTCTATGGGCTAATAGCAGTAATCTGTTATTCAATGTGTTTCTATGGGCTAATAGCAGTAATCTGTTATTCAATGTGTTTCTATGGGCTAATAGCAGTAATCTGTTATTCAATGTGTTTCTATGGGCTAATAGCAGTAATCTGTTATTCAATGTGTTTCTATGGGCTAATAGCAGTAATCTGTTATTTAATGTGTTTCTATGGGCTAATAGCAGTAATCTGTTATTCAATGCGTTTCTATGGCTAATAGCAGTAATCTGTTATTTAATGTGTTTCTATGGGCTAATAGCAGTAATCTGTTATTCAATGTGTTTCTATGGGCTAATAGCAGTAATCTGTTATTCAATGTGTTTCTATGGGCTAATAGCAGTAATCTGTTATTCAATGTGTTTCTATGGGCTAATAGCAGTAATCTGTTATTCAATGTGTTTCTATGGGCTAATAGCAGTAATCTGTTATTTAATGTGTTTCTACGGGCTATTAGCAGTAATCTGTTATTCAATGTGTTTCTATGGGCTAATAGCAGTAATCTGTTATTCAATGTGTTTCTATGGGCTAATAGCAGTAATCTGTTATTCAATGTGTTTCTATGGGCTAATAGCAGTAATTTGTTATTCAATGTGTTTCTATGGGCTAATAGCAGTAATCTGTTATTCAATGTGTTTCTATGGACTAATAGCAGTAATCTGTTGTTCAATGTGTTTCTATGGGCTAATAGCAGTAATCTGTTATTCAATGTGTTTCTATGGGCTAATAGCAGTAATCTGTTATTCAATGTGTTTCTATGGGCTAATAGCAGTAATCTGTTATTCAATGTGTTTCTATGGGCTAATAGCAGTAATCTGTTATTCAATGTGTTTCTATGGACTAATAGCAGTAATCTGTTATTCAATGTGTTTCTATGGGCTAATAGCAGTAATCTGTTATTCAATGTGTTTCTATGGGCTAATAGCAGTAATCTGTTATTCAATGTGTTTCTATGGGCTAATAGCAGTAATCTGTTATTCAATGTGTTTCTATGGGCTAATAGCAGTAATCTGTTATTCAATGTGTTTCTATGGACTAATAGCAGTAATCTGTTATTCAATGTGTTTCTATGGGCTAATAGCAGTAATCTGTTATTCAATGTGTTTCTACGGGCTAATAGCAGTAATCTGTTATTCAATGTGTTTCTACGGGCTAATAGCAGTAATCTGTTATTCAATGTGTTTCTATGGGCTAATAGCAGTAATCTGTTATTCAATGTGTTTCTATGGGCTAATAGCAGTAATCTGTTATTCAATGTGTTTCTATGGGCTAATAGCAGTAATCTGTTATTCAATGTGTTTCTATGGGCTAATAGCAGTAATCTGTTATTCAATGTGTTTCTATGGGCTAATAGCAGTAATCTGTTATTCAATGTGTTTCTATGGGCTAATAGCAGTAATCTGTTATTCAATGTGTTTCTATGGGCTAATAGCAGTAATCTGTTGTTCAATGTGTTTCTATGGGCTAATAGCAGTAATCTGTTATTCAATGTGTTTCTATGGGCTAATAGCAGTAAGGCCCCCCAAAACATTTTTTATCAAATATTTGTTTATATATTTTGTTGATACTTCAAGGGGTCATACAATTCTAAGTCAAATAGCTAAATGATCCCTGGTATGTAAAACCTTTCCATACAGTATAGTAGAACCCCCTACCCCTCCCTTCAGTTTAGAAAGGGCTTCGCCTCTGATGGGTTAACTGTAATGTTTAGCCAACTTTTTAATCCACCTTAACAGGAAAATGTACACATTGCAAGGTCTTATTGACTAATTATTTACAAGTATTGGCGATCTGCTAACTTACTGTTGTGAATGTGAAGAAATGAAACCAGTGCATCTCTGTCAGATTGAGAGCTCGCTCTCACACATTTGATATGCGTATATAAATCCTGTCTCTCAGTCCAGTTACCATGACAACGATCGAAACAACAGGGTCAAAGTTGAATGTCTCTTGCTCAGTTGAGGCAAACAATGGCGGTATAAAAAAAAGGCGAATGCCCGACAAGAATGTGGTGAAAATGTGGATGTTTGAAAGGTGAGCAACTCCTTTTTTTTTTCAGGCATAATTAACCACAGAATCAGATATTACAGTAAGCATTCATCTGGAGGACATTAACCATACAGTGGAGTGTTGGTGACAGACACAGGTGGAGGGGGCTGGAGCGAGAGAGAGAAGGAGGGGATGGAGAGAGAGAGAGAGAGAGGGAGAAGGAGGGGATGGAGCGAGAGAGATAGAAGGAGGGGATGGAGAGAGAGAGAGAGAAGGAGGGGGCTGGAGCGAGAGAGAGGGAGAAGGAGGGGATGGAAAGAGAGAGAGAGAAGGAGGGGATGGAGAGAGAGAGAGAGCGGGAGAAGGAGGAGCTGGACCGAGAGAGAGAAGGAGGGGATGGAGAGAGAGAGAGAGAAGGAGGGGGCTGGAGCGAGAGAGAGAGAGAGAAGGAGGGGATGGAGCGAGAGAGAGAGAGGGAGAAGGAGGGGCTGGAGAGCGAGAGAGAGAGAGAAGGAGGGGGCTGGAGCGAGAGAGAGAGAGAGAAGGAGGGGATGGAGAGAGAGAGAGAGAAGGAGGGATGGAGAGAGAGAGAGAGAAGGAGGGGATGGAGCGAGAGAGAGAGAGGGAGAAGGAGGGGCTGGAGAGCGAGAGAGGGAGAAGGAGGGGATGGAGAGAGAGAGAGCGGGAGAAGGAGGGGATGGAGAGAGAGAGAGAAGGAGGGATGGAGAGAGAGAGAGAAGGAGGGGATGGAGCGAGAGAGAGAGAGAGAGAAGGAGGGGATGGAGAGAGAGAGAGAAGGAGGGATGGAGAGAGAGAGAGAGAAGGAGGGGATGGAGCGAGAGAGAGAGAGAGGGAGAAGGAGGGGATGGAGCGAGAGAGGAGAGGGGCTGGAGAGCGGAGAGAGAGAGGAGGGGATGGAGCGAGAGAGAGAGAAGGAGAAGGAGGGGATGGAGAGCGAGAGAGAGAGAAGGAGGGGATGGAGCGAGAGAGAGAGAAGGAGGGTGTCACGCCCTGACCAGTAAAAGAGGTTGTTTGTTATTGTAGTTTGGTCAGGGCGTGGCAGGGTGTGTTTGTTTAGAGTGTTTCGGGGTTTGTTGGGCTATGTTCTTTGTTAGTCTATTTCTATGTTAGTTCTAGTATGTCTATTTCTATGTGGTGTTTATTGGGTTGACCTTCAATTGGAAGCAGCTGCTCCTCGTTGCTTCTAATTGAAGGTCCTATTTAGTAGGGGTGTTTTTTTCTATGGGATTTGTGGGTAGTTGTTTCCTGTTTAGTGTTTGTTGCACCTGACAGGACTGTTTCTCGTCGATGTTTGTTGTTTTGTTAAGTGTTTACGTTTACCTTCAAATCAAATCAAATCAAATGTATTTATATAGCCCTTCGTACATCAGCTGATATCTCAAAGTGCTGTACAGAAACCCAGCCTAAAACCCCAAACAGCAAGCAAAGCAAAAGAAGATGAGTATTCACATTCCCGCTGCGTTTTGGTCCAATTCATACGACGCCCGTGACAGAACTACCCACCACCAACGGACCAAGCAGTGGAGGAAGGAGCGGCAGCAGAGCTGTAAAGAGGACTGGACATGGGAGGACATCCTGGACGGCAAGATATCCTACACGTGGGAAGAGATCCTGGCCGGAAGGGATCGCCTCCCATGGGAACAGGTGGAGGCAGCCAGGAGAGAGGAGATACTGGCGGGTGAGTCACCATGGAGGAAGGCTGGAGAGGACCGGGGACGCTATGCGGGAACACGGCTGGCAAGGAAGCCTGAGAGGCACCCCCAATAATTGTTTTGGGGGGGGGCACACGGGTAGTTTGGCTGGGCCAAGGGTGAACCCTGAGCCAACTCCCCGTGCTTATTATGGGGAGCGTGTGGAGAGGAGAGCGCCGGTGTATGCGGAAGTGCGCACGATCTCGCCCATGCGCACGCACAGTCCGGTGCGAGCGATCCCAGCCCCCTCGCAAGTGCTTGTGCTAGAGTGGGCATCCAGCCTGGAAGGAGATGCCTGTGCAGCGGGGGGGGGCACACGGGTAGTTTGGCTGGGCCAAGGGTGAACCCTGAGCCAACTCCCCGTGCTTATTATGGGGAGCGTGTGGAGAGGAGAGCGCCGGTGTATGCGGAAGTGCGCACGATCTCGCCCATGCGCACGCACAGTCCGGTGCGAGCGATCCCAGCCCCTCGCAAGTGCTGTGCTAGAGTGGGCATCCAGCCTGGAAGGAGTATGCCTGTGCAGCGCATCTGGCCACCAGTGCGCCTCCTAGGCCCAGGCTCCCCTACGCCTGCTCTACGCACGGCAACCATCAGGCCCCTGCACAGCCCAGTTCGCCCTGTGCCAGTACTCCGCTCGTGCAGGGCTATTATTACCATCCAGCCAGGACGGGTTGTGCAGGCTCTGCGCTCCAGACCTCCAGTGCCTACTCATGGCCCGGTGTATCCAGTTCCTGCTCCTCGTACTAGCCCTGAGGTGCGTGTCTCTAGTCTGGCGCCTCCAAAGCCAGCACCACGCACCAGGCCTCCAGTGCGCAGTCCCCGTTCAGAGCTTCCGGACGACAGTGCCCTATCCAGAGTGTCCGGCAACAGTGCCCCGTCCAGAGTGTCCGGCAACAGTGCCCCGTCCAGAGTGTCCGGCAACAGTGCCCCGTCCAGAGTGTCCGGCAACAGTGCCTCGTCCAGAGTGTCCGGCAATAGTGCCCCGTCCAGAGTGTCCGGCAACAGTGCCTCGTCCAGAGTGTCCGGCAACAGTGCTTCGTCCAGAGTGTCCGGCAACAGTGCCTCGTCCAGAGTGTCCGGCAACAGTGCCCCGTCCAGAGTGTCCGGCAACAGTGCCCCGTCCAGAGTGTCCGGCAACAGTGCCCCGTCCAGAGTTGGCCCACAGTCCGGAGCCAGCAGAGACGGCCCACAGTCCGGAGCCAGCAGAGACGGCCTACAGTCCGGAGCCAGCAGAGACGGAGCCAGCAGAGACGGCCCACAGTTCGGAACCAGCAGAGACGGCCCAAAGTCCGGAACCGGTGCAACCAGAGTCGCCCTCCAGTCCGGAGCTCCCAGAGTCGCCCTCCAGTCCGAGGTCTCCAGCGACGCGCATTAGCCCGAGGTCTCCAGCGATGCGCCATAGCCCAGAGACTTCGGGATGGGTAAAATATAATAAGCATTTAGCGGGGGTGGACAGGTTAGGTTGGGGAGTAAGGCCGGAGCCTGAGCCACCTCCGTAGTAGGAGGTTGGGGAGGGGGGGTGTAGCCTCCCTTTCCTCCCTTCAGTTAGGATTATTGTTTGTTTTGGGGTTTATTTTTTTTGTGTTTATTTTTGTGTGAGGTGCTTCCGGGGTCTGCACCTTTGGGGGGGGGGGGGGGGGGTACTGTCACGTCCTGACCAGTAAAATAGGTTGTTTGTTATTGTAGTTTGGTCAGGGCGTGGCAGGGTGTGTTTGTTTAGAGTGTTTCGGGGTATGTTGGGCTATGTTCTTTGTTAGTCTATTTCTATGTTAGTTCTAGTATGTCTATTTCTATGTGGTGTTTATTGGGTTGACCTTCAATTGGAAGCAGCTGCTCCTCGTTGCCTCTAATTGAAGGTCCTATTTAGTAGGGGTGTTTTTCATGGGGTTTTTGTGGGTAGTTGTTTCCTGTTTAGTGTTTGTTGCACCTGACAGGACTGTTTCTCGTCGATGTTTGTTGTTTTGTTAAGTGTTTACGTTTTCCTTCATTAAAAGAAGATGAGTATTCACATTCCCGCTGCGTTTTGGTCCAATTCATACGTCGCCCGTGACAGAGGGGCTGGAGAGCGAGAGAGAGGGAGAAGGAGGGGCTGGAGTGAGAGAGGGAGAAGGAGGAGCTGGAGAGAGAGAGGGAGAAGGAGGGGCTGGAGAGAGAGAGGGAGAGAGGGAGAAGGAGGGGCTGGAGAGAGAGAGGGAGAGAGGGAGAAGGAGGGGCTGGAGCGAGAGAGGGAGAGAGGGAGAAGGAGGAGCTGGAGAGAGAAAGGAAGAAGGAGGGGGGTGGAGAGCGAGAGGGAGAAGGAGGGGCTGGAGCGAGAAAGGGAGAGAGGGAGAAGGAGGGGCTGGAGCGAGAGAGGGAGAAGGAGGGGGTGGAGAGCGAGAGAAAGGGAGAAGGAAGAGCTGGAGAGAGTGACTGAGGGTGAGGGCAGAACAGATGGAGGTGGCTGATCTGAGAGACAGGGCAAGAAGGGACTTCTACGCTATCAAAAGGAACATACAATTTGACATCCCAATTAGGATCTGGCTAAAAATACTTGAATCAGTTATACAACCCATTGCCCTTTATGGTTGTGAGGTCTGGGGTCCGCTCACTAACCAATAATTCACAGAATGGGACAAACACCAAATTGAGACTCTGCATGCAGAATTCTGCAAAAATATCCTCAGTGTATAATGTAGAACACCAAATAATGCATGCAGAGCAGAATTAAATGCATGCTCTTCAACCGTTCGCTGCCTGCACCTGCCCGCCCGTCCAGCATCACTACTCTGGACGGTTCTGACTTAGAATATGTGGACAACTACAAATACCTAGGTGTCTGGCTAGACTGTAAACTCTCCTTCCAGACTCACATTAAGCATCTCCAATCCAAAATTAAATCTAGAATCGGCTTCCTATTTCGCAACAAAGCATCTTTCACTCATGCTGCCAAACATACCCTCGTAAAACTGACCATCCTACCGATCATCGACTTCGGCGAAGTCATTTACAAAATAGCCTCCAACACTCTACTCAACAAACTGGATGCAGTCTATCACAGTGCCATCCATTTTGTCACCAAAGCCCCATACACTACCCACCACTGCGACCTGTATGCTCTCGTTGGCTGGTCCTCGCTTCATACTCGTCGCCAAACCCACTGGCTCCAGGTCATCTACAAGACCCTGCTAGGTAAAGTCCCGCCTTATCTCAGCTCACTGTTCACCATAGCAGCACCCACCCGTAGCACGCGCTCCAGCAGGTATATCTCACTGGTCACCCCCAAAGCCAATTCCTCCTTTGGCCGTCTCTCCTTCCAGTTCTCTGCTGCCAATGACTGGAACGAACTGCAAAAATCTCTGAAGCTGGAGACTCATATCTCCCTCACTAGCTTTAAGCACCAGCTGTCAGAGCAGCTCACAGATCACTGCATCTGTACATAGCTCATCTGTAAATAGCCCATCCAATCTACCTCATCCCCATACTCTATTTATTTATTTATCTTGCTCCTTTGCACCCCAGTATCTCTACTTGCACATTCATCTTCTGCACATCCTACCATTCCAGTGTTTAATTGCTATATTGTAATTACTTCGCCACCATGGCCAATTTATTGACTTACCTCCCTTATCTTACCTCATTTGCACATGTTGTTTATAGATTTTTCTACTGTATTATTGATTGTATATTTGTTTATTCCATGTGTAACTCTGTGTTGTTGTATGTGTCGAACTGCTTTGCTTTATCTTGGCCAGGTGCAGTTGCAAGTGAGAACTTGTTCTCAACTAGCCTATCTGGTTAAATAAAGGTTAAATAAAACATTTTTTTTTTTAAATCCGCTAATTATCAAAATCCAGAAAAGAGCCGTTAAATTCTACAAACACCGATAATGAAGCGATTCCCAAACCTTCCATAACAAAGCCATCACCTACAGGAAAATAAACCTAGAGAAGAGTCCCCTAAGCAAGCTGGTCCTGGGGCTCTGTTCACAAACACAAACAGACCCCACAGAGCCCCAGGACAGCAACACAATTAGACCCAACCAAATGATGAGAAACAAAAAGATAATTACTTGACACATTGGAAAGAATTTACAAATAAACAGAGCAAACTAGAATGCTATTTGGCCCTAAACAGAGAGTACACAGTGGCAGAATACCTGACCACTGTGACTGACCCAAACTTAAGCAAAGCTTTGACTATGTACAGACTCAGTGAGCATAGCCTTGCTATTGAGAAAGGCCGCCGTAGGCAGACCTGGCTCTCAAGAGAAGACAGGCTATGTGCACACTGCCCACAAAATGAGGTGGAAACTGGGCTGCACTTCCTATCCTCCTGCCAAATATATGACCATATTAGAGACACATATTTCCCTCAGATTACACAGATCCACAAAGAATTCGAAAACAAATCCAATTTTGATAAACTCCCATATCTATTGGGTGAAATACCACAGTGTGTAATCACAGCAGCAAGATTTGTGAGCTGTTGCTGGAAAGAGATGTGGGGTGGGGGGGCCTGAAGAGAGAGGGAGAGGGAGGGAGCTGAAGAGAGAGGGAGGACAGCTGGAGAGAGAGGGAGATGGAGGGGTCTGGAGAGAGAGGGAGAGGGCAAGAGAGAGAGAAAGAAGGAGAGGCAGAAGGAGTCCGTAGAGGTAGAAGTGGAGAGGGGAGAGGTATTACGGGAGAGAAAGAAAGAGAATATAGGATGTTCTGAAGGGAAAGTTTTCCTACAGGGCTTCGTTGGGCCAGCCTAGGCGTGTGTGTGTGTGTGTTCAGTGAGTGGCCATGGAGATGCCAGGTGGCACACAACACAATCCTATTTGGTCCTAAGCCCTGTGCCAAACCCTGTGTAGTTTCTACTGTCCTCGATGTTCTAATCGGTGCTCGCAGAGACATTTAACCCTTCACAAACTTTTTGTCCCTTTTCTCTCTCTCTGCTCTCATCCTGTGTCTCAACGGTATTACAATTCAATTCAATTTAAGGGCTTCTCTCTCTCTCTTTCTCCAGTCTCTTTCTCTCCCCTCCTACCCCCCTCCCCCTCCCCACCCCACCCCTCTTTCTCTCCCCTCCTACCCCCCTCCCCCTCCCCACCCCACCCCTCTTTCTCTCCCCTCCCCACCCCACCCCTCTTTCTCTCCCCTCCTACCCCCCTCCCCCTCCCCCACCCCCACCCCTCTTTCTCTCCCCTCCCCACCCCACCCCTCTTTCTCTCCCCTCCTACCCCCCTCCCCCTCCCCACCCCACCCCTCTTTCTCTCCCCTCCCCACCCCACCCCTCTTTCTCTCCCCCTCAGTGTGACAGCAGGCTGGTTCTAATCTGAACCAGATGAGTTAGAAAAACACAGGCGTCTTCCACAGAGACTTCTCTCCCCACTAAAACCACACACACACACACACACACACACACACACACACACACACACACACACACACACACACACACACACACACACACACACACACACACACACACACACACACACACACACACACAGGCGATTTCCCTCTCCAATCACAGGCTAACCCATTAAGGTTTTCCTGCGTGTCTCACTCCATGTCATCGCTGTCTGATGAAAACATCTCATCTCCAAAACAGAAACTTTTCAGGAAATTGAAAAAAATAACAAAATAAAAAAATTAACAAACATACAATTATAACATTTCAAAAGCTATTTTGAATACATTGTATTGGTCCTAGAGTCCTGAAATGTTCAGAGTACACTGAGGGGAATTATACCAAATTGCACCATCTTCTCTTTAAAGTGCAATAGTTTTGATCAGGGCCCATTGGACTGAGTGCACTACATAGGGAATAGGATGCCATTTGGCTGGTCTAAAGTAGTGCACTACATAGGGAACAGGTTGCCATTTGGCTAGTCTAAAGTAGTGCACTACATAGGGAACAGGTTGCCATTTGGCTGGTCTAAAGTAGTGCACTACATAGGGAACAGGTTGCCATTTGGCTGGTCTAAAGTAGTGCACTACATAGGGAACAGGTTGCCATTTGGCTGGTCTAAAGTAGTGCACTACATAGGGAACAGGTTGCCATTTGGCTGGTCTAAAGTAGTGCACTACATAGGGAACAGGTTGCCATTTGGCTGGTCTAAAGTAGTGCACTACATAGGGAATAGGATGCCATTTGGCTGGTCTAAAGTACTGCACTACATAGGGAATAGGATGCCATTTGGCTGGTCTAAAGTAGTGCACTACATAGGGAACAGGTTGCCATTTGGCTGGTCTAAAGTAGTGCACTACATAGGGAACAGGTTGCCATTTGGCTGGTCTAAAGTAGTGCACTACATAGGGAACAGGTTGCCATTTGGCTGGTCTAAAGTAGTGCACTACATAGGGAACAGGTTGCCATTTGGCTGGTCTAAAGTAGTGCACTACATAGGGAATAGGATGCCATTTGGCTGGTCTAAAGTAGTGCACTACATAGGGAACAGGTTGCCATTTGGCTGGTCTAAAGTAGTGCACTACATAGGGAACAGGTTGCCATTTGGCTGGTCTAAAGTAGTGCACTACATAGGGAACAGGTTGCCATTTGGCTGGTCTAAAGTAGTGCACTACATCACTACATAGGGAATAGGTTGCCATTTGGCTGGTCTAAAGTAGTGCACTACATAGGGAATAGGATGCCATTTGGCTGGTCTAAAGTAATGCACTACATAGGGAACAGGTTGCCATTTGGCTGGTCTAAAGTAGTGCACTACATAGGGAATAGGGTGCCATTTGGGACACAGTCCCTAGTCTAACCTGTCGCCGTAGCCTGGCAATTGGCACTGCATGGGCATTGACCCAGGATAAAAGTACAGCACCTATTGAGAAAAGAATGGAGGGAGAGAGGTAGAGGATGGAGGGAGGGAGGTAGAGGATGGAGGGAGGGAGGTAGAGGATGGAGGGAGAGAGGTAGAGGATGGAGGGAGGGAGAGAGGTAGAGGATGGAGGGAGAGAGAGAGGTAGAGGATGGAGGGAGAGAGGGAGAGGATGGAGGGAGAGAGGTAGAGGATGGAGGGAGGGAGAGAGGTAGAGGATGGAGGGAGAGAGAGAGGTAGAGGATGGAGGGAGAGAGGGAGAGGATGGAGGGAGAGAGGTAGAGGATGGAGGGAGAGAGGGAGAGGATGGAGGGAGAGAGGTAGAGGATGGAGGGAGAGAGGTAGAGGATGGAGGGAGAGAGGTAGAGGATGGAGGGAGGGAGGGAGAGGATGAGGGAGAGAGGTAGAGGATGGAGGGAGAGAGGCAGAGGATGGAGGGAGAGAGGTAGAGGATGGAGGGAGAGAGGGAGAGGATGGAGGGAGAGAGGTAGAGGATGGAGGGAGAGAGGTAGGGGATGGAGGGAGAGAGGTAGAGCATGGAGGGAGGGAGGGAGAGGATGGAGGGAGAGAGGTAGAGGATGGAGGGAGGGAGGGAGAGGATGAGGGAGAGAGGTAGAGGATGGAGGGAGAGAGGTAGAGGATGGAGGGAGAGAGGTATAGGATGGAGGGAGGGAGGGAGAGGATGGATGGAGAGAGGTAGAGGATGGAGGGAGAGAGGTAGGGGATGGAGGGAGAGAGGTAGAGGATGGAGGGAGGGAGGTAGAGGATGGAGGGAGAGAGGTAGAGGATGGAGGGAGGGAGAGAGGTAGAGGATGGAGGGAGAGAGGGAGAGGATGGAGGGAGAGAGGGAGAGGATGGAGGGAGAGAGGTAGAGGATGGAGGGAGAGAGGTAGAGGATGGAGGGGAGAGAGGTAGAGGATGGAGGGAGAGAGGCAGAGGATGGAGGGAGAGAGGTAGAGGATGGAGGGAGAGAGGCAGAGGATGGAGGGAGAGAGGTAGAGGATGGAGGGAGAGAGGTAGAGGATGGAGGGAGAGAGGGAGAGGATGGAGGGAGAGAGGTAGAGGATGGAGGGAGAGAGGTAGAGGATGGAGGGAGAGAGGTATAGGATGGAGGGAGGGAGGGAGGGAGAGGATGGAGGGAGAGAGGTAGAGGATGGAGGGAGAGAGGTAGAGGATGGAGGGAGAGAGGTAGAGGATGGAGGGAGAGAGGTATAGGATGGAGGGAGGGAGGGAGAGGATGGAGGGAGGGAGGGAGAGGATGGAGGGAGAGAGGTAGAGGATGGAGGGAGAGAGGTAGAGGATGGAGGGAGAGAGGTATAGGATGGAGGGAGGGAGGTAGAGGATGGAGGGAGAGAGGGAGAGGATGGAGGGAGAGAGGTAGAGGATGGAGGGAGAGAGGTAGAGGATGGAGGGAGAGAGGTATAGGATGGAGGGAGGGAGGGAGAGGATGGAGGGAGGGAGGGAGAGGATGGAGGGAGAGAGGTAGAGGATGGAGGGAGAGAGGTAGAGGATGGAGGGAGAGAGGTATAGGATGGAGGGAGGGAGGTAGAGGATGGAGGGAGAGAGGTAGAGGATGGAGGGAGAGAGGGAGAGGATGGAGGGAGGGAGGTATAGGATGGAGGGAGGGAGGTAGAGGAGGGAGGGAGGGAGGTAGAGGATGGAGGGAGAGAGGTAGAGGATGGAGGGAGAGAGATAGAGGATGGAGGGAGGGAGGGAGGTAGTGGATGGAGGGAGAGAGGGAGAGTATGGAGGGAGAGAGATAGAGGATGGAGGGAGGGAGGGGGTAGAGTATGGAGGGAGAGAGGGAGAGGATGGAGGGAGAGGGAGCGTATGGAGGGAGAGAGATAGAGGATGGAGGGAGGGAGGGAGGGAGGTAGAGGATGGAGGGTGAGAGGGAGAGTATGGAGGGAGAGAGATAGAGGATGGAGGGAGAGGTAGAGGATGGAGGGAGGGAGGGAGGAAGAGGATGGAGGAGAGAGGTAGAGGATGGAGGGAGAGAGGTAGAGGATGGAGGGAGAGAGGTAGAGGATGGAGGGTGAGAGGTAGAGGATGGAGGGAGAGAGGTAGAGGATGGTGGGAGAGTGGGAGAGGATGGCAGGAGAGAGGTAGAGGATGGTGGGAGAGTGAGTGGGTGAGGATGGAGGAGAGAGGTAGAGGATGGCAGGGAGAGAGGTAGAGGATGGAGGGAGAGAGGTAGAGGATGGAGGGAGAGAGGTTGAGGATGGAGGGAGAGAGGTAGAGGATGGAGGAAGAGAGGTAGAGGATGGAGGGAGAGAGGGAGAGGATGGAGGGAGAGAGATAGAGGATGGAGGGAGGGAGGTAGAGGATGGAGGGAGAGAGGTAGAGGATGCAGTGAGAGAAGCAGAGGATGGAGGGAGAGAGGGAGGGAGGTAGAGGATGGAGGGAGAGAGGTAGAGGATGGAGGGAGAGAAGCAGAGGATGGAGGGAGAGAGGGAGGGAGGTAGAGGATGGAGGGAGAGAGAGAGGTAGAGGATGGAGGGAGAGAAGCAGAGGATGGAGGGAGAGAGGTAGAGGAAGGAGGGAGAGAGGGAGAGTATGGAGGGAGAGAGATAGAGGATGGAGGGAGGGATGAGAGGTAGAGGATGGAGGGAGAGAGGTAGAGGATGGAGGGAGGGAGAGAGAGAGGTAGAGGATGGAGGGAGAGAGGTAGAGGATGGAGGGAGGGAGAGAGGTAGAGGATGGCAGGGAGAGAGGTAGAGGATGGAGGGAGAGAGGGAGAGGATGGAGGGAGAGAGGGAGAGTATGGGGGAGAGAGATAGAGGATGGAGGGAGGGAGGGAGGTAGAGGATGGAGGGAGGGAGGTAGAGGATGGAGGGAGAGAGGTAGAGGATGGAGGGAGAGAGGTAGAGGATGGAGGGAGAGAGGGAGAGGATGGCAGGAGAGAGGTAGAGGATGGAGGGAGAGAGAGAGGGAGAGGATGGCAGGAGAGAGGTAGAGGATGGAGGGAGAGAGGTAGAGGATGGAGGGAGAGAGGTAGAGGATGGAGGGAGAGAGGTAGAGGATGGAGGGAGAGAGGTAGAGGATGGAGGAAGAGAGGTAGAGGATGGAGGGAGAGAGGGAGAGGATGGAGGGAGAGAGATAGAGGATGGAGGGAGGGAGGTAGAGGATGGAGGGAGAGAGGTAGAGGATGCAGTGAGAGAAGCAGAGGATGGAGGGAGAGAGGGAGGGAGGTAGAGGATGGAGGGAGAGAGAGAGGTAGAGGATGGAGGGAGAGAAGCAGAGGATGGAGGGAGAGAGGGAGGGAGGTAGAGGATGGAGGGAGAGAGAGAGGTAGAGGATGGAGGGAGAGAAGCAGAGGATGGAGGGAGAGAGGTAGAGGAAGGAGGGAGAGAGGGAGAGTATGGAGGGAGAGAGATAGAGGATGGAGGGAGGGATGGAGGTAGAGGATGGAGGGAGAGAGGTAGAGGATGGAGGGAGGGAGAGAGCAGAGGATGGAGGGATGAGAGGGAGGGAGGTAGAGGATGGAGGGAGGGAGAGAGGTAGAGGCTGGAGGGAGAGAGGCAGAGGATGGAGGGAGAGAGGTAGAGGAAGGAGGGAGAGAGGGAGAGGATGGAGGGAGAGAGATAGAGGATGGAGGGAGGGAGGGAGGTAGAGGATGGAGGGAGAGAGGTAGAGGATGGAGGGAGAGAGGTAGAGGATGGAGGGAGAGAGGGAGGGAGGTAGAGGATGGAGGGAGAGAGGGAGAGGATGGAGGGAGGGAGAGAGGTAGAGGATGGAGGGAGAGAGGTAGAGGATGGAGGGAGACAGGTAGAGGATGGAGGGAGAGAGGTAGAGGATGGAGGGAGAGAGGTAGAGGATGGAGGGAGAGAGGTAGAGGATGGAGGGAGAGAGGGAGGGAGGTAGAGGATGGAGGGAGAGAGGGAGAGGATGGAGGGAGGGAGGTAGAGGATGGAGGGAGAGAGGTAGAGGATGGAGGGAGAGAGGTAGAGGATGGAGGGAGAGAGGGAGAGTATGGAGGGAGAGAGATAGAGGATGGAGGGAGGGAGGGAGGTAGAGGATGGAGGGAGAGAGGGAGAGTATGGAGGGAGAGAGATAGAGGATGGAGGGAGGGAGGGAGGTAGAGGATGGAGGGAGAGAGGTAGAGGATGGAGGGAGGGAGGTAGAGGATGGAGGGAGAGAGGGAGAGTATGGAGGGAGAGAGATAGAGGATGGAGGGAGGGAGGGAGGTAGAGGATGGAGGGAGAGAGGTAGAGGAGGGAGGGAGGGAGGTAGAGGATGGAGGGAGAGAGGGAGAGGATGGAGGGAGGGAGGGAGGGAGAGAGGTAGAGGATGGAGGGAGAGAGGTAGAGGATGGAGGGAGAGAGGTAGAGGATGGAGGGAGAGAGGTAGAGGATGGAGGGAGAGAGGTAGAGGATGGAGGGAGAGAGGTAGAGGATGGAGGGAGGGAGAGGATGGAGGGAGAGAGGTAGAGGATGGAGGGAGAGAGGTAGAGGATGGAGGGAGAGAGGTAGAGCATGGAGGGAGAGAGGGAGAGGATGGAGGGAGAGAGGTAGAGCATGGAGGGAGAGAGGGAGAGGATGGAGGGAGAGAGGGAGAGGATGGAGGGAGAGAGGTAGAGGATGGAGGGAGAGAGGGAGAGGATGGAGGGAGAGAGGTAGAGGATGGAGGGAGAGAGGGAGAGTATGGAGGGAGAGAGATAGAGGATGGAGGGAGGGAGGGAGGTAGAGGATGGAGGGAGAGAGGGAGAGTATGGAGGGAGAGAGATAGAGGATGGAGGGAGGGAGGGAGAGAGGTAGAGGATGGAGGGAGAGAGGTAGAGGATGGAGGGAGAGAGGTAGAGGATGGAGGGAGAGAGGTAGAGGATGGAGGGAGAGGAGGAGGGAGAGAGGTAGAGGATGGAGGGAGAGAGGTAGAGGATGGAGGGAGAGAAGCAGAGGATGGAGGGAGAGAGGTAGAGGATGGAGGGAGAGAGGTAGAGGATGGAGGGAGAGAGGTAGAGGATGGAGGGAGAGAAGCAGAGGATGGAGGGAGAGAGGTAGAGGATGGAGGGAGAGAGGTAGAGGATGGAGGGAGAGAGGTAGAGGATGGAGGGAGAGAGGTAGAGGATGGAGGGAGAGAGGTAGAGGATGGAGGGAGAGAGGTAGAGGATGGAGGGAGAGAGGTAGAGGATGGAGGGAGAGAGGTAGAGGATGGAGGGAGAGAGGTAGAGGATGGAGGGAGAGAGGTAGAGGATGGAGGGAGAGAGGTAGAGGATGGAGGGAGAGAGGTAGAGGATGGAGGGAGAGAGGTAGAGGATGGAGGGAGAGAAGCAGAGGACAGAAGTAAAGCATGGAGGGAAGATCAGAGCCGTCACCTTTCAGTTGGGTCTAAATGACATCATTACTATACAATCCAGCAAATAAACAAAAAACACACTAAAAATACCAAGACCTCCATATCATAACCCGTGGAACACTTTAGTATTGTAACAGTGAGAGTGGATCAGCAAATCTGTAACTCCTGTTTACATTTTAGTCATTTAGCAGACGCTCTTATCCAGAGCGACTTACAGTAGTAAATTCATACATTTCATACACTGTATTTTTTTTTTTCAATTTAATTTTTTGTACTAGCCCCCCGAGGGAATCGAACCCACAACCCTGGCGTTGCACACACCATGCTGGCGTTGCAAACACCATGCTCTACCAACTGAGCCACAGGGAAGGCTACCATCAACATGCCACCTGGTCTCAGGGCATTTCGTATTATTCAGTACGTAAATCCGAGACACTCCATTTAGAATGATATGTTATGTTTCGTATGCCACAGTATGTATTAATTTGTGGATTTCCATATGTTATGAATTACAATTCATATTCTATATTAAGAATTTGCAAAACATACAATATGTTACGAATTTGTAAAACATACCATATGTAATGAATTTTCGAAATATATGATTTGTTACGAATTGTAGCTAGGTCACTAGGTGGCTAACGTTACCTAGCTGGCAACCGTTACATAGCCTAGTGGTTAGGGGTTAGGGTGAAGTTTAGGAGTTAGGTTAAAGGGTTAAGGTTAGGGTTGGGGGAAGGGTTAGCTAACAGGGTTAAGGTCAGGGGTAGGGTTAGCTAACAGGGTTAAGGTTAGGGATAGGGGAAGGGTTAGCTAACAGGCTTAAGGTCAGGGGTAGGGTTAGCTAACAGGGTTAAGGTTAGGGATAGGGTTAGCCAACAGGGTTAAGGTCAGGGATAGGGTTAGCTAACAGGGTTAAGGTTAGGGTTAGGGGAAGGGTTAGCTAACAGGGTTAAGGTTAGGGTTAGGGGAAGGGTTAGCTAACAGGGTTAAGGTCAGGGGTAGGGTTAGCTAACAGGGTTAAGGTTAGGGTTAGGGGAAGGGTTAGCTAACAGGCTTAAGGTCAGGGGTAGGGTTAGCTAACAGGGTTAAGGTTAGGGATAGGGTTAGCCAACAGGGTTAAGGTCAGGGATAGGGTTAGCTAACAGGGTTAAGGTTAGGGTTAGGGGAAGGGTTAGCTAACAGGGTTAAGGTCAGGGGTAGGGTTAGCTAACAGGGTTAAGGTTAGGGTTAGGGGAAGGGTTAGCAAACATGCTAAGTAGTTTCAAAGTAGCTAAATAGTAGCAAGTTGTCGAAAAATGCTTAAGTTGTCCGTGATGAGATTTGAACTTGCAGCCTTTGGGTTGCTAGATGTTGGCGTTATACGCCCACCCATCCACCCCGACTAACCATGCTACTTTCATTTTTTTGTGTGTTATGTAACCATATCAAACATACCATACTAATTTCAGTGTCCTGGATTTACATTTACTGTTACATCTAGTCTATGAGACCAGGCTGCAAAGCGACACAGCCAGCCTGAGAGGAGAGGAGGTCTGACCTGAACTCCTCCTGAGGTGAGAAGCCCCCACCATGGCTGTGAAACAGATACACACACACACACACACACACACACACACACACACACACACACACACACACACACACACACACACACACACACACACACACACACACACACACACACACACACACACATCACTGCTGCTACTACTAGACTCTTATTATGACAGTTATACACTGCACAGTTTAAACACAATCACCCAGGAGGTCAGAGAACTGGAAGTGTGGTGCCAGGACAACAACCTCTCCCTCAATGTGAGCAAGACAAAAGGAGCTGATCGTGGACTACAGGAAAAGGGGGGCGTAGCTGTTTACATACCACCACAGTCAGAGGCCTGACACTAAGATATCATTGAATGAGCTGTATTCCGCCATAAGCAAACAAGAAAACGCTCACCCAGAGACGGCCCTCCTAGTAACCGGGGACTTTAATGCAGGGAAACTTAAATCTGTTTTACCAAATTTCTATCAGCATGTTAAATGTGTAACCAGAGGGAAAAAAAACTCTGGACCACCTATACTCCACACACAGAGACGCATACAAAGCTCTCCCTCGCCTTCCAATTCTATCCTCCTGATTCCTGCTTACAAGCAAAAATTAAAGCAGGAAGCACCAATGACTAGATCCAAAAAAAAGTGGTCAGATAAAGCAGATGCTAAGCTACAAGACTGTTTTGCTAGTGCAGATTGGAATATGTTCATGGATTCTTCCGATGGCATTGAGGAGTACACCACCTCTGTCATTGGCTTCATCAATAACTGCATTGATGACGTCATCCCCACAGTGACCGTACGTACATTCCCCAACCAGAAGCCATGGATTACAGGCAGCATCCGCACTGAGCTAAAGGCTAGAGCTGCCGCTTTCAAGGAGCGGGACTCTAACCCGGAAGATTACAAGAAATCCCGCTATGCCCTCCGGCGAACCATCAAACAGGCAAAGTGTCAATACAGGACTAAAATTGAATGCTCTGACGCTCGTCAGATGGGCTTGCAAAACATTACGGATTACAAAGGGAAGCACAGTCGAGAGCTGCCCAGTGACACGAGGCAACCTGGACAACAGGAACACCTATGTGAGAATGTTATTCATTGATTACAGCTCAGCGTTCAACACCATAGTAACCGCAAAGCTCATCAATAAGCTAAGGACCCTGGGACTAAACACCTCCCTCTGCAACTGGATCCTGGACTTTCTGACGGGCCGCCCCCAGGTGGTAAGGGTAGGTAACAGCACATCCGCCATGCTGATCCTCAACACAGGGGCCCCTCAGGGGTGTGTGCTCAGTCCCCTCCTGTACTCCCTGTTCACTCATGACTGCATGGCCAGGCACGACTCCAACACCATCATTACATTTGCCAATGACACAACAGTGGTAGGCCTGATCACCGACAACGACGAGACAGCCTATAGGGAGGAGGTCAGAGACCTGGTCGTGTGGTGCCAGGACAACAACCTCTCCCTCAACATGATCAAGACAAAGAAGATGATTGTGGACTACAGGAAAAAGAGGACCGAGCACGCCCCCATTCTCGTCGACGGGGCTGTAGTGGAGCAGGTTGAGAGCTTCAAGTTCCTTGGTGTCCACATCACCAACAAACTAAATGGTCCAAGCACACCAAGACAGTCGTGAAGAGGGCACGACAAATCTATTTCCCCTCAGGAGACTGAAAAGATTTGGCATGCGTCCTGAGATCCTCAAAAGTTTCTACAGCTGCACCATCGAGAGCATCCTGACTGGTTGCATCACTGCCTGGTATGGCAACTCCTCGGTCTCCGACCACAAGGCACTACAGAGGGTATATAGTCTCCACATTGACTCTGTACCAGTACCCCCCTGTATATAGCCTCCACATTGACTCTGTACCGGTACCCCCCTGTATATAGCCTCCACATTGACTCTGTACCAGTACCCCCTGTATATAGCCTCCACATTGACTCTGTACCGGTACCCCCTGTATATAGCCTCCACATTGACTCTGTACTGGTACCCCCTGTATATAGTCTCCACATTGACTCTGTACCGGTACCCCCTGTATATAGCCTCCACATTGACTCTGTACCAGTACCCCCTGTATATAGTCTCCACATTGACTCTGTACCGGTACCTCCTGTATATAGTCTCCACATTGACTCTGTACCGGTACCCCCTGTATATAGCCTCCACATTGACTCTGTACCATAATACCCTGTATATAGCCTCCACATTGACTCTGGACCGGTACCCCCTGTATATAGCCTCCACATTGACTCTGTACTGTAATACCCTGTATATAGCCTCCACATTGACTCTGTACCGTAATACCCTGTATATAGCCTCCACATTGACTCTGTACTGGTACCCCCTGTATATAGCCTCCACATTGACTCTGTACCAGTACCCCCTGTATATAGCCTCCGCATTGACTCTGTACCGGTACCCCCTGTATATAGTCTCCACATTGACTCTGTACCGTAACACCCTGTATATAGCCTCCACATTGACTCTGTACCGGTACCCCCTGTATATAGCCTCCACATTGACTCTGTACCAGTACCCCTGTATATAGCCTCCACATTGACTCTGTACCGTAACACCCTGTATATAGCCTCCACATTGACTCTGTACCAGTACCCCCTGTATATAGCCTCCACATTGACTCTGTACCGTAACACCCTGTATATAGCCTCCACATTGACTCTGTACCGTAACACCCCTGTATATAGCCTCCACATTGACTCTGTACCTGTACCCCCTGTATATAGCCTCCACATTGACTCTGTACCAGTACCCCCTGTATATACATTCCACATTGACTCTGTACCAGTACCCCTGTATATAGCCTCCACATTGTCTCTGTACCGGTACCCCCTGTATATAGCCTCCACATTGACTCTGTACCAGTACCCCCTGTATATAGCCTCGCTATTGTTGTTCTACTGTTGCTCTTTAATTACTTGTTACTTTTATCCCTTGGGCTCATTCTCCCTGTCTGTCTCAGCCCCATTCTCCCCGTCTGTCTCGGCCCCATTCTCCCCGTCTGTCTCAGCCCCATTCTCCCCGTCTGTCTCGGCCCCATTCTCCCCGTCTGTCTCAGCCCCATTCTCTCTGTCTGTCTCGGCTCCATTCTCCCTGTCTGGTCTGGCAGCGTTAAAACAATGATCAGGTCTCACATGATTCGCTGGCCTCCAGCAGTCCTCCAGGCCAGTTATTGGATGGAATATAGAGAACTAGTGTGTGATTGAATGACTTTCAGAGGAACTAGTTTGTAATTGGATGCTTTCAGAGGAGCAGGTATGTGATTGGATGATTTCAGAGGAGCAGGTATGTGATTGGATGCTTTCAGAGCACCACCAGACTGTGAAGGACACAGTAAAGAAGGGAAAAAGTGACTGGTGACCTGAGATTAGCTCATCTCTCCTGTGGCTCCTTTCCTGTCACTTAGAGGAGAGGCTCACACCACTCCTAAAACCGATCCCCACTTCTCCAATAACTTTTCCATTATAACAGACCATCTCTCCTGTCCTGTCGTGACTATCTCTCACTAGGAGAGCCCCACCACCTCTCCTCCCCTCTCCTTTAACAGACCATTTGGTACTGGGACAGGGTTGGGTTCATATATCAAAACGTTTTAAAACACAACCTAAAACCAGACACACCTGGACTACGTTAAAAAATATTTTGTTATGGTGTACAGTTGTATAATATATAGCAGAGCAGAATAGAGTTGTCACTGTATCTCTGGGACCAGGGTTTAGACTAGAACAATATATACCATTCAGCACATACTCTTATCCAGAGGGACTTGCAGTGATGCGTGCGTACGATTGGGTGGCCCCAGCGGGAATTGAACAGCCAACCCTTGGCATTTCAAGCACCATGTACTACCGACTGAGCCACACAGAACACCAAACACATTTAGAATACATCCCACTAAGTAAGGGGGCCTGTGACCTGTCTTGACAACTCCCTGGAGGTTTGTTTGTGGTTAAGGGGGCTTTTCTTTTGCTCTCCCAAGGGATTCTGCTGAATAAAAACATGATCCCCCAGGGTCCACTTCTCCCCTGACCCCCCACCCCCCCTTTCTCCGGTCTGTCTGTGGCTGAACTAACAGGGCCCGGGAATACGTGGCCCCAGTGGCCTAAAGGAAACCATTAACCTCTCCTTTCCCTGAAACAGAATCACCACTATCCACACATCTACTTAATGAGGCAGGCCACCTTTTCCTCTGATGCCTGCAGCTTAGGAGTTGGATCCTATCTTTTCAGTGTAAAAACGGAGGCAGCTAAAACATATGGCTTCTTTTCAAATCTTACAGGATTTTACCCAACAAACATCTGGGTTCCCCTCTCACTATTTCCACCATGCAGGCTTCCTCTCAGACAGGACATGAAGCATTTATCTTTCAGGATTTTTACCCAGCATTCCTTGGGTAAAATCCCTAAAGCTCAGAGCACACTCTTCCGCTCATCCATCGACTGACAGTCAGCACCTGAGAAGCCCCATAATGCATTGCAGCATTAGAGAAATTACCACAGTGACACGTTTGTCATTATTCTACTTAATGTGGCCCAGCTGCCTGCCTGTCACATGGCTCTGCTCTATGATACCCAGGGTGCAGTGCTGCTGGGTGTCTGTCTTTCTGTCTGCATCCCAAACAATCAAAAGTAATGGACTATATAAGGATGCCATTTTGAAAGCATCCTCTGTTTCCTGCTCCCCCGCTGGAAGCCAAGCAGGAAACAGACAGAGCAATAAAGGTGAGACGCCACAGCTGTGAACGAGGGACGAGAACACACAAGGGACGAGAACACACACACACACACACACAAGCAGGGCCGGGCATTTTTGGGGGTGTACTCAGACGGGGTCTCAACTTACTATTACATAGAGTGAAATGGAGAGAGAGAACAGTGTGATAGGGGAGAGAGTGAGAAAGAGAGAGAGAAAGAGAGAGAGAGAGCGAGAGAGAGAGAGAAACATAGTGAGAGCAAGAGAGAGAGAGAGAGAGAGAGAGAGAGAGAGAGAGAGAGAGAGAGAGAGCGAGAGAGAGAGAGAGAGAAACATAGTGAGAGCAAGAGAGAGAGAGAGAGAGAGAGAGAGAGAGAAGAGAGAGAGAGAGAGAGAGAGGAGAGAGAGAGAGAGAGAGAGAGAGAGAGAGACATAGTGAGAGCAAGAGAGAGAGAGCGAGAGAGAGAGAGAGAGAGAGAGAGAGAGAGAGACAGTGAGAGCAAGGAGAGAGAGAGAGAGAGAGAGAGAGAGAGAGAGACAGTGAGAGCGAGAGAGAGAGAGAGAGAGAGAGAGAGAGAGAGAGAGAGAGAGAGAGAGAGAGAAGAGAGAGAGAGCGAGAGAGAGAGAGACAGTGAGAGCAAGAGAGAGAGAGAGAGAGAGAGAGAGAGAGAGAGACAGTGAGAGCGAGAGAGAGAGAGAGAGAGAGAGAGAGAGAGAGAGAGAGAGAGAGAGAGAGAGAGAGAGAGAGAGAGAAGAGAGAGAGAGAGAGAGCGAGAGAGAAAAAGAGAGAGAAAGAGAGAGACAGAGAGAGAAAAAGAGAGAGAGAGAGAGAGAGAGAGAGAGAGCATGGGCACAATAGAAAAAGAGAGAGAGAAAAAGAGAGTAAGACGGAAGAGAATGGACGAAACATTCACAGCAGGGATGATTCTGATCTCCATATTAAACAGCACCAATGAAACAAATATCATTAACATGGATTCTCTAATCAGTCTCAAAGAATATTAAACTAACTCAGGGCTGTTCCTCCTCCACCCTCCTCCTCCTCCTCCACCTCCTCCACCACCCTCCTCCTCCTCCACATCCCTCCTCCACCTCCACCACCCTCCTCCACCACCCTCCATCTCCACCCTCCACCCTCCTCCACCTCCACCACCCTCCACCTCCACCCTCCTCCTCCTCCCTCCTCCTCCACCACACTCCTCCTCCACCACCCTCCACCTCCACCCTCCTCCTCCTCCCTCCTCCTCCACCACACTCCTCCTCCACCACCCTCCTCCTCCACCCTCCTCCTCCTCCACCACCCTCCTCCTCCATCACCCTCCATCTCCACCACCCTCCTCCCTCTTCCTCCTCCTCCACCTCCTCCAACTCCTCCTCCACCACCCTTCTCCTGCACCACCCTCCTCCTCCTCCTCCTCCTCCACCACCACCCTCCTCCTCCTCCACCACCCTCCTCCTCCACCTCCTCCACCTCCACCTCCTCCTCCACCATCCTCCTCCTCCTCCACCTCCTCCACCATCCTCCTCCACCACCCTCCTCCTCCTCCACCTCCACCTCCTCCTCCACCATCCTCCTCCACCTCCTCCACCATCCTCCTCCACCTCCTCCTCCACCACCCTCCTCCTCGACCACCCTCCTCCACCTCCTCCTCCACCACCCTCCTCCACCTCCACCTCCTCCACCTCCACCACCTCCTCCACCACCTCCTCCACCACCCTCCTCCTCCACCTCCACCACCTCCTCCTCCACCCTCCTCTTCCACCACCTCCTCCACCACCCTCCTCCTCCACTACCTCCTCCACCTCCTCCTCCACCACCCTCCTCCTCCACCACCCTCCTCCTCCTCTCTTTCTTCCCCTTTTCATTTTGAAGACACTCATGCAGAAATTCATAATGAGGGTCTGATAAAAAATGTCCCCTGAAGAAATCTCCTGTTATGAATGACATCTGTTGCATGCTGCAGGAAACCACCAAGACCTCCATTGTAAACGCTAAACTGTTTATTAAAGGGAATTGTTTTCCACCATTTTAGGCCTGAAAATGAGCATTTGAAATGATTATGAAGTCAAGCTCAACGACGACTTTTCCAAATGACAGCTTAATGCGACAAGAAAGGAAACCAAATCACTCATTACTGTCTGTGATCAGTGACTTTCACATTTTAGGGGTAAAGGAATTGAGAAACAGTAATAAGTTTTTGCCATTTCATTAATCAGAATCGCTTTCTCTAACTTTTGTCAAGGTGGAAAGCAAAACAAGAGATGACAGGATATGTACACTCAGGGGTCAGGGTCCATGTAAGGTCACTGAGTTAACACACAGTCTTCAAAGCAGAGTTACCTTGAGCAGCCTAACCTGGGAACCCAAAGACAGGAAGTCAGGTTATTCCCCTAAACCAAGCTAGGACAAAGGAGAGTCAATAGGCTGTCAGTCAGATGTGTCACATGATAGTGGAAACAGGAAGTGGAGTGCGGGTGCAGGAAGCTCTGGCCCTGTGGAGGGAGGATGTCCTTGTCTTTATGTGTCCTGACTGTGCTCTCTGGATTTCCTTAATGAGGACATCCTTGACACATATAAAGCTCAAGCTATTGTCCCAAGACTTCAAAAAGAGAGTATTGAGAAAGAGCCCACATGCTCTGTATTGTATATAATCTTCTGGAGAAATGACTGAAGGATGAAGGTTAGCACATATGACTCTCTCCTGTCTCTCCTCTCATCTCTCCTTTGTCTTCTTTGCTATGACAAGCCTGTTGGAAGACCAGGAGGATCTGATGCCATGGACAGACTGGGACCAGAAATATTAATATATATTATTTCACACCAGCGCATTTTCTTCCCTCTCGGGCCACTAATATTAGCCAAATAATGATCACATTACTGAAAACCCCAATATAGACAGGCCCACTGGGCTAAATATGGACTTGCACTTCTGATATTTGCCAGAACAGATCTGGTATATGGCCAGTCTGCCCCTGTCTGTTTTCTCAGTGGTCCTGAGTGATGCACCATAGAGATACATACTGCATGTCTCCTATTTCATTCTGTATGATAGTGTCTCTCTGATAGGCAGCACTTCCTGTCCCTGTCCTGTCCCCAGCATTCCCATGGTATTCCCATGGTATTCCCATAGTATTCCAATAGTATTCCCATGGTCCTGTCTAATCCCAGCCTAGGAGTGTTCCTGGCATCATGCCGGAGCAGATAAATAAATGACACAGTCAAATCAAAATCAAATCAAATTGTATTGGTCACATACACATGGTTAGCAGGTGTTAATGCGAGTGTAGCGAAATGCTTGTGCTTCTAGTTCCGACCGTGCAGTAATATCTAACAAGTAATCTACCAATTCCACAACAACTACCTTGTACACACAAGTGTAAAGGAATGAATACGAATATGTACATAAAAAATATATAAATGAGTGATGGCCGAACGGCATAGGCAAGATGGTACAGAGTACATACAGTATATACATATGAGATGAGTAATGTAGGGTATGTAAACATGTAAAGCAGCATTGTTTAAGGTGGCTAGTGATACATTACATCAGGATGGCAAGATGCAGTAGATGGTATAGACACCCTGGAGGAGACGAGGAGAGGAGACGAGGAGATGAGAGGAGACGAGGAGATGAGGGAAATGGAAGACAGGCTGGAGCTTCACTATTAAAGCCTGTTGGACAGTCAGAATTAACATCTCAATTCCAGTCCAATACGTCTTCTAGTGATTCTATTTCTACAGGATGGATGGTCTACAGGATGGTCTACACTATCCTCTACTGTATCTTCTACTGTATCTTCTACAGTATCTTCTACTGTATCTTCTACAGGATGGTCTACACTATCCTCTACTGTATCCTCTACTGTATCTTCTACTGTATCTTCTACAGTATCTTCTACTGTATCTTCTACAGGATGGTCTACACTATCCTCTACTGTATCTTCTACAGTATCTTCTACTGTATCTTCTACTGTATCTTCTACTGTATCTTCTACAGGATGGTCTACACTATCCTCTACTGTATCTTCTACTGTATCTTCTACTGTATCTTCTACAGGATCGTCTACACGATGCTCTACACTATCCTCTACAGTATCTTCTACTGTATCTTCTACTGTATCTTCTACTGTATCTTCTACAGGATGGTCTACACTATCCTCTACTGTATCTTCTACAGTATCTTCTACTGTATCTTCTACTGTATCTTCTACAGGATGGTCTACACTATCCTCTACTGTATCTTCTACTGTATCTTCTACTGTATCTTCTACTGTATCTTCTACAGGATGGTCTACACTATCTTCTACAGTATCTTCTACAGTATCTTCTACTGTATCTTCTACACTATCCTCTACTGTATCTTCTACTGTATCTTCTACAGTATCTTCTACTGTATCTTCTACAGGATGGTCTACTGTATCTTCTACAGTATCTTCTACTGTATCTTCTACCGGATGGTCTACTGTATCTTCTACAGTATCTTCTACAGTATCTTCTACTGTATCTTCTACTGTATCTTCTACAGTATTTTCTACTGTATCTTCTACTGTATCTTCTACAGTATCTTCTACTGTATCTTCTACTGTATCTTCTACAGTATCTTCTACTGTATCTTCTACTGTATCTTCTACAGGATGGTCTACAGTATGTTCTAGTCTTCCCTGTGGCTCAGTTGGTAGAGCATGGTGTGCGCAACGCCAGGGTTGTGGGTTCGATTCCCACGGGGGGCCAGAACAAATAAAATAAAAAATGCATGAAATGAAATGTATGCATTCACTACTGTAAGTCACTCTGGATAAGAGCGTCTGCTAAATGACTAAAATGTGGATCTTCGACAGGATGTTCTACTGTATGTCCCTGTTAATGATTTCCCTTTTGTCAAGATAATCCATTCATCTGACAGGTGTGGCATATCAAGAAGCTGATTAAACAGCATGATCATTACACAGGTGCAACTTGTGCTGGGGACAATAAAAAAAAAAGGCCCCTCTAAAATGTTTCCTCTACACTCCCCCTCCACCAGGCTCTCTTCTCATTTCCTGTACACTCCCCCCTCCACCAGGCGCTCTTCTCATTTCCTCTACACTCCCCTCTCCACCAGGCTCTCTTCTCATTTCCTCTACACTCCCCCCTCCACCAGGCTCTCTTCTCATTTCCTCTACACTCCCCCCTCCACCAGGCTCTCTTCTCATTTCCTCTACACTCCCCCCTCCACCAGGCTCTCTTCTCATTTCCTCTACACTCCCCCCTCCACCAGGCTCTCTTCTCATTTCCTCTACACTCCCCCCTCCACCAGGCTCTCTTCTCATTTCCTCTACACTCCCCCCTCCACCAGGCTCTCTTCTCATTTCCTCTACACTCCCCCCTCCACCAGGCTCTCTTCTCATTTCCTCTACACTCCCCCCTCCACCAGGCTCTCTTCTCATTTCCTCTACACTCCCCCCTCCACCAGGCGCTCTTCTCATTTCCTGTACACTCCCCCCTCCACCAGGCTCTCTTCTCATTTCCTCTACACTCCCCCCTCCACCAGGCTCTCTTCTCATTTCCTGTACACTCCCCCCTCCACCAGGCTCTCTTCTCATTTCCTCTACACTCCCCCCTCCACCAGGCTCTCTTCTCATTTCCTCTACACTCCCCCCTCCACCAGGCTCTCTTCTCATTTCTTGTACACTCCCCCCTCCACCAGGCTCTCTTCTCATTTCCTCTACACTCCCCCCTCCACCAGGCTCTCTTCTCATTTCTTGTACACTCCCCCCTCCACCAGGCTCTCTTCTCATTTCTTGTACACTCCACCAGGCTCTCTTCTCATTTCTTGTACACTCCCCCCTCCATCAGGCTTTCAACAATGCTGACTTGCTTAGATGTGGCATACTGGCGGTAACTGTGTGTGTGCTGCCATCTTCTGGTTGTTTTTAGTATTGCAGCCGACTGATCCTGCCCTGGACACACTTCACCATGTGGGTCTTTTGACATTTCAACAAGACTTTAATCTAACAACACTCAGGCTGTAGCCACAGAAAGACAAATACATTCCTGTCTGGAAACCACAGATGTTACACATCTTCTTCTTCTTCTCTACCATTTAACTAGCAGACACGTTTTACCCAAAGCGACGTTCAGTGATGCGTACATACTGAGCTAAAAAGGGACACTTCTTCTTCTTCATTTTAAAACAAGACAATACAGCACATGGGTTGTGATGGATTCAGTTTATTACTGAATATAAATTCACAACACTTTTTTATTTTACATTTAACAGCTTCTAACTCCAGGAAAATATTCCCTTACATAAAACATATTAAAAAAGAAATACATAATGTGTAAAAAACTTTGAACAATAAAAAGCCTTTATCACCATCTGAGTTAAGTTCAGGAAGTTGACATTTGGTAGATTTTTCAGAGCTCTTGGATTCGTATTAACATCCACTGATGTGTAACTACATTTTTAAAATGTTATTTAACTTTTATTTTAACTAGGCAAGTCAGTTAAGAACAAATTCTTATTTACAATGACGGCCTGCCCAGGCCAAACCCGGACAACGCTGGGCCAATTGTGCGCCGCACTATGGGACTCACAATCATGATACATGAGAAACAATGAAATGAGAAATGTAGCTTCATTAACTTGAATGACAACAATCATGAATTGCATAATGGGACTTGAGGACATTACTTTTTTTTGGGGGGGGGGGGAAACAACAACAGCAGTAATCTTTCCTAAAGTCCAGTCCTCATAGTCATTTGTGTTTGAAATGTTGTGAATTGTGTTGGAAGGGTCTGACAGTCTTGGTGAGAGACGCTGTGGGATTGGAGACCAGAGACAGTCTCATTCTTAGTCTAATAGCTATTTAAAGCCTTGCCAGGCTCCCATCCTTCTGATGATTCAGCCCCAGATAGTACTGTTGATAGCAGAGCGGCGACACCTGCTGGCCAGAGGCTGTAGCTACACCATAAACAATAAGAGACAATGTCTAAGGCTTAAATGGTTCCCTATTCCCTATATAGTGCACTACTTTTGACCAGGACCCCATAGGGAATACATAGGGCCCTGGTCAAAAGTAGTGTACTATATAGGGAAGAGGGTGCCCTTTGCGATGTACCCAATAAGAGTGGAAACAAAAAAAAACTGCATTCTGAAAACCAAAAACTGAGCGGGCTGGCGGGCGGGCTGGCTGAGCGGGCGGGCGGGCTGGCGGGCTGAGCGGGCGGGCGGGCTGAGCGGGCGGGCGGGCTGAGCGGGCGGGCGGGCTGAGCGGGCGGGCGGGCTAAGTCGACCGCCTTCTTTCCTGTATAGAACGCTGATCAAGATCAGTGACTCTCACGACCACTTATTAAGCCCTTTCTAAAGTCATATGTACAATTCTTTTTTTAAACATGAAAAAAAGGAGGAAAATAATTAAAGAAAGTAAAACACACACACAAAAACATCATACATACAGTATATAACATCATACAGTATATAACATCATACAGTATATAACATCATACAGTATATAACATACTTCATGCAAAACTATTAATTCATCTTGGTAGCGAGTCATTTTTCAGAGACCAAGCAGGTTCATCTCTAGCTCCGCCCCTCTCTAGCTCCTCCCCTCTGTCTCCATCTCTAGCTCCTCCCCTCTGTCTCCATCTCTAGCTCCTCCCCTCTCTAGCTCCTCCCCTCTGACTCCATCTCTAGCTCCTCCCCTCTCTAGCTCCTCCCCTCTGTCTCAAACTCTAGCTCCTCCCCTCTGTCTCCATCTCTAGCTCCTCCCCTCTCTAGCTCCTCCCCTCTGTCTCCATTTCTAGCTCCTCCCCTCTGTCTCCATCTCTAGCTCCTCCCCTCTGTCTCCATCTCTAGCTCCTCCCATCTGTCTCCATCTCTAGCTCCTCCCGTCTGTCTCCCTCTCTAGCTCCTCCCCTCTGTCTCCATCTCTAGCTCCTCCCCTCTCTAGCTCCTCCCCTCTGTCTCCATCTCTAGCTCCTCCCCTCTGACTCCATATCTAGCTCCTCCCCTCTCTAGCTCCTCCCCTCTGTCTCCATCTTTAGCTCCTCCCCTCTGTCTCCATCTCTAGCTCCTCCCCTCTGTCTCCATCTCTAGCTCCTCCCCTCTGTCTCCATCTCTAGCTCCTCCCGTCTGTCTGCATCTCTAGCTCCTCCCATCTGTCTCCCTCTCTAGCTCCTCCCCTCTGTCTCCATCTCTAGCTCCTCCCCTCTGTCTCCATCTCTAGCTCCTCCCATATTCATAGTAGGAGTGCTGATCTTGGATCAGTTTTTCCTTTTAGATTATAATGAATTGATCAGAATGGAAAGGGGATACCTGATCCCAGATCAGCAGAGGCCCACATCTCTCTCTCTCTCTCTCTCTCTCTCTCTCTCTCTCTGATCAACAGCTCACAAAACGTCACTAAAGTGCTCTTACAAAGACTGAGCTAGCTAACTAGCTAACTAACTAACTTGCTAACTAACTAAGTACCACGATAAGCGCTTCAGGAATAGAACAGAACAGAAGGACATACAGGTGTTTGTTTGAATATTGAAGAAGGGCATAAAACCTCACATAATAATGGCTTTATAAGACTCCGTAATAACCAAAAGATGAATTCATAACCTAAAACCCTTCATCAGTTCATTACCTAAATCTGAGTGAAAACAACAACATGTCACTTAAAAAATAGACAACAGTGATGTGTGTGTGTGTGTGTGTGTGTGTGTGTGTGTGTGTGTGTGTGTGTGTGTGTGTGTGTGTGTGTGTGTGTGTGTGTGTGTGTGTGTGTGTGTGTGTGTCTGTGTGTGTGTGTGTGTGTGTGTGTGTGTGTGTGTGTGTGTGTGACTTTTGCTGGTCTTCATAGTCAGTACTTGGGAACTTTGGTGTAATCCTCTTGGACAACACTCTTACAGAGACACATGGACAGAATCATCCCTAGGAGCTGGAGGGGAACAACACTGGGTAAGTTATGCTGTTAACACACACACACACACACACACAAGCACACGCACACGCACGCGCACACGCACACGCGCACACACACAGACACACACGAAACCAGCAGGGTAGGGTACAGTAGACATCCTGGTATTAGTACTGAGGGTACAGTATACATCCTGGTATTAGTACTGAGGGTACAGTAGACATCCTGGTATTAGTACTGAGGGTACAGTAGACATCCTGGTATTAGTACTGAGGGTACAGTATACATCCTGGTATTAGTACTGAGGGTACAGTAGACATCCTGGTATTAGTACTGAGGGTACAGTAGACATCCTGGTATTAGTACTGAGGGTACAGTATACATCCTGGTATTAGTACTGAGGGTACAGTAGACATCCTGGTATTAGTACTGAGGGTACAGTAGACATCCTGGTATTAGTACTGAGGGTACAGTATACATCCTGGTATTAGTACTGAGGGTACAGTAGACATCCTGGTATTAGTACTGAGGGTACAGTAGACATCCTGGTATTAGTACTGAGGGTACAGTATACATCCTGGTATTAGTACTGAGGGTACAGTATACATCCTGGTATTAGTACTGAGGGTACAGTATACATCCTGGTATTAGTACTGAGGGTACAGTATACATCCTGGTATTAGTACTGAGGGTACAGTATACATCCTGGTATTAGTACTGAGGGTACAGTATACATCCTGGTATTAGTACTGAGGGTACAGTATACATCCTGGTATTAGTACTGAGGGTACAGTATACATCCTGGTATTAGTACTGAGGGTACAGTATACATCCTGGTATTAGTACTGAGGGTACAGTATACATCCTGGTATTAGTACTGAGGGTACAGTATACATCCTGGTATTAGTACTGAGGGTACAGTATACATCCTGGTATTAGTACTGAGGGTACAGTATACATCCTGGTATTAGTACTGAGGGTACAGTATACATCCTGGTATTAGTACTGAGGGTACAGTATACATCCTGGTATTAGTACTGAGGGTACAGTATACATCCTGGTATTAGTACTGAGGGTACAGTAGACATCCTGGTATTAGTACTGAGGGTACAGTATACATCCTGGTATTAGTACTGAGGGTACAGTATACATCCTGGTATTAGTACTGAGGGTACAGTATACATCCTGGTATTAGTACTGAGGGTACAGTATACATCCTGGTATTAGTACTGAGGGTACAGTATACATCCTGGTATTAGTACTGAGGGTACAGTATACATCCTGGTATTAGTACTGAGGGTACAGTAGACATCCTGGTATTAGTACTGAGGGTACAGTATACATCCTGGTATTAGTACTGAGGGTACAGTAGACATCCTGGTATTAGTACTGAGGGTACAGTATACATCCTGGTATTAGTACTGAGGGTACAGTATACATCCTGGTATTAGTACTGAGGGTACAGTATACATCCTGGTATTAGTACTGAGGGTACAGTATACATCCTGGTATTAGTACTGAGGGTACAGTATACATCCTGGTATTAGTACTGAGGGTACAGTATACATCCTGGTATTAGTACTGAGGGTACAGTATACATCCTGGTATTAGTACTGAGGGTACAGTATACATCCTGGTATTAGTACTGAGGGTACAGTATACATCCTGGTATTAGTACTGAGGGTACAGTATACATCCTGGTATTAGTACTGAGGGTACAGTATACATCCTGGTATTAGTACTGAGGGTACAGTATACATCCTGGTATTAGTACTGAGGGTACAGTATACATCCTGGTATTAGTACTGAGGGTACAGTATACATCCTGGTATTAGTACTGAGGGTACAGTATACATCCTGGTATTAGTACTGAGGGTACAGTATACATCCTGGTATTAGTACTGAGGGTACAGTATACATCCTGGTATTAGTACTGAGGGTACAGTATACATCCTGGTATTAGTACTGAGGGTACAGTATACATCCTGGTATTAGTACTGAGGGTACAGTATACATCCTGGTATTAGTACTGAGGGTACAGTATACATCCTGGTATTAGTACTGAGGGTACAGTATACATCCTGGTATTAGTACTGAGGGTACAGTATACATCCTGGTATTAGTACTGAGGGTACAGTATACATCCTGGTATTAGTACTGAGGGTACAGTATACATCCTGGTATTAGTACTGAGGGTACAGTAGACATCCTGGTATTAGTACTGAGGGTACAGTATACATCCTGGTATTAGTACTGAGGGTACAGTAGACATCCTGGTATTAGTACTGAGGGTACAGTATACATCCTGGTATTAGTACTGAGGGTACAGTATACATCCTGGTATTAGTACTGAGGGTACAGTATACATCCTGGTATTAGTACTGAGGGTACAGTAGACATCCTGGTATTAGTACTGAGGGTACAGTATACATCCTGGTATTAGTACTGAGGGTACAGTATACATCCTGGTATTAGTACTGAGGGTACAGTATACATCCTGGTATTAGTACTGAGGGTACAGTATACATCCTGGTATTAGTACTGAGGGTACAGTATACATCCTGGTATTAGTACTGAGGGTACAGTAGACATCCTGGTATTAGTACTGAGGGTACAGTATACATCCTGGTATTAGTACTGAGGGTACAGTATACATCCTGGTATTAGTACTGAGGGTACAGTAGACATCCTGGTATTAGTACTGAGGGTACAGTATACATCCTGGTATTAGTACTGAGGGTACAGTATACATCCTGGTATTAGTACTGAGGGTACAGTATACATCCTGGTATTAGTACTGAGGGTACAGTATACATCCTGGTATTAGTACTGAGGGTACAGTATACATCCTGGTATTAGTACTGAGGGTACAGTAGACATCCTGGTATTAGTACTGAGGGTACAGTATACATCCTGGTATTAGTACTGAGGGTACAGTAGACATCCTGGTATTAGTACTGAGGGTACAGTATACATCCTGGTATTAGTACTGAGGGTACAGTATACATCCTGGTATTAGTACTGAGGGTACAGTATACATCCTGGTATTAGTACTGAGGGTACAGTAGACATCCTGGTATTAGTACTGAGGGTACAGTATACATCCTGGTATTAGTACTGAGGGTACAGTAGACATCCTGGTATTAGTACTGAGGGTACAGTATACATCCTGGTATTAGTACTGAGGGTACAGTATACATCCTGGTATTAGTACTGAGGGTACAGTATACATCCTGGTATTAGTACTGAGGGTACAGTAGACATCCTGGTATTAGTACTGAGGGTACAGTATACATCCTGGTATTAGTACTGAGGGTACAGTATACATCCTGGTATTAGTACTGAGGGTACAGTATACATCCTGGTATTAGTACTGAGGGTACAGTATACATCCTGGTATTAGTACTGAGGGTACAGTATACATCCTGGTATTAGTACTGAGGGTACAGTAGACATCCTGGTATTAGTACTGAGGGTACAGTATACATCCTGGTATTAGTACTGAGGGTACAGTATACATCCTGGTATTAGTACTGAGGGTACAGTATACATCCTGGTATTAGTACTGAGGGTACAGTAGACATCCTGGTATTAGTACTGAGGGTACAGTATACATCCTGGTATTAGTACTGAGGGTACAGTATACATCCTGGTATTAGTACTGAGGGTACAGTATACATCCTGGTATTAGTACTGAGGGTACAGTATACATCCTGGTATTAGTACTGAGGGTACAGTATACATCCTGGTATTAGTACTGAGGGTACAGTATACATCCTGGTATTAGTACTGAGGGTACAGTATACATCCTGGTATTAGTACTGAGGGTACAGTATACATCCTGGTATTAGTACTGAGGGTACAGTATACATCCTGGTATTAGTACTGAGGGTACAGTATACATCCTGGTATTAGTACTGAGGGTACAGTATACATCCTGGTATTAGTACTGAGGGTACAGTATACATCCTGGTATTAGTACTGAGGGTACAGTATACATCCTGGTATTAGTACTGAGGGTACAGTATACATCCTGGTATTAGTACTGAGGGTACAGTATACATCCTGGTATTAGTACTGAGGGTACAGTATACATCCTGGTATTAGTACTGAGGGTACAGTAGACATCCTGGTATTAGTACTGAGGGTACAGTATACATCCTGGTATTAGTACTGAGGGTACAGTAGACATCCTGGTATTAGTACTGAGGGTACAGTATACATCCTGGTATTAGTACTGAGGGTACAGTATACATCCTGGTATTAGTACTGAGGGTACAGTAGACATCCTGGTATTAGTACTGAGGGTACAGTATACATCCTGGTATTAGTACTGAGGGTACAGTATACATCCTGGTATTAGTACTGAGGGTACAGTATACATCCTGGTATTAGTACTGAGGGTACAGTATACATCCTGGTATTAGTACTGAGGGTACAGTATACATCCTGGTATTAGTACTGAGGGTACAGTATACATCCTGGTATTAGTACTGAGGGTACAGTATACATCCTGGTATTAGTACTGAGGGTACAGTATACATCCTGGTATTAGTACTGAGGGTACAGTAGACATCCTGGTATTAGTACTGAGGGTACAGTATACATCCTGGTATTAGTACTGAGGGTACAGTATACATCCTGGTATTAGTACTGAGGGTACAGTATACATCCTGGTATTAGTACTGAGGGTACAGTATACATCCTGGTATTAGTACTGAGGGTACAGTATACATCCTGGTATTAGTACTGAGGGTACAGTATACATCCTGGTATTAGTACTGAGGGTACAGTATACATCCTGGTATTAGTACTGAGGGTACAGTATACATCCTGGTATTAGTACTGAGGGTACAGTATACATCCTGGTATTAGTACTGAGGGTACAGTATACATCCTGGTAT
>NC_138300.1:121715000-121917500 GCF_965601325.2 Salmo salar
AGGCAGAGACTCTGGAGGATTGATTATTTGGTACAGATCCAAACTACAAAATCTAATTGATCCCCTCAAAATGGGTAAATATCACATTTCATTAAAAATGAAAAAATAACTTGTACTGACAGAAAAATATGTTTTCCTTTGCGCAATATATATCCCCCCCCCTCAGAATCCCCATATTACTCAGAGGAGATCTTCCCCACCCTTGAGGAAGAGACGTGCCATTTCCAGGCCCAGGGAAATGTGCTCATCTGTGGGGACACAAATGCGGCACAGGAACACTACCTGATCTAACGAGCACACGAGGGGACAGCTTTATTACAGGCCATACTGTTTCTAACTGTCTTAATCTCCTCCATAGAAACAACAGTGACAGCACCGCCAACAACAACGGTGCTGTCACTGTTTCAGCTCTGTTTCAGCTCTGTAGAAGCCTGGGTCTGTACTTTGTCAATGGTAGGTTACGGAGGGACTCTTTGGGGAGATTTACCTTCTGCTCACCTCTTGACCACAGCACAGTAGACTATATGATTACAGACATTGACCCTTTCTCTCTCAGCTCATTCACTGTCAAGCCACTAACACCTCTGTCTGATCACAGCCAAATTACGTTGTTCCTCAAAAGAACAGACATGGAAACAACCACACATTCACAGCCCAGTAAGCTGTACGACATCAGAAATTCATACAGATGGACCCAAAACAGCACAGAAGAATACCAGAAAGAACTTCTGGCAAAATTGGAAAAAACTAAAAAAATCTAAACAAGAGGAATTAGCGATACAAAATGGTGACATATGGACGACCCATTTCAAAACACTCTACAACACCGTTCAAATTGACACAAACGCAGAAAAATTATTGAGAAGTTGAATGGATTAGAAAAAGCTATAAAGGACAATCAAAATCCATTGGATCCCCAATTACTGGCCAGGAGCTCTATAAGAAACTTCAGGCTCTCAAATGTAAAAAAGCATGCGGACCTGATGGCATCCTAAATGAGATGCTCAAACTCACTAGTGCAAAATTTCAATTGGCTATATTAAAACTGTTTAATTTAATCCTGAGTGTAGGTTATTTCCCTGACATCTGGAATCAAGGACTCATAACCCCAATCTTTAAGAACGGAGACAAATTTGACCCTAACAATTACAGAGGCATTTGTGTGAACAGTAACTTGGGGAAGGTTTTCTGTAGTATCATCAATGTAAGAGTTCTAAACTTCCTTAATAAGCACAATGTCTTGAGTAAAAGCCAACTTGGATTTATACCAAAACATCGCACAACTGATCATATTTACACCTTACACACCCTGATAGATAAACATGTCCACCAAAATAATACCAAAATATACGCTTGCTTTATCGACTTCCAAAAAGCATTTGATTCTATTTGGCATACAGGACTGTTCTACAAAGTTATTGAAAGTAGTATAGGGGGTAAAACATATGACATAATTATATCAATGTATACTGGCAATACGTGCAGCATTAAAATTGGCAAGAAAAGAACAGAATTCTTTAACCAGGGGCGGGGCCTTCGTCAGGGTTGCAATCTGAGCCCTGCACTCTTCAATATTTACATCAATGAATTGGCCACTATTCTAGAAAAATCCTCAGCCCCTGGTGTTAGTCTCCACAATTCAGAAGTTAAATGCCTACTCTTCGCAGATGACCTATGCCTGCTGTCACCCACAGCACATGGCCTACAGCAGAGCCTGGACCTGCTAGAGCAGTACTGCCAGACCTGGGCCCTGGCAGTAAACCCCCACAGCACATGGCCTACAGCAGAGCCTGGACCTGCTAGAGCAGTACTGCCAGACCTGGGCCCTGGCAGTAAACCCCCACAGCACATGGCCTACAGCAGAGCCTGGACCTGCTAGAGCAGTACTGCCAGACCTGGGCCCTGGCAGTAAACCCCAAAAAGACTAAAATAATGATTTTCCAGAGAAGATCCAGATCTCAGGGAATTAGACCAAAGTTCTCAATTGGTACAAAATATACAGAGTACTGTACACACTACAATTACTGAGGTTTAAAAATAAGCTCAACTGGAAACCTTAATGAGGCAGTGAATGAACTGAGAGAGAAAGCACGCAAGGCATTCTACACCATTAAAAAGCTAATTCAAATTGAAATACCAATTAAAATTTGGCTAAAAGTAATTGAATATGTCATTGAACCCATTGCACTTTATGGCAGCAAGGTGTGGGGTCCACTTGCAAAACAAGATTTCATCAAATGGGACAAACACCCCATTGAAACCCTGCATGCAGAGTTCTGTAAGATTCTCCTACATGTCCTGAGGAAAACTACAAACAATGTGATGCAGGGCAGAATTAGGCCAATATCCACTAATAATAACAACTCAAAAAATAGCAATTAAGTTATGGAAACATCTAAAATACAGTGACCTCTCATATCATTACCAAGCCCTGCAATGCCAAGAGTTGAGCAAAGAAAAGAGTCCCCTCATCCAGCTGGTCCTGGAACTGAGTTCACAAACCTGTTCTACTAACACACTGAAGCCTCAGGACCAGAACATCCAATCAATCAGAATAAACCAAATTACAACAAAACTACATTGCTTATTGGGAAACAAGCACAAACACAAAGCAAAATGCAGTGCTATCTGGCCCTAAATCGACAGTACACCGTGGCTAACTATTTGACCATGGTTACTGATCAAAACCTTAGAAAAACCTTGACAAAGTACAGGCTCAGTGAGCACAGCCTTGCCATTGAGAAGGGTAGACACATGAAAACCTGGCTCCCTGTAGAGGAAAGGCTGTGCAACCACTGCACAACAGCAGAACCTGAGACAGAGCTGGTGTATCACTGCAGAATGCTGTGGTAGCCATGCTGGTTAAGTGTGCCTTGAATTCTAAATAAATCACTGACAGTGTCACCAGCAAAGCACCCTCACACCTCCTCCTCCATGCTTCACTGTGGGAACCACACATGCAGAGATCATCCGTTCACCTACTCTGCGTCTCACAAAGGCACGACGGTTGGAAGCAAAAATCTGAGACCAAAGGATAGATTTACACTGGTCTAATGTCCATTGCTTGTGTTTCTTGGCCCAAGCAAGTCTCTTCTTCTTATTGGTGTCCTTTAGGAGTGGTTTCTTTGCAGCAATTTGACCATGAAGGCCTGATTCACTCAGTCTCCTCTGAAGAGTTAATGTTGAGATGTGTCTGTTACTTGAACTCTGTGAAGCATTTAATTGGGCTGCAGTTTCTGAGGCTGGTAACTCTAATGAATTCATCCTCTGCTGCAGAGGTAACTCTGGGTCTTCCTTTCCTGTGGCGGTCCTCATGAGAGCCAGTTTCATCATAGCGCTTGATGGTTTTGGCGACTGCACTTGAAGAAACTTTCAAAGTTCTTGAAATTTTCCGTATTGACTGACCTTCATGTCTTAAAGTAATGATGGACTGTAATTTCTCTTTGATTATTTGAGCTGTCCCTCCCTCTCTCTCTCTCTCCCTCCCTCTCCTCTCTCCTCCCCCTCTTTGTAGCGTTTCATAGATAGGCAGATCAGTAGAGCTCAGACTCCTTGACATCTAACATACCGTTTGGTATACTGGCAGGTCAGCAGACAAGTGTTCACAGAGCCCAGTCTCTATCATGTCTGTCCCAGGCAGGGTTTCATTCCGACAGGAGCAGGGGTACAGGGAGACAGAACTGTTCCGAATCCACACGTTCTCCAACCAGTTACTTGGACCCACCCAACCACAACACTTCATCTGGAGGAATTGGCAGAAAGAAAGAACAAAAGAAAGAGAGGAGAGAAAGAGAGAGAGAGAAAGAGAAGAGGGAGAGAAAGAGAAAGAGGGAGAGAAAGAGAGAGAGAAATAGGGAGAGGAGAGAAAGAGGGAGATAAAGAGAGAAAGAGGGAGATAAAGAGAGAGAGAAAGAGGGAGAGGGAGATAAAGAGAGAGAGAAAGAGGGAGAGGGAGATAAAGAGAGAGAGAGAGAGGGAGATAAAGAGAGAGAGAAAGAGGGAGAGGGAGATAAAGAGAGAGAAAGAGGGAGAGGGAGATAAGAGAGAGAGAAAGAGGGAGAGGGAGATAAAGAGAGAGAGAAAGAGAAAGAGGGAGAGAAAGAGAAAGAGGGAGAGAGAGAGAGAGAGAGAGAGAGAGAGAGAGAGAGGGTGAGAAAGAGGGAGAGAAAGAGGAAGAGGGAGAGAGAGAGAGGAGGGAGAGAGAGAGAGGGAGAGAAAGAGGGAGAAGAGGGAGAGAAAGAGAAAGAGGGAGAGAAGGAGGAGAGAGAGAGGGAGAGGGAGAGAGAGAGAGAGAGAGAGAGGGAGAGGGAGATGAAAGAGGTGAGAAAGAGGGAGAGAAGAGAGAGAGAGAGAGAGAGGAGAGAAGAGGGAGAGAAAGAGAAAGAGGGAGAGAAAGAGGAGAGAAAGAGGGAGAGGGAGAGAAAGCATGATTAATATGAAACAGTCCAATTGTTTGCTGAAATAGACAGTGTTCAAACAGCACGTGAAACAGGCTTGGCTGATGCTCTCAGGAACACTATGGGGTGAGACTTGGCAGGGGAGCCAGAAGAGCAACAAATGAACAAGGGAGTGGGAAGTTAAAATGGAAACCTTTGGACGAACAGCGCTATGAGACTGCTTGTGTTTTTAGACAGTTAAAAGCACAGTGATATTACTGAACTAAAAATATAAACCTTGTTCAAGCTGAAACTAAGGCAGGTCCAGCTACTTACCGTCCTCTGTACATAGTCCCAGGAATGTTCTGTGGTCCTGTTCTGACCCGTGTAGTTGACCAGCATCCCCTTGACGATGGTGGACATCTCCTGCTGCAGCTGGGGAAGAGACAGGGAGGAATTCAATTCTGAACAATCCTAGAGCTGCAACCTTCACTTTGTGAATATGGGTCCAGCTGGGTCTGACATTCTCATAATATCAGATATGTTGGACAAGACACGTGTAATTAATAATAATAATGAATAATAATAATAATAAAGGGGAGGGGAAGGGAAGAGGGGAGGAGAGGGGAGGAAGAGGGAGAGGAGGAGAGGGGAGAGGAGGAGAGGGGAGGAGGAGAGGGGAGAGGAGAAGAGGAGAGGAGGGAGGAGAGAGGAGGAGAGGAGGAGAGGGAGGAGAGGAGGAGAGAGGAGGAGAGAGGAGGAGAGGAGAGGAGAAGAGGGGAGAGAGGAGAGAGGAGGAGAGGGAGAGGAGGAGAGAGGAGAGAGGAGGAGAGGGGAGAGGAGGAGAGGGAGAGGAGAGGGGAGAGGAGGAGAGGGAGAGGAGGAGAGAGAGGAGGAGAGGAGGAGAGGAGAAGGAGAAGAGGGGAGAGGAGGAGAGGAGGAGAAGAGGGGGAGGAGGAAAGAGGAGGAGAAGAGAAGAGGGGAGAGGAGGAGAGGGGAGAGGAGAGAGGGGAGAGGAGGAGAGGAGGAGAAGAGGGGAGAGGAGGAGAGGGGAGAGGAGGAGAAGAGGGGAGGAGAAGAAGAGGGGAGGAGAAGAGGGGAGAGGAGGAGAAGAGGGGAGAGGAAAAGAAGAAGGGGGAGGGGAAGAGGGGAGGAGAAGAGGGGAGGTGATAAACCATGACAGTGGGGGAGAGGAGGTAGTCTCACCCTGTTCTGTCACTGTGAAAGGGTGCCACCCCTACCCTGCCCTGTGGTAAACCCCAAACACAGAGAGTAAGTCTGGACCAGGATCACACTCACACACACACACACATACACACATACATACATACATACATACATACATACATACATACATACATATATTATATATATATATATATACACACACACACACACACACACTTTTTTTTTAAAGGGCAAATTTGACAGGGCATGTGCCCCTTTGCCCATGATGCATCTGTGTGCAAATTCACTCACAGAGATGAAGAGGCATCATGCTCTCTCCCTCCGTGTAAAGAAACTTGACTTCAACCACAGCGCAAAACAACCACCCCAGGTAGCGGGAGGCGGGACAGACAGCAGACTGTTAAACCAGCAGTGTTACCCAGTCATCGTTCACTTTGTGACTGACAGGTGACCTGTCCTATCAATAGATCGCTAGAAGATGCTTATCGTTCATTCTAGTGGGAGAGGCTGACTTTTCTTCTGACTTATTGAAAAAATATTTTCACAGCGTTTTAGATAGTATAATGATTCTATACACTATTCATTGTTTGTTTTGTCACATAAACTGAAATTAGGCCAATCATTTTCAATTTTGGGAATCAGGAAATGGGCAGGGCGATTTCTGCCTATTGTGAAAAAAGTAGCTGGTTGAAAATAAGTCTGTAATCGGCTGTATAGCAGAACAACCAGCGCTACTGGAAAACACTGACTGGCTGACTGGCTGGCTGACTGACTGACTGGCTGGCTGGCTGACTGACTGGCTGGCTGACTGGCTGGCTGGCTGGCTGACTGCCTGGCTGGCTGACTGGCTGACTAACTGGCTGACTGACTGGCTGGCTGGCTGGCTGACGGCTGACTGGCTGGCTGACTGGCTGGCTGGCTGGCTGGCTGACTGCCTGGCTGGCTGGCTGACTGACTGACTGACTGCCTGGCTGACTGACTGACTGACTGACTGGCTGGCTGGCTGGCTGGATGACTGACTGGCTGGCTGACTGACTGACTGGCTGACTGCCTGGCTGACTGACTGACTGACTGACTGGCTGGCTGGCTGGCTGGATGACTGACTGGCTGGCTGACTGGCTGGCTGGCTGGATGACTGGCTGGCTGGCTGGATGACTGGCTGGCTGGCTGGCTGGCTGACTGGCTGACAACTTTTCCATAATTCCATCACAGGGCATGGGTATTCCCAGCAGGTCTCAGTCAGCCATATCTGTCTAGGAAGGGTGGGTATGTTGGGTATGTCCCAGCTGTGGTGAGAGGCCAAGAAAGGGGGGAGGAGGAGTGGGAGGGAGAGTGGGGAGGGGGGCAGGCAGAGGAGAGTGCAGAACAAAAAGGAGAGGGGGAGAGAGTGGATAGGAAAGAATGGAAGTGGGAGAAGGAGGCGGAGAAGGAGAGAGGGAGAGAGGACACACCCTGTCTCTCTGGAAGTAATGTATATGAAGTAGAGTGGCCAGGGGAGAGAAGGGGTGAAGGGACAGCTGGAGGTAGGACTCACCCTGTCTCTCTGGAAGTAGATGAGTACGCCAGCCGTAACCTGGGCGATGAGGATGAGCAGGAGGCAAGTGAAGTACTGGGGACAGACAGACAGCATCATGGGAAAGTGCATTTTAGAGGTTCATCATAACAGTTTGAAACAACAAAATTGTTTAATTAGCATGAACACAGCCAATGTTATGTTCTACAGTGAATATCAGAACTTCTCTGATTCATCAAATTCTGTGTTCAGGTTTTGGGTGAGTATTCTGTGTTCAGGTTTTGGGTGAGTATTCTGTGTTCAGGTTTTGGGCGAGTATTCTGTGTTCATGTCCTATGTCTCAGCAGGACTAGTACATGTCTCAGCAGGACTAGTTCATGTCTCAGCAGGACTAGGACATGTCTCAGCAGGACTAGGACATGTCTCAGCAGGACTAGTTCATGTCTCAGCAGGACTAGTACATGTCTCAGCAGGACTAGTACATGTCTCAGCAGGACTAGGACATGTCTCAGCAGGACTAGGACATGTCTCAGCAGGACTATTTCATGTCTCAGCAGGACTAGTTCATGTCTCAGCAGTACTAGGACATGTCTCAGCAGGACTAGGACATGTCTCAGCAGGACTAGTTCATGTCTCAGCAGGACTAGTACATGTCTCAGCAGGACTAGTACATGTCTCAGCAGGACTAGGACATGTCTCAGCAGGACTAGGACATGTCTCAGCAGGACTAGTTCATGTCTCAGCAGGACTAGTTCATGTCTCAGCAGTACTAGGACATGTCTCAGCAGGACTAGGACATGTCTCAGCAGGACTAGTTCATGTCTCAGCAGGACTAGGACATGTCTCAGCAGGACTAGTTCATGTCTCAGCAGGACTAGGACATGTCTCAGCAGGACTAGTTCATGTCTCAGCAGGACTAGGACATGTCTCAGCAGGACTAGTTCATGTCTCAGCAGGACTAGGACATGTCTCAGCAGGACTAGTTCATGTCTCAGCAGGACTAGGACATGTCTCAGCAGGACTAGGACATGTCACAGCAGGACTAGTTCATGTCTCAGCAGGACTAGGACATGTCTCAGCAGGACTAGGACATGTCTCAGCAGGACTAGGACATGTCTCAGCAGGACTAGTTCATGTCTCAGCAGGACTAGGACATGTCTCAGCAGGACTAGTTCATGTCTCAGCAGGACTAGGACATGTCTCAGCAGGACTAGGACATGTCTCAGCAGGACTAGGACATGTCTCAGCAGGACTAGTTCATGTCTCAGCAGGACTAGTTCATGTCTCAGCAGGACTAGGACATGTCTCAGCAGGACTAGGACATGTCTCATCAGGACTAGGACATGTCTCAGCAGGACTAGGACATGTCTGATCAGGACTAGGACATGTCTCAGCAGGACTAGGACATGTCTCAGCAGGACTAGGACATGTCTCAGCAGGACTAGCAGCTACTCCAGGGGGTTCCTCCATAGCCTGTTAACACCCTCCTTAATCCCCAGCCTCGTTCGAGCAGGTTTACCCCCCTCACCAGCACCCGTTTTAATGGACTTCATATGGAAAATCCTCACCTCTCTCTGTAACCTCCTCACCCCTCTCTCTGTAACCTCCTCACCCCTCTCTCTGTAACCTCCTCACCCCTCTCTCTGTAACCTCCTCACCCCTCTCTCTGTAACCTCCTCACCCCTCTCTCTGTAACCTCCTCACCCCTCTCTCTGTAACCTCCTCACCCCTCTCTCTGTAACCTCCTCACCCCTCTCTCTGTACCCTCCTCACCCCTCTCTCTGCATCCTGCTGTATGAAGGCCATCAGAACGGGTGCTGGTGGGGGGGGGGGGTAAACCTACATCCTGCTGTATGAAGGCCATCAGAACGGGTGCTGGTGAGGGGGGGGGGGGGGTAAACCTACATCCTGCTGTATGAAGGCCATCAGAACGGGTGCTGGTGAGGGGGGGGGGGGGGGGGTAAACCTACATCCTGCTGTATGAAGGCCATCAGAACGGGTGCTGGTGAGGGGGGGGGGTAAACCTACATCCTGCTGTATGAAGGCTATCAGAACGGGTGCTGGTGAGGGGGGGGGGGGGGGGGGGTAAACCTACATCCTGCTGTATGAAGGCCATCAGAACGGGTGCTGGTGAGGGGGGGGGGGGGGGGTAAACCTACATCCTGCTGTATGAAGGCCATCAGAACGGGTGCTGGTGAGGGGAGGGGGGGGGGGTAAACCTACATCCTGCTGTATGAAGGCCATCAGAACGGGTGCTGGTGAGGGGGGGGGGGGGGGGGTAAACCTACATCCTGCTGTATGAAGGCCATCAGAACGGGTGCTGGTGAGGGGGGGGGGGGGGGGTAAACCTACATCCTGCTGTATGAAGGCCATCAGAACGGGTGCTGGTGAGGGGGGGGGGGGGGGGGGGTAAACCTACATCCTGCTGTATGAAGGCCATCAGAACGGGTGCTGGTGAGGGGGGGGGGGGGGGGTAAACCTACATCCTGCTGTATGAAGGCCATCAGAACGGGTGCTGGTGAGGGGGGGGGGGGGTAAACCTACATCCTGCTGTATGAAGGCCATCAGAACGGGTGCTGGTGGGGGGGGGGGGGGGGGGGGTAAACCTACATCCTGCTGTATGAAGGCCATCAGAACGGGTGCTGGTGAGGGGGGGGGGGGTAAACCTACATCCTGCTGTATGAAGGCCATCAGAACGGGTGGTGGTGAGGGGGGGGGTGCAGGAACAAGTCCCTTTGACAGCAGGGGGTGAGCTTTAGGTTTAGTGTTTTAGCAGTGTGGATGTGTGTTTACTCACCAGGCCCAGCAGGCAGCGTATCCCGTAGATGGCTCCTATACAGCCCAGGAAGCCCATAACCATGGAGAGAGAACCCACGGTGATCAGAATATAGGACGCCACTTTCAGAGTGGTGGAGGACTCCTCTGTAGAGAAGATGTACACGAGCAGGTTAACATTCACCCTACAACATCACTCACTGAAACCAGGCTACAATACCATCCTAAACTATACAGAATGGGTTTTACGATTTTTAAGAGTGACTCATTCTTGCCCACACATTTAAATGACCTGGTCAACCCTATGCAGTGAAATATGCACATGTGGCAGGTCAGGTACCATGTAACCCGTTCATTTAGTAGTAGTAACATGTCAAGTCAAGCAATGGGATCCTCCACGGAGCAAACCGATCCCCCCCCCCCAAAAAAAAATTCAAGCAATGTTCTCTACCAGAGTTCTAACAGCCCACCAGGGACCAGAGAGAGCCAGGCTGGAGCAGAGGAATGGAGCGGAGATGGGGGTAAGATGGATAGATTCCCTTGGCTGAGGGTAAGCTCCAGAGATGCGCTGTTTCTGTCTGGGAATGAAGCCTGGCTCAGAGCTCTGGGGCTGAGACACGGCTTCAACTCACTCGGGGGCTGAGGTCAGGAGAACCAGAGAGGCCTGCTATAATATAATAACCCTTACCTTACCTAACCCTGACTCATGAATAATACTTATAATAATAGAATATTAATGGTGTCAAATCAGCCAGACAGATTGCTCCACAGATAAAACATAACCACTTCAAAGTGTTGGTTCACAGTGCATAAACGATCAACATAAAGACTTTCAACTACAATATTCTTGGCATCTCATAAACAATGCTCCTATAGATTACAATAAGGGACGCTGAACAATCGCAGTGAAACCATTCAGTATGGCAATGTATTAGAACAAAACTAATGTGAGCGTAGTATGTACTGTACCAGTCAAAAGTGTTTTCCATTCCAGTGTTTTACTTGCTATATTGTATTTACTTTGCCACCATGGCCTTTTTTGGCCTTTACCTCCCTTATCTCACCTCATTTGCTCACATTGTATATAGACTTATTTTTCTACTGTATTATTGACTGAATGTTTGTTTTACTCCATGTGTAACTCTGTGTTGTTGTATGTTGTCGAACTGCTTTGCTTTATCTTGGCCAGGTCGCAATTGTAAATGAGAACTTGTTCTCAACTTGCCTACCTGGTTAAATAAAGGTGAAGAAAATGTTTTTAAAAGATTGGACACTAACTCATTCCAGGGTTTTTTTTAAATATATTTTTTTTACTATTTTCTACATTGTAAGAATAATACTGAAGACATCACAACTATGAAATAACACATATGGAATCATGTAGTAACCCCCAAAAAAGTGTTAAACAAAATCAAAATATATTTTATATTTGAGATTCTTCAAAGTATCTTTGCCTGGTTCTATATAGATCTATATCCACACATATAACCTAGATGACCTGGTTCTATATAGATCTATATCCAAACATATAACCTAGATGACCTGGTTCTATATAGATCTATATCCACACATATAACCTAGATGACCTGGTTCTATATAGATCTATATGCACACATATAACCTAGATGACCTGGTTCTATATAGATCTATATACACACATATAACCTAGATGACCTGGTTCTATGTAGATCTATATCCACACATATAACCTAGATGACCTGGTTCTATATAGATCTATATCCACACATATAACCTAGATGACCTGGTTCTATATAGATCTATATCCACACATATAACCTAGATGACCTGGTTCTATATAGATCTATATCCACACATATAACCTAGATGACCTGGTTCTATATAGATCTATATCCACACATATGACCTAGATGACCTGGTTCTATATAGATCTATATCCACACATATAACCTAGATGACCTGGTTCTATATAGATCTATATCCACACATATAACCTAGATGACCTGGTTCTATATAGATCTATATCCACACATATAACCTAGATGACCTGGTTCTATATAGATCTATATCCACACATATGACCTAGATGACCTGGTTCAATATAGATCTATATCCACACATATAACCTAGATGACCTGGTTCTATATAGATCTATATCCACACATATAACCTAGATGACCTGGTTCAATATACAGTGGCTTGCAAAGTATTCACCCCGCTTGGCATTTGTCCTATTTTATTGCCTTACAACATGGGAATAAAAATAGATTTTTGGGGGGGTTTGTACCATTTGATTTATACAACATGTCTACCACTTTGAAGATGCAAAATATTTTTTATTGTGAAACAAACAAGAAATAAGACAAAAAAAACTGAAAACTTGAGCGTGTATAACTATTCACCCCCCAAAGTCAATACTTTGTAGAGCCACCTTTTGCAGCAATTACAGATGCAAGTCTCTTGGAGACAGCTGTATGTCTCTATAAGCTTGGCACATCTAGCCACTGGGATTTTTGCCCATTCTTCCAAGACAAAACTGATCCAGCTCCTTCAAGTTGGATGGGTTCTGCTGGTGTACAGCGATCTTTAAGTCATACCACAGATTCTCAATTGGATTGAGGTCTGGGCCATTCCAAGACATTTAAACGTTTCCCCTTAAACCACTCGAGTGTTGCTTTAGCAGTATGCTTAGGGTCATTGTCCTGCTGGAAGGTGAACCTCCGTCCCAGTCTCAAATCTCTGGATGACTGAAACATTTTTCCCTCAAGAATTTCCCTGTATTTAGCGCCCTCCATCAATCCTTCAATTCTGACCAGTTTCCCAGTCCCTGCCGATGAAAAACATCCCCACAGCATGGTGTTCTAGGGGTGATGAGAGGTGTTGGGTTTGCGCCAGACATAGCGTTTTCCTTGATGGCCAAAAAGCTCAATTTTAGTCTCATCTGACCAGAGTACCTTCTTGCATATGTTTGGGGAGTCTCCCACATGCCTTTTGGCAAACACCAAATGTGTTTCCTTATTTTTTTCTTTAAGAAATTGCTTTTTTCTGGCCACTCTTCCATAAATCCAGCTCTGCGGAGTATACGGTTTAAAGTGGTCCTATGGACAGATACTCCAATCTCCGCTGTGGAGCTTTGCTGCTCCTTCAGGGTTATCTTTGATCTCTTTGTTGCCTCTCTGATTAATGCCCTCCTTGCCTGGTCTGTGAGTTTTGGTGGGCGGCTCTCTCTTGGCAGGTTTATTGTGGTGTCATATTCTTTCCTTTTTTAATAATGGATTTAATGGTGCTCTGTGGGATGTAGTAACCCACAAAAAAGTGTTAAACAAAATCAAAATATATTTTATATTTGAGATTCTTCAAAGTAGCCACTCTTTGCCTGGTTCTATATAGATCTATATCCACACATAACCTAGATGACCTGGTTCTATATAGATCTATATCCACACATATAACCTAGATGACCTGGTTCTATATAGATCTGTATCCACACATATAACCTAGATGACCTGGTTCTATATAGATCTATATCCACACATATAACCTAGATGACCTGGTTCTATATAGATCTGTATCCACACATATGACCTAGATGATCTGGTTCTATGTAGGTCTATGTCCACACATATAACCTAGATGACCTGGTATAGAGGTTGACCGATTAATCGGCATGGCCGATTAATTAGGGCCGATTTCAAGTTTTCATAACAATCGGTAATCTCCATTTTTGGACGCCGATTATAGCTGATTACATTGCACTCCACGAGGAGACTGCGTGGCAGGCTGTCCACCTGTTAAGCGAGTGCAGTAAGGAGCCAAGATAAGTTGCTAGCTAGCATTAAACTTATCTTATAAAAAACAATCCATTTTAACATAATTACTAGTTAACTACACATGGTTGAAGCTATTACTAGGTTAACTAGCTTGTCCTGCGTTGCATATAACCAATGCCGTGCCTGTTAATTTATCATCGAATCACAGCCTAGTGGCCAAACAGGTGATGAATTAACAAAAGCGCATTCTCGTCAGGGTATAAGCAGCAGTTTGGGCCGCCTGGCTCGTTGCAAACTGTGTGAAGACCATTTCTTCCTAACAAAGACCGTAACTAATTTGCCAGAATTCTATATAATTATGACATAACATTGAAGGTTGTGTAATGTAACAGCAATATTTAGACTTAGGGTTGCAACCCGTTCCATAAAATACAGAATGGTTCTGTATTTCACTGAAAGAATAAATGTTTTGTTTAAGAAAGGATCGTTTCTGGATTTGACCATATTAATGACCTAAGGCCCTCTATTTCTGTGTGTTTATTATATTATAATTAAGTCTATAATTTGATATTTGATAGAGCAGTATGACTGAGCAGCGGTAGGCAGCACTTTCCTGCATTTGCCAGCAGCTCTTCGCAATGCTTGATGCACAGCGCTGTTTATGACTTCAAGCCTATCAACTCCCGAGATTAGACTGGCAATACTATAGTGCCTATAAGAACAACCAATAGTCAAAGGTATATGAAATACAAATGGTATAGAGAGAAATAGTCCTATAATTCCTATAATAACTACAACCTAAAACTTCTTAACTGGGAATATTAAAGATGTTAAAAGGAACCACCAGCTTTCATATGTTCTCATGTTCTGAGCAAGGAACTTAAACGTTAGCTTTCTTACATGGCACATATTGCACTTTTACTTTCATCTCCAACACTGTGTTTTTGCATTATTTAAACCAAATTGAACATGTTTCATTATTTATTTGAGACTAAATTGATTTTATTTATGTATTATATTAAGTTAAAATATGTGTTCATTGTTCATTCAGTATTGCTGTAATTGTCACTATTACAAATATATACATAAAAATCGTCCGATTAATCGGTATCGGCTTTTCTTGGTTCTCCAATAATCGGTATCGGGGTTAACAAATCATAATCAGTCGAAACCTCTAGTGTGTGTACACATGAAGGGCTAGTAACAGAAGAGCCATTAACAGAAGAGCTAGTTACAGAAGAACCAGTAACAGAAGAGCTAGTTACAGAAGAGCTAGTTACAGAACAGCTAGTTACAGAAGAGCTAGTTACAGAAGAACCAGTAACAGAAGAGCTAGTTACAGAAGAGCTAGTTACAGAACAGCTAGTTACAGAAGAGCTAGTTACAGAAGAACCAGTAACAGAAGAGCTAGTAACAGAAGAGCTAGTTACAGAAGGGCTAGTTACAGACGAGCTAGTTACAGAAGAGCTAGTTACAGAAGCGCTAGTTACAGAAGAGCTTGTAACAGAAGGGCGTGTAACAGAAGAGCTAGTTACAGAAGAGCTAGTAACAGAAGAGCTAGTAACAGAAGGGCGTGTAACAGAAGAGCTAGTTACAGAAGAGCTTGTAACAGAAGAGCTAGTTACAGAAGAGCTAGTTACAGAAGAGCTAGTTACAGAAGAGCTAGTTACAGAAGAGCTTGTAACAGAAGAGCTAGTTACAGAAGAGCTTGTAACAGAAGAGCTAGTTACAGAAGAGCTAGTTACAGAAGAGCTTGTAACAGAAGAGCTAGTTACAGAAGGGCTAGTTACAGAAGGGCTAGTTACAGACGAGCTAGTTACAGAAGAGCTAGTTACAGAAGCGCTAGTTACAGAAGAGCTAGTAACAGAAGAGCTAGTAACAGAAGGGCGTGTAACAGAAGAGCTAGTTACAGAAGAGCTTGTAACAGAAGAGCTAGTTACAGAAGAGCTAGTTACAGAAGAGCTTGTAACAGAAGAGCTAGTTACAGAAGAGCTTGTAACAGAAGAGCTAGTTACAGAAGAGCTAGTTACAGAAGAGCTTGTAACAGAAGAGCTAGTTACAGAAGGGCTAGTTACAGAAGGGCTAGTTACAGAAGAGCAAGTTACAGAAGGGTTAGTTACAGAAGGGCTAGTTACAGAAGAGCTTGTAACAGAAGAGCTAGTTACAGAAGAGCTAGTTACAGAAGGGCTAGTTACAGAAGAGCTTGTAACAGAAGAGCTAGTTACAGAAGAGCTAGTTACAAAAGCGCTAGTTACAGAAAAGCTTGTAACAGAAGAGCTAGTTACAGAAGGGCTAGTTACAGAAGAGCGTGTAACAGAAGAGCGTGTAACAGAAGAGCTAGTTACAGAAGGGCTAGTTATAGTTGGGCTAGTTACAGAAGGGCTAGTTACAGAAGGGCTAGTTACAGAAGAGCTAGTTACAGAAGGGCTAGTTATAGTTGGGCTAGTTACAGAAGGGCTAGTTACAGAAGGGCTAGTTACAGAAGAGCTAGTTACAGAAGAGCTTGTAACAGAAGGGCAAGTTACAGACGGGCTAGTTACAGAAGAGCTTGTAACAGAAGGGCAAGTTACCGACGGGCCAGTTACAGAAGAGCTAGTTACAGAAGAGCTAGTTACAGAAGGGCTTGTAACAGAAGAGCTTGTAAGAGAAGAGCTTGTAACAGAAGAGCTAGTTACAGAAGAGCTAGTTACAGAAGAGCTAGTTACAGAAGAGACAGTTACAGAAAAGACAGTTACAGAAGAGACAGTTACAGAAGAGATAGTTACAGAAGAGCTAGTAACAGAAGGGCAAGTTACAGACGGGCTAGTAACAGAAGAGCTAGTTACAGAAGAGCTAGTTACAGAAGAGACAGTTACAGAAGAGCTAGTTACAGAAGAGACAGTTACAGAAGAGACAGTAACAGAAGAGCTAGTTACAGAAGAGCTAGTTACAGGGTTCGTGTGAAAGAGATGTCACACAGAGAACATAGATGTAAGCTACACGTGTCCTACAGCGCTAGGCCTCAGCCGACAGCAGCCTCTCACCACAAAACACAGACCCACGGCGGAGAGAGAGGAACAGTTGTTCTGAACATTTGTGAACTGTACTGTAGGACTGAAAGCATGTGAAGTAAGGGCTGCAGTGGACCGACAGATCAACCCAATACTTCCTTGACAAAGGTTGTTGGTGACAGAAAACGTAGCAAACCAAACACTGAAACTTGCAAGGATGCAGACTTCCTGTCACAGCTCGTTACATTCTAAAAGTAGGACGTTTTTCAAAGCCTTTAGATCAGTTAACTATTCTCAGAATTAACATCTGTGTTGCAGCGCTTCAGAAGCAGATGCACACTCCTCTGTGTGGAATCTCCAGTGGTTATGTAGTCAGCATGTGTTCTGGTCTGTCTTGTACCGTGGCACGTTTTCTATGCAAGTCTCCTTCCATTGGAACTTCAGAAAAAGGTCCTCTGGTGGTTTCCACGGACACATCCATTTAAAGAGACAGTTCAGAGCTTCTGTCCCAAATGGCACCCTATTCACAGTAGCTCTAAACTGTCTCTTTAAATAGACGTTTCCGTGGAAACAACCAGGTTTCAGTGAGTTCTAGTGCCCTTTAAGACAGCAGTTCACACACTCAGGGGGAGTTTTTCGGCATAGCAGGGTTAGTTGCATAAACATTTCTACATTTCCATGTATTTAGTCTGTATACAGAGAAACAAAATGAAAGCTTAAAATTAAACACACCGACTTGACATCGAACTAAAATTCAACCTGTAAGATGGATATAATATATCACGTTTTTACCTCACTGAGATGTTGTTTAGGCTAATTGTAAACTGTGTAGACTAAGTGTAAACTGAAGAAAACAAAAACCCTGATAAGCTAAACTGATAATGCAGCAATTTGACATTGAACCCAAATTCAACCTGTAATACGTCACGTTTCCAACTTAGTGTGAGAGTGTAAACTGAAAAAAAAGCTTTCTACGACCTACACTTCTTATCACAGCGTATCTTCACACTGTGTTTTGGCATTAATCATCTGTAATAGCACTCCCTAACCAAGGCCAAGGTCTTCTGTTAAAATATACACACCAAGCTGTGCTTTGACGAGCCACTCCGATGATCAACTCTGTGTTTCTTGTCACTATGGTGAACCACTAACAGTGTGGGCTCTGATATTAGAGAGAGAACATTCAGTGTGGGCTCTGATATTAGAGAGAGAACATTCAGTGTGGGCTCTGATATTAGAGAGAGAACATTCAGTGTGGGCTCTGATATTAGAGAGAGAACATTCAGTGTGTGGGCTCTGATATTAGAGAGAGAACATTCAGTGTGGGCTCTGATATTAGAGAGAGAACATTCAGTGTGGGCTCTGATATTAGAGAGAGAACATTCAGTGTGGGCTCTGATATTAGAGAGAGAACATTCAGTGTGGGCTCTGATATTAGAGAGAGAACATTCAGTGTGGGCTCTGATATTAGAGAGAGAACATTCAGTGTGGGCTCTGATATTAGAGAGAGAACATTCAGTGTGTGGGCTCTGATATTAGAGAGAGAACATTCAGTGTGGGCTCTGATATTACAGAGAGAACATTCAGTGTGGGCTCTGATATTAGAGAGAGAACATTCAGTGTGTGGGCTCTGATATTAGAGAGAGAACATTCAGTGTGGGCTCTGATATTAGAGAGAGAACATTCAGTGTGGGCTCTGATATTAGAGAGAGAACATTCAGTGTGGGCTCTGATATTACAGAGAGAACATTCAGTGTGGGCTCTGATATTACAGAGAGAACATTCAGTGTGTGGGCTCTGATATTAGAGAGAGAACATTCAGTGTGGGCTCTGATATTAGAGAGAGAACATTCAGTGTGTGGGCTCTGATATTAGAGAGAGAACATTCAGTGTGTGGGCTCTGATATTACAGAGAGAACATTCAGTGTGGGCTCTGATATTAGAGAGAGAACATTCAGTGTGTGGGCTCTGATATTACAGAGAGAACATTCAGTGTGTGGGCTCTGATATTAGAGAGAGAACATTCAGCGTGTGGGCTCTGATATTACAGAGAGAACATTCAGAAAGGGAAGTTGATCCTTCAGATAAAGAATGGGTGCGGGGGTGGCGGAGCAATGGAAAAATTCCCAAGACCACCAACATGGTGGAACAGCTGCACAACGCTCTATTAATATAACCTATAGAAAGTGGAAACTGTAAACACACAGTGATCCTGTTTTCAGCAAGGCTTCAGTCATTAGGCCAATAACTTCTGAGAGGGGTCTAGGGGGAAGAGTTTCAACGTTTTATTAGTCGTACGTACCGGCTACATATGTTATACACCGTCCAATGAAATGCTTACTTGCAGGTTCCTTCAGGACAAAGCAACAATAAGAAATAATAAAATATAAGAATAGAAACATAAAGTAAATGGCTCATTAGAAAATAGTAAAATGTTTAGTACAATACAGGAAGGCACAATTTAAGTTCAATATTTACACGTGTTTTGGGGAAGGAGGGGATTGAGAGGCTAGTGTTTCATTCTTTATAGTCTAAGACACTAGGGGGACGAGGGAGGTGCTAAGCTGACGTACGTAATTGATTTGGAAATGTAGGTTCCCTTGAGGTATATAAAAAAATATATACAGTTGAAGTTGGAAGTTTACATACACTTAGGTTGGAGTCATTAAAACTCGGTTTTTCAACCACTCCACAAATTTCTTGTTAACAAACTATAGTTTTGGCAAGTTAGTTAGGACATCTACTTTGTGCATGACAAGTCATTTTTCCAACAATTGTTTACAGAGAGATTACTTCACTTATAATTCACTTTATCACAATTCCAGTGGGTCAGAAGTTAACATACACCAGGTTGACTGTGCCTTTAAACAGCTTGGAAAGTTCCAGAAAATGATGTCATGGCTTTAGAAGCTTCTGATAGGCTAATTGACATCATTTGAGTTAATTGGAGGTGTACCTGTGGATGTATTTCAAGGCCTACCTTCAAACGCAGTGCCTCTTTGCTTGACATCATGGGAAAATGAAAAGAAATCAGCCAAGACCTCAGAAATAAATTTTGTAGACCTCCACAAGTCTGGTTCATCCAATTTCCAAATGCCTGAAGGTACCACGCCCATCTGTACAAACAATAGTACGCAAGTATAAACACCATGAGACCACACAGCCGTCATACCACTCAGGAAGGAGATGTGTTCTGTCTCCTAGAGATGAAAGTGCTTTGGTGTGAAAAGTGCAAATCAATCCCAGAACAACAGCAAAGGACCTTGTGAAGATGCTGGAGGAAACAGGTACAAAGTATCTATATCCACAGTAAAATGAGTCCTATATCGACATAACCTGAAAGGCTGCTCAGCAAGGAAGAAGCCACTGCTCCAAAACCGCCATAAAAAAGCCAGACTACGGTTTGCAACTGCACATGGGGACAAAGATTGTACTTTTTGGAGAAATGTCCTCTGGTCTGATGAAACAAAAATAGAACTGTTTGGCCATAATGACCATCGTTATGTTTGGAGGAAAAAGGGGGAGTCTTGCAAGCCGAAGAACACCATCCCAACCGTGAAGCACGAGGGTGGCAGCATCATGTTGTGGGGGTGCTTTGCTGCAGGAGGGACTGGTGCACTTCACAAAATAGATGGCATCATGAGGCAGGAAAATTATGTGGATATATTGAAGAAACATCTCAAGACATCAGTCAGGAAGTTAAAGCTTGGTCGCAAATGGGTCTTCCAAATGGACAATGACTCCAGGCATACTTCCTTGCGAGTAAGGAGGCATACAAACCTGACTCAGTTACACGAGCTCTGTCAGGAGGAATGGGACAAAATTCACCCAACTTATTGTGGGAAGCTTGTGGAAGGCTACCCAAAACATTTGACCCAAGTTAAACAATTTAAAGGCAATGCTACCAAATACTAATTGAGTGTATGTAAACTTCTGACCCACTGGGAATGTGATGAAAGAAGTACAAGCTGAAATAAATCATCCTCTCTACTATTATTCTGACAATTCACATTCTTAAAATAAAGTTGTGATCCTAACTGACCTAAGACAGGGAATGTTTACTAGGATTAAATGTCAGGAATTGTGAAAAACTGAGTTTAAATGTATTTGGATAAGGTGTATGTAAACTTCCGACTTCAATTGTAGTATAGTAGTGGAGTCCAGGCTTTGTGTCGAAAAGAAGGAGGAAAAGAAGATATAATAAACAGAGGAGCTAGTTAGTTACAGAGGAGCCTGATGCTGCTAGTTAGTTAGTTACAGAGGAGCCTGCTGCTGCTAGTTAGTTAGTTACAGAGGAGCCTGCTGCTGCTAGTTAGTTACAGAGGAGCCTGCTGCTGCTAGTTAGTTACAGAGGAGCCTGATGCTGCTAGTTAGTTACAGAGGAGCCTGCTGCTGCTAGTTAGTTAGTTACAGAGGAGTCTGCTGCTAGTTAGTTACAGAGGAGCCTGCTGCTGCTAGTTAGTTACAGAGGAGCCTGCTGCTGCTAGTTAGTTACAGAGGAGCCTGATGCTGCTAGTTAGTTACAGAGGAGCCTGATGCTGCTAGTTAGTTACAGAGGAGCCTGATGCTGCTAGTTAGTTACAGAGGAGCCTGATGCTGCTAGTTAGTTAGTTACAGAGGAGCCTGATGCTGCTAGTTAGTTACAGAGGAGCCTGATGCTGCTAGTTAGTTACAGAGGAGCCTGATGCTGCTAGTTAGTTACAGAGGAGCCTGATGCTGCTAGTTAGTTAGTTACAGAGGAGCCTGCTGCTGCTAGTTAGTTCGTTACAGAGGAGTCTGCTGCTAGTTAGTTACAGAGGAGCCTGATGCTGCTAGTTAGTTACAGAGGAGCCTGCTGCTGCTAGTTAGTTAGTTACAGAGGAGCCTGATGCTGCTAGTTAGTTACAGAGGAGCCTGCTGCTGCTAGTTAGTTAGTTACAGAGGAGCCTGCTGCTGCTGCTAGTTAGTTACAGAGGAGCCTGATGCTGCTAGTTAGTTACAGAGGAGCCTGATGCTGCTAGTTAGTTACAGAGGAGCCTGCTGCTGCTAGTTAGTTACAGAGGAGCCTGATGCTGCTAGTTAGTTACAGAGGAGCCTGATGCTGCTAGTTAGTTACAGAGGAGCCTGCTGCTGCTAGTTAGTTACAGAGGAGCCTGATGCTGCTAGTTAGTTACAGAGGAGCCTGATGCTGCTAGTTAGTTACAGAGGAGCCTGATGCTGCTAGTTAGTTACAGAGGAGCCTGCTGCTGCTAGTTAGTTAGTTACAGAGGAGTCTGCTGCTAGTTAGTTACAGAGGAGCCTGCTGCTGCTAGTTAGTTAGTTACAGAGGAGTCTGCTGCTAGTTAGTTACAGAGGAGCCTGCTGCTGCTAGTTAGTTACAGAGGAGCCTGCTGCTGCTAGTTACAGAGGAGCCTGCTGCTGCTAGTTAGTTAGTTACAGAGGAGTCTGCTGCTAGTTAGTTACAGAGGAGCCTGCTGCTGCTAGTTAGTTACAGAGGAGCCTGCTGCTGCTAGTTAGTTACAGAGGAGCCTGCTGCTGCTAGTTAGTTACAGAGGAGCCTGATGCTGCTAGTTAGTTACAGAGGAGTCTGCTGCTGCTAGTTAGTTACAGAGGAGCCTGCTGCTGCTAGTTAGTTACAGAGGAGCCTGATGCTGCTAGTTAGTTACAGAGGAGCCTGATGCTGCTAGTTAGTTACAGAGGAGCCTGCTGCTGCTAGTTAGTTACAGAGGAGCCTGCTGCTGCTAGTTAGTTAGTTACAGAGGAGCCTGATGCTGCTAGTTAGTTACAGAGGAGCCTGATGCTGCTAGTTAGTTACAGAGGAGCCTGCTGCTGCTAGTTAGTTAGTTAGTTAGTTACAGAGGAGCCTGATGCTGCTAGTTAGTTACAGAGGAGCCTGATGCTGCTAGTTAGTTACAGAGGAGTCTGCTGCTGCTAGTTAGTTACAGAGGAGCCTGCTGCTGTTAGTTAGTTACAGAGGAGCCTGCTGCTGCTAGTTAGTTACAGAGGAGGCTGCTGCTGCTAGTTAGTTACAGAGGAGCCTGCTGCTGCTAGTTAGTTACAGAGGAGCCTGCTGCTGCTGCTAGTTAGTTACAGAGGAGCCTGCAGCTGCTAGTTAGTTAGTTACAGAGGAGTCTGCTGCTAGTTAGTTACAGAGGAGCCTGCTGCTGCTAGTTAGTTACAGAGGAGCCTGCTGCTGCTAGTTAGTTACAGAGGAGCCTGCTGCTGCTAGTTAGTTACAGAGAAGCCTGCTGCTGCTAGTTAGTTACAGAGGAGCCTGCTGCTGCTAGTTAGTTACAGAGGAGCCTGCTGCTGCTAGTTAGTTACAGAGGAGCCTGCTGCTGCTGCTAGTTAGTTACAGAGGAGCCTGCTGTTAGTTAGTTAGTTACAGAGGAGCCTGCTGCTGCTAGTTAGTTACAGAGGAGCCTGCTGCTGCTGCTGCTAGTTAGTTACAGAGGAGCCTGCTGCTGCTGCTGCTAGTTAGTTACAGAGGAGCCTGCTGCTGCTAGTTAGTTACAGAGGAGCCTGCTGCTGCTAGTTAGTTACAGAGGAGCCTGCTACTGCTGCTGCTAGTTAGTTACAGAGGAGCCTGCTGCTACTAGTTAGTTACAGAGGAGCCTGCTGCTGTTAGTTAGTTACAGAGGAGCCTGCTGCTGCTAGTTAGTTACAGAGGAGCCTGCTGCTGCTGCTAGTTAGTTACAGAGGAGCCTGCTGCTGCTAGTTAGTTAGTTACAGAGGAGTCTGCTGCTAGTTAGTTACAGAGGAGCCTGCTGCTAGTTAGTTACAGAGGAGCCTGCTGCTGCTAGTTAGTTACAGAGGAGCCTGCTGCTGCTAGTTAGTTACAGAGGAGCCTGCTGCTGCTAGTTAGTTACAGAGGAGCCTGCTGCTGCTAGTTAGTTACAGAGGAGCCTGCTGCTGCTGCTAGTTAGTTACAGAGGAGCGTGCTGTTAGTTAGTTAGTTACAGAGGAGCCTGCTGCTGCTAGTTAGTTACAGAGGAGCCTGCTGCTGCTGCTAGTTAGTTACAGAGGAGCCTGCTGCTGCTGCAGCTAGTTAGTTACAGAGGAGCCGCGCGCGGTCGGGCCTGCTGCTGCTGCTAGTTAGTTCGGGAGCCGCGCTCTAGTTAGTTCGGGAGCCGCGCGCGTTAGTTAGTAGTTAGGTTAGTTAGTTAGTTAGTTACAGAGGAGCCTGCTGCTGCTGCTAGTTAGTTACAGAGGAGCCTGCTGCTGCTGCTAGTTAGTTACAGAGGAGCCTGCTGCTGCTGCTAGTTAGTTACAGAGGAGCCTGCTGCTGCTGCTAGTTAGTTACAGAGGAGCCTGCTGCTGCTAGTTAGTTACAGAGGAGCCTGCTGCTGTTAGTTAGTTACAGAGGAGCCTGCTGCTGCTAGTTAGTTACAGAGGAGCCTGCTGCTGCTAGTTAGTTACAGAGGAGCCTGCTGTTAGTTAGTTACAGAGGAGCCTGCTGCTGCTAGTTAGTTACAGAGGAGCCTGCTGCTGCTGCTAGTTAGTTACAGAGGAGCCTGCTGCTGCTGCTAGTTAGTTACAGAGGAGCCTGCTACTAGTTAGTTAGTTACAGAGGAGCCTGCTGCTGCTGCTAGTTAGTTACAGAGGAGCCTGCTGCTGCTAGTTAGTTACAGAGGAGCCTGCTGCTGCTAGTTAGTTACAGAGGAGCCTGCTGCTGCTAGTTAGTTACAGAGGAGCCTGCTGCTAGTTAGTTAGTTTCACAGGAGCCTGCTGCTGCTGCTAGTTAGTTAGTTACAGAGGAGCCTGCTGCTACTAGTTAGTTAGTTACAGAGGAGCCTGCTGCTGCTAGTTAGTTAGTTACAGAGGAGCCTGCTGCTGCTAGTTAGTTAGTTACAGAGGAGCCTGCTGCTGCTAGTTAGTTACAGAGGAGCCTGCTGGTAGTTAGTTAGTTAGTTACAGAGGAGCCTGCTGCTGCTAGTTAGTTACAGAGGAGCCTGCTGTTAGTTAGTTAGTTAGTTACAGAGGAGCCTGCTGCTGCTAGTTAGTTACAGAGGAGCCTGCTGCTAGTTAGTTAGTTACAGAGGAGCCTGCTGCTCTGTAGAGGAGGAGGAGAGTAGACGGAATAGGAGCCCGTCCCATGGAGGAAGAGGAGGAAGGGCTATCTTCAAGGTTGGTCCCAGGAAGCAGGGGAAACATACAGGATGTAAACTGTAGGAACAGCTGGATAATAAATAACAGTGGGTCTGAGCTGCCGTTGTAGGACGATGAAGAGGACGGACTGGGCTCTGTGTTATGTCCCTTCCTGGCTAACGATAAGCTCGACACTGACCTTGGTTTGGAACATCCAGTCAGACCAGCCATATTTACAAAGTGTCTCAGAGTACGAGGGCTGAGCTAGGATCAGTTTTAGATCCTACTGATGAAGAATCTGATGAAGAATTGGCCTTCCCTGTAGCTCAGTTGGTAGAGCATGGTGTTTGCAACGCCAGCATGGTGTGTGCAACGCCAGGGTTGTGGGTTCGATTCCCACAGGGGGGCCAGTACAAAAATAATAAAATAAAAAAAATGCATGAAATGAAATGTATGAAATGTATGCATTCACTACTGTAAGTCGCTCTGTATAAGAGCGTCTGCTAAATGACTAAAATGTAAAATGTAAGAATCTATGACCAGAGAGGAACTGATCCCAGATCAGCAGGTGGGGACGCTAGCACAGTTAAAGATAGCCTAAACAGCAGGCTCCAATCAACAGTCAGTGGCCTTGGATGCGATGCAGTGGCAGTCATTCCAGAATCTCCCTCTCTTCGTGAAATAGATCATTTAGCCTTCATTATTTTGGCCAGGAAAGTCCCTTGAGATGAGTGACCTCTTTTTGGAGGGAGACCTGTAACGTGATAAATGACCAGAGAAGAGTGAGGACCCAGTCTGAGAGGTCTGGGGAAACAGGTCCAGTTTGGGTGTGTATGTGTGTGAGTCACGGAGAGATCTGGGAAAACACAGTTCTTGTGAGTTGTTACTTGTCAAACTCTTCTCTGTCGCATCTCATTACTTAGGCCCCTATGGACGTTCCAGCCTAAATATAGATTCCTGTCTCAGAGGGTTAGGTTGGATTTGGAGAGACCAGTGAGATCTGTCTCAGAGGGTTAGGTTGGATTTGGAGAGACCAGTGAGATCTGTCTCAGAGGGTTAGGGTGGATTTGGAGAGACCAGTGAGATCTGTTTCAGAGGGTTAGGTTGGATTTGGAGAGAGCAGTGAGATCTGTCTCAGAGGGTTAGGGTGGATTTGGAGAGACCAGTGAGATCTGTCTCAGAGGGTTAGGTTGGATTTGGAGAGACCAGTGAGATCTGTTTCAGAGGGTTCGGTGGAGTTGATCTCACTGGTCTCTGCAACTCCACAACTCCACTACAGACTAATCATTTCAAACAAAACAAATCTACTACTATTAAGTCCAGAGTTCTGCAGGAAAGAAAACAGTCCTGGGAGATATGCACTCTAACCTCCTGCTGCATGGAACTATTCTCCAAGACAGGCACATCTCCAAAGCAGTTCAAAAAGGAAAGTGACAAAAAGTTGATAAAATGAAAAGAAGCATCACTGAGGAGTGTCTCCTCGAAGAGATACTGCAGCTCCCAGCTGAGGCTGAACACATTGAAAACATCAGGTAGATTTATAGTAGGTAGCTTTCCTATCCATGTTTCCCTGGCTGGTCTTCCACTCTGTAGGATAAGGGTGAGACTACAGTGGGGCTTCCTACTGACTTGCTGTCTGTCTGTGTTGTTAAGAAACCAACAACTAACGTAGGAATGGTGGTGGGCACCTCACACGAAACAGACCTGACAACATCTCTGTTACCTCCTCACACCAAACAGACCTGTAACATCTCTGTTACCTCCTCACACCAAACAGACCTGTAACATCTCTGTTACCTCCTCACACCAAACAGACCTGACAACATCTCTGTTACCTCCTCACACCAAACAGACCTGTAACATCTCTGTTACCTCCTCACACCAAACAGACCTGTAACATCTCTGTTACCTCCTCACACCAAACAGACCTGACAACATCTCTGTTACCTCCTCACACCAAACAGACCTGACAACATCTCTGTTACCTCCTCACACCAAACAGACCTGACAACATCTCTGTTACCTCCTCACACCAAACAGACCTGTAACATCTCTGTTACCTCCTCACACCAAACAGACCTGTAACATCTCTGTTACCTCCTCACACCAAACAGACCTGACAACATCTCTGTTACCTCCTCACACCAAACAGACCTGTAACATCTCTGTTACCTCCTCACACCAAACAGACCTGTAACATCTCTGTTACCTCCTCACACCAAACAGACCTGACAACATCTCTGTTACCTCCTCACACCAAACAGACCTGTAACATCTCTGTTACCTCCTCACACCAAACAGACCTGTAACATCTCTGTTACCTCCTCACACCAAACAGACCTGACAACATCTCTGTTACCTCCTCACACCAAACAGACCTGACAACATCTCTGTTACCTCCTCACACCAAACAGACCTGACAACATCTCTGTTACCTCCTCACACCAAACAGACCTGTAACATCTCTGTTACCTCCTCACACCAAACAGACCTGTAACATCTCTGTTACCTCCTCACACCAAACAGACCTGTAACATCTCTGTTACCTCCTCACACCAAACAGACCTGTAACATCTCTGTTACCTCCTCACACCAAACAGACCTGTAACATCTCTGTTACCTCCTCACACCAAACAGACCTGTAACATCTCTGTTACCTCCTCACACCAAACAGACCTGACAACATCTCTGTTACCTCCTCACACCAAACAGACCTGACAACATCTCTGTTACCTCCTCACACCAAACAGACCTGTAACATCTCTGTTACCTCCTCACACCAAACAGACCTGTAACATCTCTGTTACCTCCTCACACCAAACAGACCTGACAACATCTCTGTTACCTCCTCACACCAAACAGACCTGTAACATCTCTGTTACCTCCTCACACCAAACAGACCTGACAACATCTCTGTTACCTCCTCACACCAAACAAACCTGACAACATCTCTGTTACCTCCTCACACCAAACAGACCTGTAACATCTCTGTTACCTCCTCACACCAAACAGACCTGACAACATCTCTGTTACCTCCTCACACCAAACAGACCTGTAACATCTCTGTTACCTCCTCACACCAAACAGACCTGTAACATCTCTGTTACCTCCTCACACCAAACAGACCTGTAACATCTCTGTTACCTCCTCCCACCAAACAGACCTGACAACATCTCTGTTACCTCCTCCCACCAAACAGACCTGTAACATCTCTGTTACCTCCTCACACCAAACAGACCTGTAACATCTCTGTTACCTCCTCACACCAAACAGACCTGTAACATCTCTGTTACCTCCTCACACCAAACAGACCTGACAACATCTCTGTTACCTCCTCACACCAAACAGACCTGACAACATCTCTGATACCTCCTCACACCAAACAGACCTGACAACATCTCTGTTACCTCCTCACACCAAACAGACCTGACAACATCTCTGTTACCTCCTCACACCAAACAGACCTGTAACATCTCTGTTACCTCCTCACACCAAACAGACCTGTACCATCTCTGTAACCTCCTCACACCAAACAGACCTGACAACATCTCTGTTACCTCCTCACACCAAACAGACCTGACAACATCTGTGATACCTCCTCACACCAAACAGACCTGAAAACATCTCTGTTACCTCCTCACACCAAACAGACCTGTAACATCTCTGTTACCTCCTCACACCAAACAGAGCTGACAACGTGTGTGTGTGTGTGTGTGTGTGTGTGTGTGTGTGTGTGTGTGTGTGTGTGTGTGTGTGTGTGTGTGTGTGTGTGTGTGTGTGAATATAGGTGTGAATATAGGTGTGTGTGTGTATACCTGCAAAAAGACACTGTAGGGAAGTGACACTGTCTATGAGCAGTGTTAGTAGGTGTGATGTAAGTTGCTATTCTCAAACACAGGATGTGACTCCTTGAGATGGCTTGATAACAAACCTATCAAGAGAGCCTGTCACTTCCCCCTGTGTCCGACCCGGTGTGTGTGTGTGTGTGTGTGTGTGTGTGTGTGTGTGTGTGTGTGTGTGTGTGTGTGTGTGTGTGTGTGTGTGTGTGTGTGTGTGTGTGTGAGCAGGCTGATCACTAGAAATAGATTTTGAACATTTCAGAAGGTCCTGAGAACGTTGTTCTACAGTGCATTCAGAAAGTATTCAGACCCCTTGACTTTTTCCACATTTTGTTACGTTACAACCTTATTCTAAAATGGATTACATTGTTTTCCCCCCTCATCAATCTACACACAATACCCCACAATGACATCACAATACCCCACAATGACATCACAATACCCCACAATGACATCACAATACCCCACAATGGCATCACAATACCCCACAATGGCATCACAATACCCCATAATGACAAGGCAAAAACAGATTTTTATACATTTTTGCACATTTATTACAAATTAAAAACAGAAATATGACATTTACATAAGTATTCAGACCCTTTACTCAGTACTTTGTTGAAGCACCTTTGTCAGCGATTACAGCCTCAAGGCTTCTCGGGTATGACGCTACAAGCTTGGCACACCTGTATTTGGGGAGTTTCTCCCATTCTTCTCTACAGATCCTCTCCAGCTCTGTCAGGTTGGATGGGGAGCGTCGCTGCACAGATATTTTCAGGTCTCTCCTGAGATGTTTGATCGGGTTCAAGTCCGGGCTCTGGCTGGGCCACTTAAGGACATTCAGAGACTTGGTGGTTCCAAACTTCTTCCATTTCAGAACGATGGAGGCCACTGTGTTCTTGGGGACCTTCAATTCTGTAGAAATGTTTTGGTACCCTTCCCCAAATCTGTGCCTCGACACAATCCCGTCTCAGAGCTCTACGGTCAATTCCTTCAACTTCATGGCTTGGTTTTTGCTCTGACGTGCACTGTCAACTGTGGGGCCTTATATAGACAGGTGTGTGCCTTTCCAAATCATGTCCAATCAATTGAATTTACCACAGGTGATCTCCAATCAAGTTGTAGAAACATCTCAAGGATGATCAATGGAAACAGGATGCACCTGAGCTCAATTTCGAGTCTCATAGCAAAGGGTCTGAATACTTATGTAAATATATATTTTTTATTTTAAATTGTATATATATATAAATTTGCAAACATTTCTAAAAACATGTTTTTGTTTTGTCGATAAAGGGTATTGTGTGTAGATTGATGATTGGGGAAAAAAACAATCCATTTTAGAATAAGGCTGTAATGAAATAAAATGTGGAAAAAGTCAAGGTCTCTGAATACTTCCTGAATGCACTGTATGTATAATGTGACTAGGCATCAGGATATATGATTTATATCTATGTCTTCCACGGCGCTCACCCAACAAAAAGTAAGAACTATTGACCAGCACGGGTGCAAACTCGTGATGCTCGGCGCAGGAGCGCTGCTCAGACCACTGCGCCGCAGCAGTTTACAATACTCCAGCAAGCCGGTAGAATACTTCATGATACTTGATAGAAACAGCGCATTGTTTTAAACGATTTTGTTTTAAGCCTTCCCCAAACCATAGCCCTAACCTATCCCCCCCACATCGGAATTAATACCTAAACTTAACCCTTTGAGTTGCTTCTGTTTTAACCCTTTAACCATGCAGAATTAACCCTATAACCATGCAGAATTAACCCTATAACCATGCATAATTAACCCTGTAACCATGCATAATTAACCCTGTAACCATGCATAATTAACCCTGTAACCATGCATAATTAACCCTATAACCATGCATAATTAACCCTGTAACCATGGGGAATAAACCCTGTAACCATGGGGAATAAACCCTGTAACCATGGGGAATAAACCCTGTAACCATGGGGAATAAACCCTGTAACCACGGGGAATAAACCCTGTAACCACGGGGAATAAACACGTCAAAATATACGTTTATCGAATTTTGAAGTGAAACTATGAAATCCGGTTGTCAAATCAAATCAAATGTATTTATATAGCCCTTCTTACATCAGCTGATATCTCAAAGTGCTGTACAGAAACCCAGCCTAAAACCCCAAACAGCAAGCAATGCAGGTGTGTGTGTGTGTGTTGTCCGACCACATGATTTCTAGTTTCTAGTGGTTGAGTGTACCAGATGGATTCTTAGTGGTTGAGCAACCAGATGGATTTCTAGTTTCTACTGGTTGAGCGACCAGATGGATTCCTAGTGGTTGAGTGTACCAGATGGATTCCTAGTTTCTAGTGGTTGAGTGTACCAGACGGATTTCTAGTTTCTACTGGTTGAGTGTACCACAGCGTACCACATGCTTTCCGTTGAGGGTGACATTTTAGTTTCAGTGCTTACATCTCTCTGCACTGAGCTAAAAGCCATTTTCCCTTGGGGTGGGGTTTGTGGGAATGGGGCCAATAAGATAAAAATCCACATAAACTGCACAGATTGGTGTCATGACGTTGCCCTTTTTGGGTACAGCGAGCACAGTTGACCCCCCCTCCCTATGCACCATCCCCCTACCTCTGTCTCCCACACCCAGGCTGCTTTGGTCAGAAGAGGTCGTAAATTCCTATGAGGAGATACCCTCCTCATTGCCACAGTATAGAGAGAGAGAGTGAGTTTCATAGAGAGGACAAAGGAATTTCTTCCACCTCACAGAACTGGAGAACCGAACGACATTTATGTTCTGGAGAAGGTATAAAAGATCGGTGAAGAAACCAGCTACAAACTGGTCCGTTTGGTACAATTTTGTGAAACTCATGAGAGACAATACGGCCACATTACCATAATCATGTTTATATACTAGCCTCAGCTATGAGACTTACATCTAAATAGTTGTATAAAATGAATGAATAAGGATGGAACTGTTTGTGAAATTGTGTAATGTGATTTTGGACTGTTTAATGAAGGAAACTCCAATTCCCTTGGGAGTTTAACTAAATCACAGGACCGCCCATGAGCACAGTTATGGTCTGGCGTCATGGGACAGGCCCTTTTCTGTTCTTCCCAATAAAACCCCCACCTAGGTTTTCTATCACCAAACCGAGCTTACCTCAATTACAAGATGGCTAAAGGTTGGAGACCAGCTTACCTCGATAACGAGAGGGCCAAGGTTTGACCATGCATTTCTCTGGCTGAACCTTTAACCATACCACGTGGTTAAACTCTTAGACTATCGATACCGACAGAATAAGAACTTTGATATCTTTGATATGAATTACTAGTCTGCAGCTAGGAATTTGGTATCATTAGTCAGCTAGTCTGCAGCTAGGAATTTGGTATCATTGAACGCGAAGACCGACAACCGCCGAAAACATCTGTCCTATAACGACATGAATGAATGTCACTCTGAACTACCCATTCTAACCACGATACAGAGAGAGAGAGAGGGCGGACAGACTCTCCAACAGAAACAAACTTTTCAACAGAGATCCCGACGACACACTGAGCGTAAATATATATATTGATTGCAATTGTTCCCGAATGACTGAGCGTTCATGTGCAAAGGATTAGCATTTCAATTGTTATAATTATCAACTATGTAGTGCCTTCTCAGCTGACCCCAACTCCCGTTTTATTTATTAACAAGCCGCCATGCCGGTTTAGCCCACTAGGGCACATTCCTCTACCATTTCTTTGTAACGATACCTACTGTTTTATATGCCTTTCTGTGAAGTACTTAGTTTAGTAAATAAATGATTTTAAGACAATTGATGTATGGATGACTCATAGTGAAGACTGGGTTCGTGCAGATAACCAACAATTTACGACGTTTGGAATGAGACTAACATGAGGTAAAGAATAATTCATTAATCAGAAGACTAAGTGATCAGATATTAAAATATCTGAAAGTTATACTAGGAAAATTATTTTACATTTACATTTACATCATTTAGCAGACGCTCTTATCCAGAGCGACTTACAAATTGGTGCATTCACCTTATGATATCCAGTGGAACAACCACTTTACAACCAATTATAACTTTGTAATCTGAATATTTTCCTTGGTGCCCCGACTTCCTAGTTAATTACAGTTCCATGATTAATCAGGTTAATCGCGTAAGAATAATTACAAAGAGTTATTTGATAAATAGGTCTTCAGTTTTAATGATGCCAAAGACACGACACTGAGCTAAGGGTTTAGGATTGGACACAGACTGAGCTAAGGGTTTAGGATTGGACACAGACTGAGCTAAGGGTTTAGGATTGGACACGACACTGGGCTAAGGGTTTAGGTTTGGACACAGACTGAGTTAAGGGTTTAGGATTGGACACGACACTGGGCTAAGGGTTTAGGTTTGGACACAGACTGAGTTAAGGGTTTAGGATTGGACACGACACTGAGCTAAGGGTTTAGGATTGGACACAGACTGAGCTAAGGGTTTAGGATTGGACACAGACTGAGTTAAGGGTTTATGATTGGACACAAACTGAGCTAAGGGTTTAGGATTGGACACAGACTGAGCTAAGGATTTAGGATTGGACACAGACTGAGCTAAGGGTTTAGGATTGGACACAGACTGGGCTAAGGGTTTAGGATTGGACACAGACTGAGCTAAGGGTTTAGGATTGGACACAGACTGGGCTAAGGGTTTAGGATTGGACACAGACTGGGCTAAGGGTTTAGGATTGGACACAGACTGAGCTAAGGGTTTAGGATTGGACACAGACTGGGCTAAGGGTTTAGGATTGGACACAGACTGTGCTAAGGGTTTAGGATTGGACACAGACTGGGCTAAGGGTTTAGGATTGGACACAGACTGAGTTAAGGGTTTAGGATTGGACACAAACTGAGCTAAGGGTTTAGGATTGGACACAGACTGAGCTAAGGGTTTAGGATTGGACACAGACTGGGCTACGGGTTTAGGATTGGACACAGACTGAGCTAAGGGTTTAGGATTGGACACAGACTGGGGTAGTAACGGTTTAGGATCTGACAAGCACACTTTTCAATCCTCACTTTGACTTCCAAGTATCAGAACAGACTGCTGTGTGTGTGTGTGTGTGTGTGTGTGTGTGTGTTGTGTGTGTGTGGTGTGTGTGTGTGTGTGTGTGTGTGTGTGTGTGTGTGTGTGTAACTTACGTAGAACAGCGATGAAGCTCTGGTTATCCAGAAGGACCCACAGTCCAAAGCTCATGATCAACGCTCCAAAGATCTACAGAGGAAACAGAAATGCACACATTTTGCTTTACAGGAGCTACAGTATATAAGGCCACCAAGTAGACTACTGAAAATATAGAGGTCAGTGCAGATACCAGATCTGTGAGATAAAACACTGGAAAAGTCTTGAAAAGAAGACAGAGGGTGCAGACGTACTCTGTCTCCTCTCTCTCTCTTCTCTCTTCTTTCTCCTCTCCCCTCCCCTCTCTTATCTCTCCTCTCTCCCCTCACCCTTCCCTCCCCTCTCTCATCTCTCCTCTCTCCCCTCTCTCTCCTCCCCTATCTCTTCTTTCTCCTCTATCCCCTCTCCCTTCCCTCCCCTCTCCTCTCTCTCTCCCCTCCCCTCCCTCCCTCCCTCCCTCCTCTCCTCTCTCCCCTCTCTCCCTCCTCTCCTCTCTTCCCTCTCTCCCTCCTCTCCTCCCCCCCTCCTCTCCTCTCTCCCCTCTCCTCTCTCCCTCCTCTCCTCTCTCCCCTCTCTCCCTCCTCTCCTCTCTCTCTCCCCTCTCTCCCTCCTCTCCTCTCTCCCCTCTCTCCCTCCTCTCCTCTCTCCCCTCTCTCCCTCCTCTCCTCTCTCCCCTCTCTCCCTCCTCTCCTCTCTCCCTCCTCTCCTCTCTCTCTCCTCCTCTCTCTCTCTCTCTCCCTCCTCTCTCCTCCTCTCTCTCTCTCCTCTCTCTCTCTCTCTCTCTCTCCTCCTCTCTCTCTCCCCTCTCTCCCTCCTCTCTCTCTCTCTCTCTCTCTCCTCTCTCCCTCCTCTCTCTCTCTCCCCTCTCTCCCTCCTCTCCTCTCTCCCCTCTCTCCCTCCTCTCCTCTCTCCCTCCTCTCCTCTCTCTCCCTCCTCTCTCTCCCTCCTCTCCTCTCCCTCCTCTCCTCTCTCCCCTCTCTCCCTCCTCTCCTCTCTCCCTCCTCTCCACTCCCCTCTCTCCCCTCTCACATCTGGGACTGATAAGATCCTCTCACTCCATCTCTTAGTCTGAGTCTGATTGGAGAGAGAGACAAACTGAACACATAAAGGGACAGTTTCCCCAGATACAGATGAAGTAAAATCTCCAAAGTGCTTTTTTAATACCAGGCAGTTCTAGGTTATGTGTTCAGGAAACTGGCACAAATGCCAGGCTGAACAGCTGAAACGGAACTAGACTAGTGACCGACTGTGAGTCTAGACCAGAACTAAGAGGTCTGGACCTGATCTGAGCTTTTCCTTTCATTCTTATTTCCGGCCCAGAACACTCACTAGCCTCTAGCGCTAGAGGCACCATCTCCCTGGTAACAAGGCCATAAAGAGTCTAAGTACAGACTCCATGTGTAATTTATAGGGACTATGTCTAGGAGGTCTCTAGGGGAGGTTTTTTCAAAAGATGAGAGGGTCCCGCTAATTCACCACCTCCCCTCCCCTGGCCTGGAAATGGAAACCCACACCGCTCTACCACCCCACCTACCATCACATATTAACCCAGACAGACACAGAGACAGACAGACAGACCAGAGAGACAGACAAGACAGACACAGAGACAGACACAGAGACAGACAGACCAGACAGACAAGACAGACACAGAGACAGACAGACCAGACAGACAGACAAGACAGACACAGAGACAGACACAGAGACAGACAGACCAGACAGACAAGACAGACAGACAAGACAGACACAGAGACAGACACAGAGACAGACAAGACAGACACAGAGACAGACACAGAGACAGACAGACCAGACAGACAAGACAAACACAGAGACAGACACAGAGACAGACAGACCAGACAGACAAGACAGACACAGAGACAGACAGACCAGACAGACAGATAGCGAGAGAGACAGCGAGAGAGACAATGGGAGAGTCAGTCTGTCTGGGGGAGAAGAGGTAAAGAGTCATCATCAGTGATGGTTTAATAGAGGAGTTGTTGAGTCAGTTTCAGCTGTCTGGGTTTGGATTGAACCCACCAGTTAGTCCTACAATATGTAGGATTCTCTGCCAGGTCTCCCATGAAGGGAGGATTCTCTGCCAGGTCTCCCTTGAAGGGAGGATTCTCTGCCAGGTCTCCCTTGAAGGGAGGATTCTCTGCCAGGTCTCCCATGAAGGGAGGATTCTCTGCCAGGTCTCCCATGAAGGGAGGATTCTCTGCCAGGTCTCCCATGAAGGGAGGATTCTCTGCCAGGTCTCCCATGAAGGGAGGATTCTCTGCCAGGTCTCCCATGAAGGGAGGATTCTCTGCCAGGTCTCCCTTGAAGGGAGGATTCTCTGCCAGGTCTCCCATGAAGGGAGGATTCTCTGCCAGGTCTCCCATGAAGGGAGGATTCTCTGCCAGGTCTCCCTTGAAGGGAGGATTCTCTGCCAGGTCTCCCATGAAGGGAGGATTCTCTGCCAGGTCTCCCATGAAGGGAGGATTCTCTGCCAGGTCTCCCTTGAAGGGAGGATTCTCTGCCAGGTCTCCCATGAAGGGAGGATTCTCTGCCAGGTCTCCCATGAAGGGAGGATTCTCTGCCAGGTCTTATTTGTGAATAAGGTCTTTTGATCTAAATGGGACTAGCTGGTTAAATAAAGGTTAAATAAAGGTTAAATAAAGGTTATATCTGAAAACCACTGATTCTGTCTCTGTGAGATTACTGCTCCAGTAAGAGACTCTTCTCAGGTTGGCAGGTAACATTTACCTTTTGTAACTATCTTACAGACTACCATTTTCAAACTGCCTACGGTATTCAAATGACAGTGAAAACATTAACAACTTCTATTCAGACAAGTAATGATAGGAGTGATGTCACTTACGAAGAAGATGAGGTTGAACAGGAACAGGAAGTACTTGGTTGCTGTGATGCATCCCTTCCCCATGGTTACGCTTCTGCAACAGAGAAGAAAGTGTTGAGAAAAAGGTTAGTACTTCCTGTTAGTAACTATTTGCACATCATTACAACACTGTATATAGACATAATATGACATTTGAAATGTATTTATTCTTTTGGAACTTCTGTGAGTTTAATGTTTACTGTTCTCTTTTTTTGTTTTGTTTATTTCACCTTTGTTTAGTAACTATTTCAATTCCATGCCAATAAAGCCCCTTGAATTGAGAGAGAGAGAGAGAGAGAGAGAGAGAGAGAGAGGAGAGAGAGAGAGAGAGAGAGAGAGAGAGAGAGAGAGAGAGAGAGAGAGAGAGAGAGAGAGAGAGAGAGAGAGAGAGAGAGAGAGAGAAAACAGCATGGGTCCTAGGACAGTTTAAACAGTTATTTGATCTTCACAGCACCAACATCAACCTAGTGCCTTATCAACAGACATACAGTACCCTGGATCACCTTATATCCCCAAGTCACATGTCCCTGTGTTCACGTGTCCCTGTTCCATTAGTAAAGTTTCACTGTCCACCTTTAGAAAACAATATCCTTTTATTAGTTTCCTCTGTGTGCCTCTGTTAGCCACTCTACCTGTAGGATTGCTTTGAACACACTTGGTGAGTATGTGAGTTTATAGTCCTCTTCTCTCTCTCTCTCTCTCTCTCTCTCTCCTCTCTCTCTCTCTCTCTCTCTCTCTCTCTCTCTCTCTAAAGAGGTTGCAACTCACTACAAGAATAAGGGTTTGTAATAAGATGGTTGTAACAACAACTGTTTTAGATGTACTTCTCCTAACCAGAGGAACACCCTTCCGGAGACAGACTTGAACAAGGACCAGCTGAAAGACTAAATCAGATCGTGGTGGTTATTCTGTCATCACAGTCGGTGACGGGGACCTACAGTATACGAAAGCGTTTACTACCGTCACCATAGCAACCCCGTAACCAGGATCAACTGTTTAAATTACCACGGTTACGAACTACTCCAAGTACACTGGAAGAAGCTAAACATTCGGGAGAAATATTCAACAAACAGCGTACGCCATATCACACGCCAAGCACAGTACAACAGCTACAGATGTCAGGTTATTATGGAAAAGACTATTTTCTTCCTGTGAAAACGTTAAGCAGAAAGCAACAACTGTCAGAACCATCTGTTTGTGTAACAACCATAGACCTGCGTTAGATCCTATTGCTGTGATAACAACCTCTAACGTTCATTCATAACTCGTTTCCCCAACTACAACACAGCTCTGTGCAGCTCCACGTGTGTTTCACCACACACACACACACACACACACACACACACACACACACACACACACACAACACACCACACACACACACAACACACACACACACACACACACACACACACACTCTCTCTCTCTCTCTAGTCTACAGTGTCCTATTATGAGACACGACAGTGTGACTGTGAAACTGTTTTTCCATAGAGAAACCTGTATGCTCAACAAAGTACTGTGGTTAACAGCTCTCTGCCCCCTAGGGCCCAACAGTCTCTATGGAACTGGAAGCAGGCTAGATTTCACATCCTCCTCCTGCTGCTGCTGCTGCTGCTGCAATAAATACATACAAATATTCTAAACAGTAAAGAAGTCTACAGGAATGGAACATCGCATTCAAATATAGGGCTCATATTTTAATAGGGTTCTATAGGGCTCTGGTCTAAAGTAGTGCACTATATAGGGAATAGGGTTCTATAGGGCTCTGGTCTAAAGTAGTGCACTATATAGGTAATAGGGTTCTATAGGGCTCTGGTCTAAAGTAGTGCACTATATAGGGAATAGGGTTCTATAGGGCTCTGGTCTAAAGTAGTGCACTATATATAGGGAATAGGGTTCTATAGGGCTCTGGTCTAAAGTAGTGCACTATATAGGGAATAGGGTTCTATAGGGCTCTGGTCTAAAGTAGTGCACTATATATAGGGAATAGGGTTCTATAGGGCTCTGGTCTAAAGTAGTGCACTATATAGGGAATAGGGTTCTATAGGGCTCTGGTCTAAAGTAGTGCACTATATAGGGAATAGGGTTCTATAGGCTCTGGTCTAAAGTAGTGCACTATATATAGGGAATAGGGTTCTATAGGGCTCTGGTCTAAAGTAGTGAACTATATATAGGGAATAGGGTTCTACAGGGCTCTGGTCTAAAGTAGTGCACTATATAGGGAATAGGGTTCTATAGGGCTCTGGCCTAAAGTAGTGTACTATATAGGGAATAGGGTTCTATAGGGCTCTGGTCTAAAGTAGTGCACTATATATAGGGAATAGGGTTCTATAGGGCTCTGGTCTAAAGTAGTGCACTATATAGGGAATAGGGTTCTATAGGGCTCTGGTCTAAAGTAGTGCACTATGTAGGGAATAGGGTTCTATAGGGCTCTGGTCTAAAGTAGTGTACTATATAGGGAATAGGGTTCTATAGGGCTCTGGTCTAAAGTAGTGCACTATATAGGAATAGGGTTATATAGGGCTCTGGTCTAAAGTACTATATAGGGAATAGGGTTATATAGGGCTCTGGTCTAAAGTAGTGCACTATATATAGGGAATAGGGTTCTATAGGGCTCTGGTCTAAAGTAGTGCACTATATAGGGAATAGGGTTCTATAGGGCTCTGGTCTAAAGTAGTGCACTATATATAGGGAATAGGGTTCTATAGGGCTCTGGTCTAAAGTAGTGAACTATATATAGGGAATAGGGTTCTACAGGGCTCTGGTCTAAAGTAGTGCACTATATATAGGGAATAGGGTTCTATAGGGCTCTGGTCTAAAGTAGTGCACTATATAGGGAATAGGCCTTCTCTGTAGCTCAGTTGGTAGAGCATGGTGTTTGCAACGCCAGGGTTGTGGGTTCGATTCCCACGGGGGGCCAGCACAGGAAAAAAAATGTATGAAATGTATGCATTCACTACTGTAAGTCGCTCTGGATAAGAGCGTCTGCTAAATGACTAAAATGTAAAATGTAAATAGGGTTCTATAGGGCTCTGGTCTAAAGTAGTGCACTATGTAGGGAATAGGGTTCTATAGGGCTCTGGTCTAAAGTAGTGTACTATATAGGGAATAGGGTTCTATAGGGCTCTGGTCTAAAGTAGTGTACTATATAGGGAATAGGGTTCTATAGGGCTCTGGTCTAAAGTGGTGCACTATATAGGGAATAGGGTTCTATAGGGCTCTGGTCTAAAGTAGTGCACTATATAGGAATAGGGTTATATAGGGCTCTGGTCTAAAGTACTATATAGGGAATAGGGTTATATAGGGCTCTGGTCTAAAGTGGTGCACTATATAGGGAATAGGGTTCTATAGGGCTCTGGTCTAAAGTGGTGCACTATATAGGGAATAGGGTTCTATAGGGCCCTGGTCTAAAGTAGTGCACTATATATAGGGCTCAGGTCTAAAGTAGTGCACTATATAGGGAATAGGGTTCTATAGGGCTCTGGCCTAAAGTAGTGCACTATATAGGGAATAGGGTTCTATAGGGCTCTGGTCTAAAGTAGTGCACTATATAGGGAATAGGGTTCTATAGGGCTCTGGACTAAAGTAGTGCACTATATAGGGAATAGGGTTCAATAGGGCTCTGGTCTAAAGTAGTGCACTATATAGGGAATAGGGTTCAATAGGGCTCTGGTCTAAAGTGGTGCACTATATAGGGACTAGGGTTCTATAGGGCTCTGGTCTAAAGTAGTGTACTATATAGGGAATAGGGTTCTATAGGGCTCTGGTCTAAAGTAGTGTACTATATATAGGGAATAGGGTTCTATAGGGCTCTGGTCTAAAGTAGTGCACTATATAGGGAATAGGGTTCAATAGGGCTCTGGTCTAAAGTAGTGCACTTTATAGGGAATAGGGTTCTATAGGGCTCTGGTCTAAAGTAGTGCACTATATATAGGGAATAGGGTTCTATAGGGCTCTGGTCTAAAGTAGTGCACTATATATAGGGAATAGGGTTCTATCGGGCTCTGGTCTAAAGTAGTGCACTATATAGGGAATAGGGTTCTATAGGGCCCTGGTCTAAAGTAGTGCACTATATATAAGGCTGTGGCCTAAAGTAGTGCACTATATAGGGAATAGGGTTCTATAGGGCTCTGGTCTAAAGTAGTGTACTATATAGGGAATAGGGTTCTATAGGGCTCTGGTCTAAAGTGGTGCACTATATAGGGAATAGGGTTCTATAGGGCTCTGGTCTAAAGTAGTGCACTATATAGGAATAGGGTTATATAGGGCTCTGGTCTAAAGTACTATATAGGGAATAGGGTTATATAGGGCTCTGGTCTAAAGTAGTGCACTATATAGGGAATAGGGTTCTATAGGGCTCTGGTCTAAAGTGGTGCACTATATAGGGAATAGGGTTCTATAGGGCCCTGGTCTAAAGTAGTGCACTATATATAGGGCTCAGGTCTAAAGTAGTGCACTATATAGGGAATAGGGTTCTATAGGGCTCTGGCCTAAAGTAGTGCACTATATAGGGAATAGGGTTCTATAGGGCTCTGGTCTAAAGTAGTGCACTATATAGGGAATAGGGTTCTATAGGGCTCTGGACTAAAGTAGTGCACTATATAGGGAATAGGGTTCAATAGGGCTCTGGTCTAAAGTAGTGCACTATATAGGGAATAGGGTTCAATAGGGCTCTGGTCTAAAGTGGTGCACTATATAGGGAATAGGGTTCTATAGGGCTCTGGTCTAAAGTAGTGTACTATATAGGGAATAGGGTTCTATAGGGCTCTGGTCTAAAGTAGTGTACTATATATAGGGAATAGGGTTCTATAGGGCTCTGGTCTAAAGTAGTGCACTATATAGGGAATAGGGTTCAATAGGGCTCTGGTCTAAAGTAGTGCACTTTATAGGGAATAGGGTTCTATAGGGCTCTGGTCTAAAGTAGTGCACTATATATAGGGAATAGGGTTCTATAGGGCTCTGGTCTAAAGTAGTGCACTATATATAGGGAATAGGGTTCTATAGGGCTCTGGTCTAAAGTAGTGCACTATATAGGGAATAGGGTTCTATAGGGCCCTGGTCTAAAGTAGTGCACTATATATAAGGCTGTGGCCTAACGTAGTGCACTATATAGGGAATAGGGTTCTATAGGGCTCTGGCATAAAGTAGTGCACTATATAGGGAATAGGGTTCTATAGGGTCCTTGTCAAAAGTAGTGGACTATATAGGGAATAGGGTTCTATAGGGCTCTGGTCTAAAGTATTGCACTATATAGGGAATAGTGTTCCATTTGGGACACATCCTGGAAGTAGGCTAGGTTCATTCTAGGTTCATTCCAGCTTAAGTCTAGCTTAATTCTAGGTTAATTCTCAGTGTCTCCTCCTCCAACACACACCAAAAGAAAACATTCTGCATCACCAGTCATTTTCCTGACACCACTGAATGTAGCCTAGGTCTGGCTATAAGCAGCCATTGTGGTTAGGATACTCCCAGTCAGACTAGCCTACCGCCACAGGAAACTCCCAGTCAGACTAGCCTACCACCACAGGAAACTCCCAGTCAGACTAGCCTACCAGCGCAGGAAACTCCCAGTCAGACTAGCCTACCGCCACAGGAAACTCCCAGTCAGACTAGCCTACCACCACAGGAAACTCCCAGTCAGACTAGCCTACCAGCGCAGGAAACTCCCAGTCAGACTAGCCTACCAGCACAGGAAACTCCCAGTCAGACTAGCCTACCAGCACAGGAAACTCCCAGTCAGACTAGCCTACCGCCACAGGAAACTCCCAGTCAGACTAGCCTACCAGCACAGGAAACTCCCTGTCAGACTAGCCTACCAGCACAGGAAACTCCCAGTCAGACTAGTCTACCACCACAGGAAACTCCCAGTCAGACTAGCCTACCAGCACAGGAAACTCCCAGTCAGACTAGCCTACCAGCACAGGAAACTCCCAGTCAGACTAGTCTACCACCACAGGAAACTCCCTGTCAGACTAGCCTACCAGCACAGGAAACTCCCTGTCAAACTAGCCTACCACCACAGGAAACTCCCAGTCAGACTAGCCTACCAGCACAGGAAACTCCCAGTCAGACTAGCCTACCAGCACAGGAAACTCCCAGTCAGACTAGCCTACCGCCACAGGAAACTCCCAGTCAGACTAGCCTACCACCACAGGAAACTCCCAGTCAGACTAGCCTACCAGCACAGGAAACTCCCAGTCAGACTAGCCTACCAGCACAGGAAACTCCCAGTCAGACTAGCCTACCACCACAGGAAACTCCCAGTCAGACTAGCCTACCAGCACAGGAAAGTCCCAGTCAGACTAGCCTACCGCCACAGGAAACTCCCAGTCAGACTAGCCTACCACCACAGGAAACTCCCAGTCAGACTAGCCTACCAGCACAGGAAACTCCCTGTCAGACTAGCCTACCGCCACAGGAAACTCCCAGTCAGACTAGCCTACCACCACAGGAAACTCCCAGTCAGACTAGCCTACCACCACAGGAAACTCCCTGTCAGACTAGCCTACCGCCACAGGAAACTCCCAGTCAGACTAGCCTACCACCACAGGAACCTCCCAGTCAGACTAGCCTACATATCAATCCAAACAGACAGGCAGGTAGCCTAGTGGTTAGAGTGGAGGGGAGGCAGGTAGCCTAGTGGTTAGAGTGGAGGGGCGGCAGGTAGCCTAGTGGTTAGAGTGGAGGGGAGGCAGGTAGCCTAGTGGTTAGAGTGGAGGGGCGGCAGGTAGCCTAGTGGTTAGAGTGGAGGGGCGGCAGGTAGCCTAGTGGTTAGAGTGGAGGGACGGCAGGTAGCCTAGTGGTTAGAGTGGAGGGGCGGCAGGTAGACTAGTGGTTAGAGTGGAGGGGCGGCAGGTAGCCTAGTGGTTAGAGTGGAGGGGAGGCAGGTAGCCTAGTGGTTAGAGTGGAGGGGCGGCAGGTAGCCTAGTGGTTGGAGTGGAGGGGAGGCAGGTAGCCTAGTGGTAAGAGTGGAGGGGCGGCAGGTAGCCTAGTGGTTAGAGGGGAGGGGCGGCAGGTATCCTAGTGGTTAGAGTGGAGGGGCGGCAGGTAGCCTAGTGGTTAGAGTGGAGGGGCGGCAGGTAGCCTAGTGGTTAGAGTGGAGGGGAGGCAGGTAGCCTAGTGGTTAGAGTGGAGGGGCGGCAGGTAGCCTAGTGGTTAGAGTGGAGGGGCGGCAGGTAGCCTAGTGGTTAGAGTGGACGGACGGCAGGTAGCCTAGTGGTTAGAGTGGAGGGGCGGCAGGTAGACTAGCGGTTAGAGTGGAGGGGCGGCAGGTAGCCTAGTGGTTAGAGTGGAGGGGCGGCAGGTAGCCTAGTGGTTAGAGTGGAGGGGAGGCAGGTAGCCTAGTGGTTAGAGTGGAGGGGCGGCAGGTAGACTAGTCGTTAGAGTGGAGGGGCGGCAGGTAGCCTAGTGGTTAGAGTGGAGGGGCGGCAGCTAGCCTAGTGGTTAGAGTGGAGGGGCGGCAGGTAGACTAGTCGTTAGAGTGGAGGGGCGGCAGGTAGCCTAGTGGTTAGAGTGGAGGGGCGGCAGGTAGCCTAGTGGTTAGAGCCAGTAACCAAAAGGTTACTAGATTGAATCCCCGAGCTGACAAGGTAAAACATCTGTCGTTCTGCCCCTGAACAAGGCAGTTAACCCACTGTTCCCCGGTAGGCCGTCATTGTAAAATAAGGATTTATTCTTAACTGACTTGCCTCGTTAAATAAAAGTTACAGCACATTGGTAAAAGAGCAGGCTAGACCTACAGATGACTTCCTCTTCAAACCTGATCAATGTAACGATAGTCTGCTACACTCCAATGATTGTCAAACTGTCGCTGAACTTTGACCCAAACTGGCTTTGTATTAGAAGTAGCCTAATATTTAGCCGTGATTCTTGCCTCAAAGAGGACGAGCGAGTATGTGAAGATGATCCTCACAAAGACGCTTCAACATACTACTGAGAAAATACTTACGTAAATGTGATATTTCAGTTTTGTTTTTTAAATAATAAATGTGCAAAAATTACTAAAAACTTGTTTTTGCTTTGTCATTATGAGGCATTGTGATCGTTTTGTTTGCAGAGGAAAAGTACACGTGAACTGTTCTAGCATCTTCAAAGTGTGGCTCTGCAGAAAAATATTGTTTCATGTTCCATTTTTGTTTAGCATGGCGGAAATGATTTTTGCCATGGCACCATGCCACGGCTAAATGACTGCAGCAGGGACACTGCTATGACACTGAAGACAGAACAAGAACTGAAGCCATAGCAGTACTCCCAATTCCCTATAGCAACATATCAAATCACCTTGTTGAACAAAACAGCAGTCATAAAGCAATCAGCTAGACCTATGAGTCACGTTAGACCTGTAAGAACACTCACTGACTGAATTACTTAACTTTTCCTAAACAAGCCTGAAACCTTTAGTCAAAGTTATTTTACAGAAAACAAATGAACAGGAGACTTTCAGCATGCTTATTGGGAGTGGTACTCAACATGCTCGGCACTGACACAAACGACTGATGATTGGCTGAAAGAAGTTGATAGTAATAAGATTGTGAGAGCTGTTTTGTTAGACTTCAGTGCAGATTTTGATGTCATTGATCATAACCTATCGCTGAAAAAAAACGTAGGTGTTATGGATTTGCATCCTCTGCCTTATCATGGATTGAGAGTTACCGATCTAATAGAACACAGAGTTACCTATGTAATAGAACACAGAGTTACCGATCTAATAGAACACAGAGTTACCGATCTAATAGAACACAGAGTTACCGATCTAATAGAACACAGAGTTACCGATCTAATAGAACACAGAGTTACCGATCTAATAGAACACAGAGTTACCGATCTAATAGAACACAGAGTTACCGATCTAATAGAACACAGAGTTACCGATCTAATAGAACACAGAGTTACCTATCTAATAGAACACAGAGTTACCGATCTAATAGAACACAGAGTTACCGATCTAATAGAACACAGAGTTACCGATCTAATAGAACACAGAGTTACCGATCTAATAGAACACAGAGTTACCGATCTAATAGAACACAGAGTTACCGATCTAATAGAACACAGAGTTACCGATCTAATAGAACACAGAGTTACCTATCTAATAGAACACAGAGTTACCGATCTAATAGAACACAGAGTTACCGATCTAATAGAACACAGAGTTACCTATCTAATAGAACACAGAGTTACCGATCTAATAGAACACAGAGTTACCTATCTAATAGAACACAGAGGGGTTTCGTTAATGGAAGCCTCTCATGCAAGTTCAGATGAGTGTGGTGTACCGCAGGGCAGCCGGCTAGGACCATTATTGTTTTCTGTTTTTACTAATGACATTCCACTGACCTGGAATAATGCCTGTGTGTGTATGTACGCTGACGACTCAACAGCATACACGTTGGCTGCAACAGTAAAATAATTAACAGCCTTAACATAGAGCTCCAGTCAGTTCTAGAATGGGTAACTACCAATAGGTTTAACATAGAGCTTCAGTCAGTTCTAGAATGGGTAACTAACAATAAATTTAACATAGAGCTCCAGTCAGTTCTAGAATGGGTAACTTGCAATAGGTTTAACATAGAGCTCCAGTCAGTTCTAGAATGGGTAACTAACAATAGATTTAACATAGAGCTCCAGTCAGTTCTAGAATGGGTAACTTGCAATAGGTTTAACATAGAGCTCCAGTCAGTTCTAGAATGGGTAACTAACAATAGATTTAACATAGAGCTCCAGTCAGTTCTAGAATGGGTAACTAGCAATAGGTTTAACATAGAGCTCCAGTCAGTTCTAGAATGGGTAACTAGCAATAGGTTTAACATAGAGCTCCAGTCAGTTCTAGAATGGGTAACTAACAATAGATTTAACATAGAGCTCCAGTCAGTTCTAGAATGGGTAACTAACAATAGGTTTAACATAGAGCTCCAGTCAGTTCTAGAATGGGTAACTAGCAATAGGTTTAACATAGAGCTCCAGTCAGTTCTAGAATGGGTAACTTGCAATAGGTTTAACATAGAGCTCCAGTCAGTTCTAGAATGGGTAACTAACAATAGCTTTAACATAGAGCTTCAGTCAGTTCTAGAATGGGTAACTAACAATAGGTTTAACATAGAGCTCCAGTCAGTTCTAGAATGGGTAACTAACAATAGATTTAACATAGAGCTTCAGTCAGTTCTAGAATGGGTAACTACCAATAGGTTTAACATAGAGCTCCAGTCAGTTCTAGAATGGGTAACTAGCAATAGGTTTAACATAGAGCTCCAGTCAGTTCTAGAATGGGTAACTAACAATAGGCTGGTGCTAAATATCTCAACAAAGAAAAGTATAATTTTCGGGACAAATCACTCGCTCAACGCTAAACCTCATTTAGATCTAGTATTGAATAATGTGTCTGTTTACCAAGTTGCGGAAACTAAACTGCTGGGTGTAACCGTAGATAGCAAGCTGTCATGGTCAAAACATATAGACTCAGTGGTTGTTAAAATGGGAAGAGGTCTGTCCACGATAGGACAGTAATGTCCCTTCTTGACATCTCAAGTTGACCATGCCATGGTGCCAACCATTTAAAGTTCACATTTAGGAGAGTGGTTAGGCTACATTTCTCGTTCCCTAGCCCTAAGCTTTATAAGCTTTATAAGAAACCAAGTGGCCGGGCTGTTTTTTGTAATAACGGGTTGAGCCTTTAAGCCTAATATACAGTAGTCCTACTGTCCCAAACAAGAAAAGAGAAATGTTAGTTCTGTTCGTGACCATCACCGAGGGTGGAAACTCACAACTTAGTCTAGATTTAGCCTGGGCTGTCTGGTTTGTATCCCTTAGAGAACAAGCTACAGCCAGCAACAGGCTAAGGCAAAGCAAAGCACAGATCCTTATTTGAAAAACATAAAAAAAAATAGTGAATGGTAGTGTGTGTGTGTGTAACTATGCACTGAGAAAACATGTACAGTCCTCTCGAAGCTGCCATATGTCACCACACAGAGACCAAGGGGTCGTATTTATATTTACGGCATGGCTCGTTTTGCATTGGCCTGGTTTCCCTCTTTAAAAAAGGTTTGGCATGGGGGCAGTTTCACACTGTGAAGTAAGCTTGTAGTAAGCTAGAGGGGGGCACACGAACAAACAAACAAACACACACACACAGTGGGGGCAATCCGATAGATGAAATCAGTGTTTTGTTTCTCAAACGGGGATACAGGGGTGCTACCCAGGATTACGACGGTGGTGTGTGTGTGTGTGTGGTGTGTGTGTGTGTGTGTGTGTGTGTGTGAGTGTGTGTGTGTGTGTGTGTGTGTCAATAACGATGTGGCAATAAATGAACAGCTACACAGCCTCAGCACTGCTGTAAACCAAGACCACAGGAGCTCTGATGCCAAACTCTCTCTCTCACGCACACACACCACACCACACACCACACACACACACACACACACACACACACACACACACACACACACACACACACACACTTAACATCGCTTCAGAGGGTGGGCTATAGAACAAACACACACCAATCTGACCTATATATAGACATCTGTGACTGAGTCTATTACCCTGGCAGGGTATACATCCCCCCCCCCCCCCCCCCCCCCCCCCAGGGTTAAAATCCCTTAATACCATGATAGTCCCCAGCTCTTTAACAGCAACAACTGTTGGCTCACAGGGAAAAGTGGAGGAGACATGGACACAGAATCCCTTTACATTTGAGGATTATTGCGCCAAGCCTCCCAGTACAAGTCATTGAACGGTATGAGTCCGTCTACCATCCACTTCACTAAACAAGATTGAGATCATAACCATTGGGACCTAAAGGACCTAAAACATCACTCTTTTTTTAAAGTGTCAGTGATGGATTAATAATTCAGATAGCTACTATAGAAATGTGTATAGTATAATCAAGCAATAAGACCGTAGCCAGAACAGCCTTTAAGACTCCATTTTACTGAGCAAATTCGCCCTAAAGTTACCAGGTTCTCTTTTTTTACAGCATCTAAAATATAATCTAACTACAGCTAAATAAAGTCCATTATCTAGATAAAAATAACTTTAGCTGACTTTATACCTAGCTTGTTATCAGGGCAAAAGTTATAGAAGTTCTACTTAGAAAGCGAATAAAACGGGGGTAAAAGAAAAGCAAGGAAACGTAGCACACCTCCGTCTACTAATATTAGATAACATCTAACAATCCTACAAATAAACAAATACTTACTTTTTGGTGTAAAATATGGAGTTAACGGTTAGCTGTAGCGGACCTCCGTCTTCTCGATTGTCCCGTTGTGTGTGTGACTGAACGGGATGTGTGTGGGCGAGAGAGAGAGAGAGAGAGAGAGAGAGAGAGAGACGTGTGTGGGATGGGAAAGCGTGGTAGACCGCCACCGTGCGGTAGACATAGGTTACTTCCTTAATAAATCAATTTACTGCTCGAAAATAAAATCGTATTATTATTATTATTATAGGTCTACGCAACACAAATGTTTTCCTCTGCAAATAAATAGTTATTGCAATTAACATAAGAATTTAAATGTTTCCATTTCATGTTGTTCTTACTGTTCTATAAATAAAACGATCAGATTATTTAGTGTAGGTGAGGGCCTTTAAAAATGTAGAAATAAGCCTACTCTTGTTCATGTATGAGTCGTTAAAAAATTCTCACTTTATATTTCATATAATCACTCTTACATAAATCATCTATATTTAAAGTGCATACGACATAATTGTACCACATTCCTATAGCTGGTATTATAAAGGTATGTAAAAAATATTACACCATGACTAAAAGAAAAAAGAAATCCGGCTTCATGACATTGTATTGTAAACAGCAACACAGGGGAACTATTTAGCTGCCATTAGGTTAAACCTCACGCACACACACACACACACACACACACACATTGTACCATCTAAAATCGCCATGAAAAATATTTCATTTTTCAGCTGTTTGAAGCTGGTGTACAAGAGTAAAATAAGCACAAAAATGAATCTTCAGAACGGAAGCATAGAAATAGTGCACATAGAAAATATCTACCACTTTTTAGACTTGCTTTCAATGCGAATGACAGAGCTATAACTAAAAATGTCTATGTGAATTTGGTCAGGTGCTCTGAGTTTTTTTTTAACAAGACTCTTGGAAGAAATAGTGTTTCCGATGCGATCAGGCACAACCAAGAGTATGAAAGAACTGTATGAAAGCAGTCAATCCAGCAAGATTGACTGCTTTGCGCCACTCAAACACAGAAAACAGATGGCATGCTAAGAAATGCGTTGCTAAGAAACGCGTTGCTAAGAAACGAAACGCGTTGCTAAGAAACGCGTTGCTAAGAAACGCGTTGCTAACAGGTAATCACCACCATGACAAAGGCGTTTGTTACTTTCGAGTGGCAAAAAATGTATTTCTGAAAACGTTTTTTGGGGTGTTGTTTTAACACTGTCGGGTGTAAAGCCTTATTTTCATATTTCTCAAGGTGGTTTTTTTTAGTGAATTTTAGAGTTACCAGTATCAATCAATCAATCAAATGTTTATTTATAAAGCCCTTCTTACATCAGCTTATATCTCAAAGTGCTGTACAGAAACAAAAGACTATAACAGAACATGGCCAAGATGTTCAAATGTTCATAGATGACCAGCAGGGTCAAATAATAATAATCACAGTGGTTGTCGAGGGTGCAATTAAACTCCTGGTTTTGCAGGCCACACCAGGCAGGTCACATTATGATGGCTTGCAGAGTGATGTGTAATTTCTAATGAAATCCAGTCAGAGTTAGGATATCCAAAAAATGTTAACTTTTAAAATCACCCTCAACCTGAATTTAGAATGACTGTCAAGGTAATGAAAGGTTATAAATGAGACAACCTAAACCATATAAACTAGAACAACCAGCTCAGTAACTGCTAACCGATTGGATTAGTTTAGAAAAATCTAAAATGTGTGTTATTTATCATATGTTTATTTAAATGTATGTACACATGCTGATTTGACAGGAGAAACTGCACCTTCAAGAGGAACATCCCTACTATGCATCCATCATTTGAACACAGACTCACATTTACATGAATAACTTGATGGCAGAAAATGGAACAGCAGTAACAACAGTAGTAACAACAACAACAACAGTAGTAACAGTAGTAACAACAACAGTAACAACAGTAGTAACAACAGTAGTAACAGTAACAACAGTAGTAACAACAACAACAACAGTAGTAACAGTAGTAACAACAGTAGTAACAGTAGTAACAACAACAACAACAGTAGTAACAGTAGTAACAACAACAACAACAGTAGTAACAACAGTAGTAACAACAGTAGTAACAGTAACAACAGTAGTAACAGTAACAGTAGTAACAACAGTAGTAACAACAGTAGTAACAACAACAACAGTAGTAACAACAACAACAGTAGTAACAACAGTAGTAACAACAACAACAGTAGTAACAACAGTAGTAACAACAGTAGTAACAACAGCAGTAACAACAGTAGTAACAACAACAACAGTAACAACAACAACAGTAGTAACAGCAGTAACAACAACAACAACAGTAGTAACAGTAGTAACAACAGTAGTAACAACAGTAGTAACAGTAGTAACAGTAGTAACAACAACAACAGTAGTAACAGTAGTAACAGCAGTAACAACAGTAGTAACAACAGTAGTAACAGTAGTAACAACAGTAGTAACAACAACAACAACAGTAGTAACAACAGTAGTAACAACAGTAGTAACAACAACAACAGTAGTAACAGTAACAACAGTAACAACAGTAGTAACAACAACAACAACAGTAGTAACAACAACAACAACAGTAGTAACAACAGTAGTAACAACAGTAGTAACAACAGTAGTAACAACAGTAGTAACAACAGTAACAACAGTAGTAACAACAGTAGTAACAACAGTAGTAACAACAGTAGTAACAACAGTAGTAACAACAGTAGTAACAGCAGTAACAACAGTAGTAACAACAGTAGTAACAGTAGTAACAACAGTAGTAACAACAGTAACAACAGTAGTAACAACAGTAGTAACAACAGTAGTAACAACAGTAGTAACAACAGTAGTAACAACAGTAGTAACAACAGTAGTAACAACAGTAGTAACAACAGTAACAACAGTAGTAACAACAGTAACAACAGTAGTAACAACAGTAGTAACAACAGTAACAACAGCAGTAACAACAAATCAAAATCAAATCAAATCAAATTTATTTATATAGCCCTTCGTACATCAGCTGATATCTCAAAGTGCTGTACAGAAACCCAGCCTAAAACCCCAAACAGCAAGCAATGCATGTGAAAGAAGCACGGTGGCTAGGAAAAACTCCCTAGGAAAAACTCCCTAGAAAGGCCAAAAACCTAGGAAGAAACCTAGAGAGGAACCAGGCTATGAGGGGTGGCCAGTCCTCTTCTGGCTGTGCAGGGTGGATATTATAACAGGATATGGTCAAGATGTTAAAATGTTCATAAATGACCAGCATGGTCAAATAATAATAATCATAGTAGTTGTCGAGGGTGCAACAAGCACGTCCGGTGAACAGGTCAGGGTTCCATAGCCGCAGGCAGAACAGTTGAAACTGGAGCAGCAGCACGGCCAGGTGGACTGGGGACAGCAAAGAGTCATCATACCAGGTAGTCCTGAGGCATGGTCCTAGGGCTCAGGTCCTCCGAGAGAAAGACAGAAAGAGAGAAAGAGAGAATTAGAGAGAGCATATTTAAATTCACACAGGACACCGGATAAGACAAGAGAAATACTCCAGATGTAACAGACTGACCCTAGCCCCCCGACACATAAACTACTGCAGCATAAATACTGGAGGCTGAGACAGGAGGGATCAGAAGACACTGTGGGCACATCCGATGATACCCCCGGACAGGGCCAAACAGGCAGGATATAACCCCACCCACTTTGCCAAAGCACAGCCCCCACACCACTGGAGGGATATCTCCAACCACCAACTTACCGTCTTAAGACAAGGCCGAGTATAGCCCACAACGATCTCCGCCATGGCACAACCCAAGGGGGGGCGCCAACCCAGACAGGAAGACCACGTCAGTGACTCAACCCACTCAAGTGACGCACCCCTCCCATGGACAGCATGGAAGAACACCAGTAAGCCAGTGACTCAGCCCCTGTAAAAGGGTTAGAGGCAGAGAATCCCAGAGGAAAGAGGGGAACCGGCAAGGCAGAGACAGCAAGGGCGGTTCGTTGCTCCAGCCTTTCCGTTCACCTTCACACTCCTGGGCCAGACTATACTTAATCATAGGACCTACTGAAGAGATAAGTCTTCAGTAAAGACTTAAAGGTTGAGACTGAGTCTGCGTCTCTCACATTGGTAGGCAGACCATTCCATAAAAATTGAGCTCTATAGGAGAAAGCCCTACCTCCAGCCGTTTGCTTAGAAATTCTAGGGACAATTAGGAGGCCTGCGTCTTGTGACCGTAGCATACGTGTAGGTATGTACGGCAGGACCAAATCGGAAAGATAGGTAGGAGCAAGCCCATGTAATGCTTTGTAGGTTAGCAGTAAAACCTTGAAATCAGCCCTTGCCTTAACAGGAAGCCAGTGTAGGGAGGCTAGCACTGGAGTAATATGATCAAATTTTTTGGTTCTAGTCAGGATTCTAGCAGCCGTATTTAGCACTAACTGAAGTTTGTTTAGTGCTTTATCCGGGTAGCCGGAAAGTAGAGCATTGCAGTAGTCCAGCCTAGAAGTAACAAAAGCATGGATTAATTTTTCTGCGTCATTTTTGGACAGAAAGTTTCTGACAACAGTAGTAACAACAGTAGTAACAGTAGTAACAACAGTAGTAACAGCAGTAACAACAGCAGTAACAACAGTAGTAACAACAGTAGTAACAACAGTAGTAACAGCAGTAACAACAGCAGTAACAACAGTAGTAACAACAGTAGTAACAGTAACAACAGTAACAACAGTAGTAACAACAGTAGTAACAACAGTAGTAACAACAGTAGTAACAACAGTAGTAACAGTAACAACAGTAACAACAGTAGTAACAACAGTAGTAACAGTAACAACAGTAACAACAGTAGTAACAACAGTAGTAACAACAGTAGTAACAACAGTAGTAACAGCAGTAACAACAGCAGTAACAACAGTAGTAACAACAGTAGTAACAGTAACAACAGTAACAACAGTAGTAACAACAACAACAGCAGTAACAACAGTAGTAACAACAGTAGTAACAGTAACAACAGTAACAACAGTAGTAACAACAACAACAACAGTAGTAACAACAGTAGTAACAACAGTAGTAACAACAACAACAACAGTAGTAACAGTAGTAACAGTAACAACAGTAGTAACAGTAGTAACAGCAGTAACAACAGTAGTAACAACAGTAACAACAGTAGTAACAACAGTAGTAACAACAGTAGTAACAACAGTAACAACAGTAGTAACAACAGTAACAACAGTAGCAACAGTAGTAACAACAGTAACAACAGTAGTAACAACAGTAGTAACAACAGTAGTAACAACAGTAGTAACAACAGTAACAACAGTAACAACAGTAGTAACATCAGTAGTAACAACAGTAGTAACAACAGTAGTAACAACAGTAGTAACAACAGTAGTAACAACAGTAGTAACAACAGTAACAACAGTAACAACAGTAGTAACATCAGTAGTAACAACAGTAGTAACAACAGTAGTAACAACAACAACAACAGTAGTAACAACAACAACAACAGTAGTAACAGCAGTAACAACAGTAGTAACAGTAACAACAGTAACAACAGTAGTAACAACAGTAGTAACAACAGTAACAACAGTAGTAACAACAGTAGTAACAACAGTAGTAACAACAGTAGTAACAACAGTAGTAACAACAGTAGTAACAGTAGTAACAACAGTAACAACAGTAGTAACAACAGTAGTAACAACAGTAGTAACAACAGTAGTAACAACAACAACAACAGTAGTAACAGCAGTAACAACAGTAGTAACAGTAACAACAGTAACAACAGTAGTAACAACAGTAGTAACAGTAGTAACAGCAGTAACAACAGTAGTAACAACAGTAACAACAGTAGTAACAACAGTAGTAACAGTAACAGTAGTAACAACAGTAGTAACAACAGTAACAACAGTAGTAACAACAGTAGTAACAGTAGTAACAGCAGTAGTAACACCGGTAGTAACAGTAACAACAACAGTAGTAACAGCAGTAGTAACAACAGTAGTAACATTAGCAACAGTAACACCAGTAGTAACAACAGTAGTAACACCGGTAGTAACAGTAACAACAACAGTAGTAACAGCAGTAGTAACAACAGTAGTACACCAATTGATTTACAAATTGACCTGTTGCCAAATCCCTCTATTTGACTACTGCACTGTACTATTCTTCATGTGATGGAGAATAGTAAAAAATGCAATAGGCAAATGATAGGGCCTACATTTGGCAGCAGGTTCCCTTATTGATAAAGGAACTAAAATGGAGTTTGTGGAATTATCTCCCTGTGTAAATAAAGGGGATTGCATTCTCTATTATTATATTACCAGGGAACAGATATTGATTTATAATTTGCAGCCACTCAGAGGTAATTACAGTCTGTAAGTTTATCTGAAACATGAATAATTTCGCCTTTGTTTTCTCACACATTTTTTTCCCGTGCATACAAAGTATCCCTTTTAGAGAAACAACAATAGGACGTGCCGAGTGTCTATTAGGGCTGTTCTGTATGCAATCCCTGGGCCTGTCTGATGTTTTTTGCCGTTCCTCATCACAGAGCTATGGGCTATGCTTTTCATTTCCTCAGCCATAACAAAGCGATGCCTCCAGCCTCTCCTGTGGTAATAATAAATGATCATATTATGTCATAATAAGCAGTTTCCATGACCACTCCATTTTTTAAGGAGAATTTATTTATTTTTCTGGCCACCATTTTTTGTTTTTACAGCTTTTTGTTGTTGTGACAAATACATTTCACATACATGGTAATTTTATACAAAGTAATTTATGTTTATATATAGATATATATATAACATTTTGGACAGATAATACATTTATAACCCTCTGCTACTCTCAACCCATCTCAGCCCCTTTTGTTTTCCATGTGCCGCATATTTTAACTGTGCTGTGATGTCTAACATGAATTTTCAACCTTTCTAAAGGCATATTATCCACAGATTGTACGTTAAAGTTGAATATTTTTCCTAAGAGTATTATTATTATTATTATTATTATTATTATTATATTGTTGATTGACTGACCATTACTGCTATTTGTAGGGTCCATTTTAAAAGATTGTGATTTTTCAGCCATTCCTGAATCTGTGACCAGGAAGAACCTACACGGGGACAATATCAGAATAAATACTCTAACGATTCAGTTTTTTCACAGCAACATCTGCAGAGCTGAGACCGTTATATACCCCATGTACTGTATATAACAGTCCGTTGGTGGCCAAAATGCTGTATTATAATTTAAATAGAAAAATATGTTGTTTTGTGTTTTGTGTATCAGTTCAGTTGTTTTGTGTATCAGTTCATACAGTATACAGTGTTTTGTATACAGTTGTTTTGCGTTTTGTGTATCAGTTCATACAGTATACCATGCGCCATGGAATCGGTACATCAAACATTTCCTCCCAGCTATTTTGCAACCTGTATGGTGCAGCTGTAAAAAAAAAAAAATTGTCTTCAAAAGGAAACTGGTATATTTTTCAATTTATGCCCCATCTTTTTAAGCCAATTTTGGTCTTTAAAAAGGTCCAATTGCAGCCGTTTTTATCTCATCATATCATTACTGTGAATGCGTTCCATTAAAATGGTGAAAAGAAACAAAAATAGCTTCTTAGCAAAGAGCAATTTTTCTAGCAAGAATTTTGCTAGGACTGTCTGGGAGTGGTCTGAGTGCGGAGGGGAAAACTAGCTGTTATTTCGAGAGGTTTGAATCTCACCTTCTCATAGATGTATTAACTAATCTCACCAGGCAGGCCAAAACTCCATCCCACCAAAACAGGCAAAAGTTAGTTTTTTTTCCTTTTTCTATTCAAACAGCTGTTACACTAAAAAATGCATTATCATAATTTCACAGTATTATTCCAACCTCATTGTGTGGAAATATATACAAAACATAGCAAAAATCTCATTTTTCACTACACTGGACCTTTAATATATGGCAGACAAACAAGTTCCTTACCTTCTCATCCTTCTACTTGCCTCCTCCATTTTTTTGCAGTAATGCTGCAATCAGTAGGTTGTAACTTTGGATCGAGAATGTTTTTTTTCTTCATTTTTAAATTTTTTATCAATCAGTATATTTGAGTTTAACCATAGGTTGTTGTTCTGTATTTTCTGGAGGATAACATGTTCAAAGTATTGTAAACAATTTACAAGGTTTCATTTTCAATTAACCAAAAATGTGAAGTTGTCATCTGTATAAAAAAAAAAAAGACATTTTTGAACAAAGGATGAACCTTTCTTAGTAATCTACTGGAATACCAGTTTATGCTTAAATATAACTTACATATGAGTGAAGCTTTTAGTGAGAGGTTTAATGCTTTTAATATATAATAAATTGTATCTTTGTATAGCATAAGAGATCTATCAATCATTTTAATGTGCACGCAAAAAAAAAAAACACAAAACATTGAAACAATTTAAAGAAAAATTGACCTGCAATAGAGCATTCTGGGAAATATGATATTGATGGCTGTGGCTTTTGAGACTGACGTACCTTCATATTCAAAGTATTGGATAAAACATTTTACAATTAAATTACATGATCCTCTTATGTCTCCTAAAAGCTACTGAACCTAACCGTAACCCTTTTTTTTTCCCCCTGAAAGTGTACACACATTTCCTGCATTTTTTTTTTTCAGCTCGCAGTGCACTTCGGCACCATCCGCGCAAAGAACAAGCGCACGGAAGAAGGAGAGAGTAGTACATCTCATACTGCACAGGTAAACCTATACCCGAAGCACGTAATATACATCCCATACACCTTCCTGTAAAAAAAACAGGTCATATATAATAGATCCATAAATGGTAGGTTCCCGTCAGAACAAACACACAGCGATCTGACCTGATGATTGGATCCACAACAAAGGCTAAGATTACACATTTAATCTTCAGTTACCGTCTGTTTAGACATGTCGACGGAAAGGAACGAACACACACACACACACACACACACACACACACACACACACACACACACACACACACACACACACACACACACACACACACACACACACACACACCTCTCTTTAGTATTAGTTAACAGTTTGTTGATTCATTTCCGTTCAACGTGTGGTTTTTACCCACAGCTTCCTGTTTGCATAGTAACCACAAGCATATTGAAGGTAGGCTCTGCTGAATGCTTAGTTCCCAGAGCTGCCAATCAAGTCATAGAAATGTGGTACTATTGGGGGGGGGGGGGGGGGGGGGACAAAACTGCAGTGAGTTGACTCCTCTCTGGTCTCCTTCCTGGGTTAAGTTGGGTGGGCATCCTCAGTGTGGCTACATCTGGGAAGGGAGGTGGAGGCTATGGAGTCTCTGGTCCAATTCAGGAAGTGTTACTGTTATTATGAAGTTGTTACTGTAAGCCTTTACTGTAATTGCTACCGTTTCAGTAAACAAAACAAAAAAAATAAAAAATAAAAAGCTGTGTAGAAAGTCAGCATGTGAACTTTGAAACCTCATAACTTTTCATTGAAAGTAGATCTGATTAGCCTATTGCTTTCCTGATGGGACTGTTCACATCATTTATACGTTTTAGAGTTGATGAAAAGCAAAGGAGAATTCAGAAACACTTATCAACTCTATACAGTAAAGGGTTGTTTTTTTTAAGGTCAAGCCTTCACCACAGTGTGTGTGTGTGTGTGTGTGTGTTGCATGACGAGGCTCAAGTAGAACACATTTTACAACATATCACTAAATGTATGTGGACACCTGGTCGTCGAACATTTCATTCCATAAATCATGGGGATTAATATGGAGTTGGTCCCCCCCCCCCTTTTCTGCTATAAACAGCCTCCTCCACTCTTCTGGGAAGGCTTTCCACTAGATGTTGGAACATTGCTGTGGGGACTTGCTTCCATTCAGCCACAAGAGCGTTAGTGAGGTCGGGCACTGATGTTGGGCGATTAAGCCTGGCTTGCAGTCGGCGTTCCAATTCATGTCAAAATATGGGTTTGAGGTCAGTCAAGTTCTTCCACACCGATCTCGACAAACTATTTTGGACCTCACTTTGTGCACAGGGGCATTGTCATGCTGAAACAGGAAAAGGCCCTTCCCCAAACTGTTGCCACAACGTTAGAAGCACAGAATCGTCTAGAAGGTAATTTTATTCTGTAGCATTAAGATTTCTCGTCACCAGAACTAAGGGGCCTGAACCATGAAAAACAGCCCCAGAACATTACTTCTCATCCACCAAACTTTACAGTTGGCACTACGCATTGGGGCAGGTAGCGTTCTCCTGGCATCTGCCAAACCCAGATTCTTCCGTCCGGACTTCCAGCTGTTGAAGCGTGATTCATCACTCCAGAGAACGCGTTTCCACTACTACAAAGTCCAATGGCGGCGAGCTTTACATCACTCCAGCCGATGCTTGGCATTGCGCATGGTGATCTAAGGCTTGTGTGAGGCTGATCTGCCATGGAAACCATTTTCAGTAACGCCATTCTGTGTCTATGGAGATTGCATGGCTGCATGCTCGATTTTATACCGCTGTCAGCAATGGGTGTGGCTGAAACAGCCGAATCCACTAATTTGAAGGGGTGTCCATATACACAATAGTATAATTCATGACAATAACAGGACAGGAGTCTCCAAAATGAACACGTTTTCTTTATTTCAAACTAAAACAATGGAAATCCGTAACATAATTCTAATTTGAGGTACAATATAATGCGTCCACATAAAAAAAAAACTTAAATGAACAGTATTGATCTTATTCTGTCAGCTGAAAGCACTGGTCAGTTGAACTGATAACCAGTTGAAACGAAATAAAAATAAAATCACATATGAACGTGATTTAAGCTACAGTGTACCAAATTCATGTCCGACCGTCTATATCTTTCCGTTAAACCCTTTCATGGCAGCAGTGGACCATCAAAACGTATAGCAGAGCAAAGATGATATCAAAAGCACATTACTGAAATAGAGTTCTCTTTACAGAGCACCACCTCTTGTCTTGTCCTCCATCCATCCATCCCTCCCTCACCACCAAAATAAGTAGCTCTTCAGTCATTTCAACATTTTTAACTCAATAATTACCATGTTTGCCAGATAGGGAGGGTCTGCTGTATAGGCCCGGGACACAGAGTCAAGGAGGAGTGCTGACTACTAATTAAACACGGTGAAAGGGATACTTACTAGTGTGTGTGTGCACGTGCGTGTCTCATCTGTGCTATACTGTGCAGTACAGTCACCATAGGAACAAGCAACATCTGGTCTGCCTTGCAGTACACACAGAACCACAAAACCACTAGAGAACCAGCACTTACAACCTTCTCAGACAGAACTCAACATGGTCATTTACCATCAGATGGGCATCATGTGCTTCTCACTGGAAGACATCTGTGTTTTCTATACAGCACAATGAGAGACAGACTTCCTTTCTGAGCGTGTAGATTTTGTTAAGATGTACAGCAAGGACTGTAGATGTGAGCTGCGGAAAAAAAAAAGAGGGTAAGTGGATTGGTTGACAACAGTCCTCGTTTCCTAAAAATTCCTCTCAAAGCCCATTGGAGGAGAGGATCCAAGGTCCCTCCCTCGGACCTCCTCGTCAAATGAGCTTTGAAAGGAATTGAGGAAGGACGTAGGAGGCAAAGATTTCACAGCTAGTAACATTTTCAGACATAGCCAAGAGGTGGTGTGGATTCACAGATCCAGCCTGGGAATCCAGTTAGACTAGAGCAGTGTTTTTTCTCCTTCGGGGACCCCGACTTTTCTACATTTTGTTGTAGCCCTGTACTTGCTCACCTGAATCACCTAGTCAAGGGCTTGGTAATTGGATAACAAGAGCTCCGAGACAGGCTCTGGAATAGTTCAAATACATGGGAGTCCCCAAGGAGAGGTTCGGAATCCACTGGTAGAGGATTGGAAAAAAAGTACTTACTATGACTGTGATATGGGGTTGTCCCACCTAGCTATCTGAAGATGAATGTACTGACTATGACTGTGATATGGGGTTGTCCCACCTAGCTATCTGAAGATGAATGTACTGACTACGACTATGATATGGGGTTGTCCCACCTAGTTATCTGAAGATGAATGTACTGACTACGACTGTGATATGGGGTTGTCCCACCTAGCTATCTGGAGATCAATGTACTGACTATGACATGTGATATTGGGTTGTCCCACCTAGCTATCTGAAGATTAATGCACTAAGTGACTCTGGATAAGAGTGTCTGCTAAATGACTAAAATGTAAATGTTAAGGAACATGGGGACTGACATAGGCTTTCAAGGGAAGGCAGAGATCACGTGAAAAACACAAAATATCCATATCACGCACAAACATAGAAATATAATTTTCTCCCTGTTTTGTCAGAACTATAATAGCTTCATTCTGTTCATGACTAAACACCCATTTTGTCACCATTGACTCGACTGTATTATTGACTGCATGTTTGTTTTACTCCATGTGTAACTCTGTGTTGTTGTATGTGTCGAACTGCTTTGCTTTATCTTGGCCAGGTCGCAGTTGTAAATGAGAACTTGTTCTCAACTAGCCTACCTGGTTAAATAAAGGTGAAATAAAAAAAATACAAAATGAACACATTGACCATGCATGATCACACCTGTGTTCTACTAGTATAAATGTGCTATAAAATATGCATTTACATGTGCCATATTTCAATACACAAAAGGACTATACCACATGCAATTGTCTAACATCAAAAAACCACAAATATCACAAATCCATATACAGAGCATTCAGAAAGTATTCAGACCCCTTGACATTTTTCCACATTTTGTTACAGACGTATTCTAAAATGGATTACATAAAAACAAATCATTATCTACACACAATACCCCATAATGCAGTGGACTTCATAATGACAAAGCGAAAAACAGTTAATTTTTTTTTAGAAATGTTTGCAAATAAAACTTCATTTACATAATAAGTATTCAGACCCGTTGCTATGAAACTCGGAATTGAGCTCAGGTGCATCCTGTTTCCATTGATCATCCTTGAGATGTTTCTACAACTTGGAGTCCAACTGTGGTAAATTCAATTGATTGGACATGATTTGGAAAGGCACACACCTGTCTATATAAGGTCCCACAGTTGACAGTGCATGTCAGAGCAAAAACCAAGCCATGAGGTCAAAAGGAATTGTACGTAGAGCTCCGAGACAGGATTGTGTCGAGGCACAGATCTGGGGAAGGGTACCAAAAAATTTCTGCAGCATTGAAGGTCCAAGAGCACAGTGGCCTCCCTCATTCTTAAATGGCGGAAGCTAGGAACCACCAAGACTCTTCCTAGAGCTGGCCGCCCGGCCAAACTGAGCAACCGGGGGAGAAGGGCCTTGGTCAGGGAGGTGACCAAGAACCCGATGGTCACTCTGACAGAGGTCTAGAGTTCCTCTGTGGAGATGGGAGAACCTTCCAGGAAGACAAGCATCTCTGCAGCACTCCACCAATCAGGCCTTTATGGTAGTGTGGCCAGATGAAAGCCACTCCTCAGTAAAAGGCACATGCCAGCCCTCTTGGGAGTTTGCCAAAAGGACCCTCAGACAATGAGAAACAAGATACTCTGGTCTGATGAAACCAAGATTGAACTCTTTGGTCTGAATGTCAAGCGTCACATCTGGAGGAAACCTGGCACCATCCCTATGGTGAAGCATGGTGGTGGCAGCATCATGCTGTGGGGATGTTTTCCGGCGGCAGGGACTGGGAGACTAGTCAGGATCGAGGGGAAGATGAACAGAGTAAAGTACAGAGAGATCCTTGATGAAAACCTGCTCCAGAGCACTCAACAAAGTACTGAGTAAAGGGTCTGAATACTTATTTAAATGTGATATTTTGTATATTTAATAAAATGTGTAAACATTTCTAAAAACCAGTTTTTGCTTTGTCATTGTGATGTCATTGTGATGTCATTGTGGGGTATTGTGATGTCATTATGGGGTATTGTGATGTCATTATGGGGTATTGTGTGTAGATTGATGGGGGGGGGGGGGATATTTAATACATTAGTCTTATTCTAAAATGTAACTAAATGTGGGGGGAAAAAAATCAAGGGGTCTTAATACTTTCCAAATGCAAGACTTAGACCCCAGACACAACAAGTTACACAACATTAAAATGATCTTTAAAAATCACAGAATGAGACTTTAGAAAACGAAGAAATGTATACGTTTCCTGTTACGTTGAAAATAACAGCTCCACCACACAGCAGTAATACAGCACATGGCTACTTTATTTACATGTACAAGTATCAAGTGAATTGTATGTTGGTGGTGACTGTTGTTTGAAAACTTTAAGGCAAGACTAAAGATAGATATGGTGTGTATAAAAGTTGTGCCATGTCACCAATAAAGATGTCTCTGACTAACACTGGTATGCTCTGCTGGTCACATCGAAAGTACACAGTAAAAATGAAAACGAATGTTGTTCTCTCTCTACATAACCATGTTGACATTATTCCCAACCATCAACATAGAAAAAGAGATAATCTGTAACCAGGTGGCTGCTGTAGGATTCAAATCTAAAGTTATTTGTCACATGCTTTGTAAACAACAGGTATGGACTAACAGTGAAATGCTTACTTAATCTACTCCTGTTATTTATGAAGCATGTGACAAATAACATTTGATTAGCCTACACAATGTTCAAGTTAAACTTTACCATAAATACTAAATATTTCAGCGTAATTATACAGTAGGCCTACAGTATAAATATATTGATGGTGTGGCAAGTGACAATTAGCGTTTTCAAAGTTCTGTATCTTGATTGCTGCACTGCAAAACATTTTTTTGGGGGGACTGTAACAACAGTGGACTAATGAAACAAATGCCAAAAATATATTTTTGGAGTGGAATTGACCTTCACTGTCAAACCTCTTGACAGAAACTTGCTGAATTAAAAAGGTTATCATCCCTGTAAAATGTCTATTCCCGATGCGCTTCATATTGTAAGCTCAATATCCCGTTAGGGGATGAGGCATCTATATCATGTACAGCATGTGTTCTCTATGCCCATTGGACAGACTGAAAAGCAGACCTATGACCTCCCTCAGTGTTCTGACCCAGCATTAAGAACAGACAGAATATATATATATATATATAGACGCTCATACACACATTATACCAGTCTGTCAGCTGGACAATGGCTTCACCATGAGGCAGCAGGTCAGACCACCTTTCAGTTTAGATACCAAGGGCAGCAGGTCAGATCACCTTTCAGTTTAGATACCAAGGGCAGCAGGTCAGATCACCTTTCAGTTTAGATACCAAGGGCAGCAGGTCAGACCACCTTTCAGTTTAGATACCAAGGGCAGCAGGTCAGATCATATAAATAGAAAATGAAAATGTCTGTTCTAGTAATTGTATTAGTCTGATTGTATTTTACTGTACCGCTCAGCCTTTACAGCAGTCTTCTACCTATAGCGGACATTCTGCTGGTTAAATGAGCAGCTGACAGAAGCAGATAAACACGCGACAGAGAGAGACAGAGACAGAGACAGAGAGAGACAGAGACAGAGAGAGAGACAGAGAGAGAGACAGAGAGAGAGACAGAGAGAGAGACAGAGAGAGAGAGAGACAGAGAGAGAGAGAGAGCGCGACAGAGAGAGACAGAGAGAGAGAGAGAGAGAGCGAGAGAGAGCGAGAGAGACAGAGAGAGAAAGAGAGAGCGAGAGAGAAAGAGAGAGCGAGAGAGAAAGAGAGAGAGAAAGAGAGCGAGAGAGAGAGAGAGAGACAGAGACAGAAAAAGAGAGAGAGAGAGAGAGAGAGAAAAAGAGAGAGAGAGAGAGAGAGAAAAAGAGAGAGAGAGAGAGAGAGAGAGAGAGAGAGAGAGACAGTGAGAGCGAGAGCGAGAGAGAGAGAGAGACAGTGAGAGCGAGAGAGACAGTGAGAGCGAGAGAGACAGTGAGAGCGAGAGAGAGAGAGACAGCGAGAGCGAGAGAGACAGTGAGAGCGAGAGAGAGAGAGACAGTGAGAGCGAGAGAGAGAGAGAGAAAGAGAGAGCGAGAAAGAGAGAGAGAGAGAGAGAGAGACAGAAAGAGAAAAAGAGAGAGAGAGAGAGAGAGAGAGAGAGAGAAAAGATATCCAGGTTTCACCTTAGTGCACAGGACCAGTAACAACGTCACCAACCAACACCATAAAAATGGAACATCTTTAAACTAACAAAGTCTTGGTCCTTGAGACTACAGTATATTCAAAATGAAACTACCAAAAGATCACATTTGAACAACAACAAAAAAAAACATTAAAATGACTACATACTAATACAGTATAGTGTTTTAAATTACTCTGTACATCTTGGATTGGTCCCAAAAAAACCTACCTATTTCCTATACAGTGCACTACTTTGATCAGGGCCCATAGGACTCTACTTTTGCTCAAAGGTAGTGCACTATAAATGGAATAAGGTGTTATTTGGGACGTAAGCACTAAGTCACGTGACTGGGTGGAAAGGAGGTACTGTACAAGAAAAACATTACTTCAAATGAATAAACTTGTTTTTTTTTGTTTGTTTTTTTACCCAGAACCACCCACAAAAGTAGCATACAATATTTGGAGGAGGACAACAATCTCCCAGTTCACTTTCACAATCAGACTCTTTCTCATTTCCATATAGAGAACAAATGAGGCCACCAGACCACCATGTGTTGACTGGTGGGGTTATTGAAAACATCTGGAGTCTAACATACAGTAGAATGGGGCTGGATGGACCAAGCCCCTCCCACGTCACAGACACATCCCTGTTAAGCCCCTCCCACGCCACAGCTACATCCCTGTTAAGCCCCTCCCATGTCACAGACACATCCCTGTTAAGCCCCTCCCCCACATCCCATCCCTGATAAGCACCGCCCCCACATTTATCCCTGTTAAGCACCTCCCACTCACAACCACATCCCTGATAAGCCCCGCCCCCACATCACATCCCTGATAAGCCCCGCCCCCACATCACATCCCTGATAAGCCCCGCCCCCACATCACATCCCTGATCAGAAAGTTGTAACATTACAGAAAGTCATACATGTAATGTATAGATCTGCCATGACGGTTTGTCATGTAGAACTGTGAATAATGTCAGCTCTACACATTACATTACTAGCTGCTTCATTCAATAAACCCCAGCTCCGTTTGGAATTAAATATCTGAAAGCACCCAGAAAACCTAACCCACCCTGTGGGCCTCTGTCCCCTCCCCACCCCTCCCTGCTCTCAGATCGTCTTGGGTTGTCCTCTCTCCTCTGCCTCCTCTCAAATCGTCCTCTCTCCTCCCCTCCCTCTCAGATCTTCTTGGGCCGTCCTCTCTCCTCCCCTCCCTCTCAGATCTTCTTGGGCCGTCCTCTCTCCTCCCCTCCCTCTCAGATCATCTTGGGTCGTCCTCTCTACTCCCCTCCCTCTCAGATCTTCTTGGGTCGTACTCTCTCCTCCCTCTCAGATCTTCTTGGGCCGTCCTCTCCCCAGGTGGTAGTAATAGAAGAGAGTGACCAGGAGGAAGAGCACCTGGCTGAGGAGGAGGAGGATGGCAGCGTTGGGCAACGAGCCCATCTCCACCAGGGTGACCGACGTAACTGCAACAAGACAGGGTTGAGACAACAGTTAAAAAATGTTTTTATAAAACTCCCTCTCTCCCTCTCGCATAAAGAGACGTAGCGACTGACTGATTGATAGATAATGGATGACACTCAGTCCTGGAGATACAGTCCCTCATCGGTAATAAACTATGAAGAGGGATGAGACTTTTCAACAGTGGTAGCTGATCCAAACTCCAAACAGTACTACTGCGTCTCCAACACTAGAGGGAGCCGTTAGCCTATACACAATCTGAAGACGGTGGGCAGAACGGACAGCATGAAATACAGCAATAAGGTTCATTGAATAATAATAATAATAATATATACGGTAATAGATTTGCGGCATAAGCATGAATTTATATATTAAATACCAATATGAAAGAAGATGTGATCTCACCTAAAAACTGGACGGCAAAGTAGCATGCTTCACTTAGCAGAGTCCATTGAATGATGACCTTCTCTTGTGTATACACTCCATTCCACAAGATGAGGGACAGACCTGGAGGGGTCAGAGGTCATGGGTTATAGTTTAGTCCATTGAATGATGACCTTTCTCTTGTGTTTTACAACCCATTCCACAAGATAAGGGATAGAACTGTGGGAGGAAATGCCATCGGTAAGAGGTTAGGGGGGGTCAAAGAGGTCACGTGACAAATGGTATGGAGACATTCCTACTCCAAATCTAAATAAATCTGAAAAATATACCCTCCTCATCTTCATTCACTGGGCATTCTTCATAACACTTATCTACATAAGATATCAACAAATATTTAATTTCAGGGCTCATGTTATCGTTAATAAGCTAGAATCTAGACAGGTCCAGGGCCAGTCTACATCATTTGGGGCCCGACCTACACGGGGTCTAATTTCCTGCAATTCTATACTTTTTGCCATGGGAGATTTGGTTGGGGGCCCCCTAGAGGGAGGGGGGGTTTTGCCATGGGAGATTTGGTTGGGGGCCCCCTAGAGGAGGGGGGTTTTTGCCATGGGAGATTTGGTTGGGGGCCCCCTAGAGGGAGGGGGGTTTTTGCCATGGGAGATTGGGTTGGGGGCCCCCTAGAGGGAGGTTTTTTTTTTGCCATGGGAGATTGGGTTGGGGGCCCCCTAGCGAGATCGCTCCATAATGACCTTAGTAGTCCCAGGTTAATTTCACTACTTCTCCATAATGACCTTTAAATAAAAGAGGTCAACATTCACAAGGCAGCGGGGCAGATGGATTACCAGGCCCTGTACTCAGATCACGTGTGGACTAATTGGCAAGTGTCTTCACTGACATTTTTAACCTCTCTCTGACTGAGTCTGTAATACCTAAATGTTTCAAGCAGACCACCAGAGTCCCTATGCCCAAGAAAGTGAAGGTAACCTGTCTAAATGACTACTGCCCATCGCACTCACGTCGGTAGCCATGAAGTGCTTTGAAAGGCTGGTCATGTCTCATATCAACACCATCATCCCGGAAAACCGTAGACCCTCTCCAATTCACATATCGCGCCAACAGATCCACAGATGATGCAATCTCAATCACACTCCACACTGCCCTTGCCCACCTGGACAACAGGAACACCTACGTGAGAATGCTATTCATTGACTACAGCTTGGTGTTCAACACCATAGTATCCTCAAAGCTCATCACTAAGCTAATGACCCTGGGACTAAACAACTCCCTCTGCAACTGGATCTTGGACTTCCTGACGGGCCGCCCCCAGGTGGTAAGAGTAAGCAACAACACATCTGCCACAGCTGATCCTCAACACGGGGGCCCCTCAGTGGTGCGTGCTTAGTCCCCTCCTGTACTCCCTGTTCACCCATGACTCCATGGCCAGGCATGACGCCAACACCATCATTAAGTTTGCTGACGACACAACAGTGGTAGGCCTGATCACCGACGACGATGAGACAGCCTATAGGGAGGAGGTCAAAGAACTGGCAGTGTGGTGCCAGGACAACAACCTCTCCCTCAATGTGAGCAAGACAAAAGGAGCTGATCGTGGACTACAAGAAATGTCAGGCCGAACAGGCCTCCATTAACATCGACGGGGATGTAGTGGAGCGGGTCGAGAGTTTCGAGTTCCTTGGTGTCCGCATCACCAACAAACTATCATGATCCAAACACACCAAGGCAATCATGAAGAGGGCACGACAAAACCAAATCCTCAAAGTTCCACAGCTGCACCATTGAGAGCATCCTGACCGGTTGCGTCACCGCCTGGTATGGCAACGGCTTGGCATCTGACTGTAAGGCGCTACAGAGGATAGTGCGTATGGCCCAATGCATCACTGGGGCCAAGCTTCCTGCTATCCAAGACCTGTATAGTGCATTCATAAAGTATTCAGACACCTTGACTTATTCCACATTGTTACGTTACAGCCTTATTCTAAAATATATATATTTTTAAATACAAAATTCAGAAAAAACTTATTTACATAATAAGTATTCAGACCCTTTGCTGTGAGACTCAAAATTGAGCTCAGGTGCATCCTGTTTCCATTGGTCATCCTTGAAATGTTTATACAACTTGATTGAAGCCCACCTGTGATAAATTCAATTGATTGGACATGATTTGGAAAAGGCACACACCTGTCTAAGGTCCCACAGTTGACAGTGCATGTCAGAGCAAAAACCAAGCCATGAGGTCGAAGGAATTGTCTGTAGAGCTCCAAGACAGGATTGTGTCGAGGCACAGATTTGGGGAAGGGTACCAAAACATTTCTGCAGCATTGAAGGTCCCCAAGAACACAATGGCCTCCATCGTTCTTAAATGGAAGACGTTTGGAACCACCAAGACTCTTGCTAGAGCTGGCCGCCCGGACAAACTGAGCAATCAGGGAAGAAAGGCCTTGGTCAGGGAGGTGACCAAGAACCCGATGGTCACTGACAGAGCTCCTCTGTGGACATGGGAGAACCTACCAGAAGGACAAGCATCTCTGCATCATTCCACCCATCAGGCCTTTATGGTAGTGGCCAGACTGAAGCCACTCCTCAGTAAAAGGAACATGACAGCCCGCTTGGAATTTGCCAAAAGGCACAAAGGACTCTCAGACCATGAGAAACAAGATTCTCTGGTCTGATGAAACCAAGATTGAACTCTTTGGCCTGAATGACAAGCGTCATGTCTGGAGGAAACCTGGCACCATCCCTATGGTGAAGCATGGTGGTGGCAGCATCATGCTGTGGGGATATTTTTCAGCGGCTGAGACTGGGAGACTAGTCAGGATCAAGGGAAAGATGAACGGAGCAATTGAGCGCTCAGAGCACAAAGGTTCACCTTCCAACAAGTCAACGACCCTAAGCACACAGTCAAGACAACGCAGGAGTGGCTTCGGGACAAGTCTCTGAATGTCCTTTAGTGGCCCAGCCAGAGCCCGGACTTGAACCCGATCAAAAATCTGTGGAGAGATCTGAAAATAGCTGTGCAGCGACGCTCCCCATCCAACCTGACAGAGCTCGAGAGGGTCTTCAGAAAAGAATGGAAAATCTCCCCAAATACAGGTGTGCTAAGTTTGTAGTGTCATACCCAAGAAGATGAGTCTGTAAAGGGTAAACGGTCTGAATACTTATGTAAATGTGATACGTTTCTTTATTTGTAATACATTTGCAAAGGTTTCTAAAAAATAAAAGTTTTGCTTCATCATTATGGGGTATTGTGATGTCATTGTGGGGTATTGTGATGTCATTGTGGGGTATTGTGATGTCATTGTGGGGTATTGTGATGTCATTGTGGGGTATTGTGATGTCATTGTGGGGTATTGTCTGTAGATTGATGGGGAAAACAATGTAATCCATTTTAGAATAAGGCTGTAACGTAACAAATTGTGGAAAAAGTCAAAGGGTCTGAATACTTTCTGAATGCACTGTAGAACAACTGAAATGTTCAAAATCTATTTCTAGGAAGGCCCCCAAAAAATTGTGAAAGACACCAGTCACCCAAGTCATTAACTAGTCACTTTACCCCTACCAACATGTACAAATTACCTGGACTAACCTGTACCCCCGCACATTGACTCGGTACCGGTACCCCCCGTACAGAACCTCGTTATTGTCATGTAATCTTACTGTGTTACTTTTTATTCAAATTTTTACTTTAGTTTATTTAGCGAATATTTTCTTAACTATTTCTTGAACTGCATTGTTGGTTACGGGCTTGTAAGTAAGCATTTCACGGTAAGGTGTACACACACACACACCTGTAGTATTCAGCGCATGTGACAAATACAATTTGATTTGATTCCATAATGACTTTAGTAGTCCCTGGTTAATTTCACTACTTCTCCATAATGACCTTAGTATTCCCAGGTTCCAACAGTGGGATTTATGTTCATCTCACAGTAGGCTTGTTATGTAAAACCTTGCTAGATCTCTCTCTCTCTCTCTACTTTTCTGTCTATGGTGTCACAGTCGCCACAACCTGTTCAGAGAAACAGACCTGGGTTCAGTTTTTCAGACAATTCCATTAGTTCTACGGTGCCAGGCAAGCTCAATTAAAACATAGCTAAACTATTTGAAAGAAAACAAATACTATTTGAACCCTGAACTGAACCAGCGCCAACATAACATTAAATGACTGACTGAACACACCTGACTGGCATGATTTAAGGTCAAATGAACGCGATTATAATAATCAATTCTCATCTTCAATCCAATTCCTGTGGCGTGGAGGGCAGTATTGGCAAGGCACACCCGTACAGTCTGCATCGTTCATTGTGCCGTTGGCACCAAAGAGCGAGGATAGAAATTCTCCAATTAAATGTGTAATTAAATAAGCGAGCCGCTGCACAAAACACTGAACAGTACGACCAGAAGTACATCTAAATGATATATACCTTTTGTCCATGCATGTATATCTGGCTGAGAGATGCTTGTCCTGTTCTTCTGTGATAACATGCACTCTATTATGACTCAAACTACAGTTAGTCACATGGTCATATAGACGAGGACAGAGATGGACATGAAGGCCTCACATAAAGCATCCAATCCATGGACATGTGGGAGGGACAGAGATGGACATGAAGTCCTCACATAAAGCATCCAAACACATGGACATGTGGGAGGGACAGAGATGGACATGAAGTCCTCACATAAAGCATCCAAACACATGGACATGTGGGAGGGACAGAGATGGACATGAAGTCCTCACATAAAGCATCCAAACACATGGACATGTGGGAGGGACAGAGATGGACATGAAGTCCTCACATAAAGCATCCAAACACATGGACATGTGGGAGGGACAGAGATGGACATGAAGTCCTCACATAAAGCATCCAAACACATGGACATGTGGGAGGGACAGAGATGGACATGTGGGAGGGACAGAGATGGACATGTGGGAGGGACAGAGATGGACATGAAGTCCTCACATAAAGCATCCAATTCATGGACGACACTAATATAGTGGGAAGAATAGAGAACATCACAAGAGTGTGTGTGTGTGTGTGTGTGTGTGTGTGTGTGTGTGTGTGTGTGTGTGTGTGTGTGTTACAGTGTATATGTACCATATACAGATGAACAGCACAAGGAAGTAGCAGTGTGTGTGTGCGTACAGTGTATGTGTGTGTGTGTGTGTGTGTGTGTATACTGACTGAGTATTGCTCCTCCATAGAGCCTGATAGAGATGCTGGTGTTGTGGGTCTCTTCTTCAAACACCACCTCATAGAGCTGGTTGGGACACACCAGGGCCTGCAGAGAGGAGACAACACTTATATACACACTACACAGCATGCACTATAGCAGGAGGGGGGGCCACTTCCTCTCTAAAATACAGCAACAACAATGAACAGATTGTGCAACATGGACAACATGAACCATTGTAGTAATACAGTGGGGTATAGTTTCTGGTGGCGGCGCGTAGCTCGACGGACCAAAGGCAGCTGTCTAGACTAACGCTCCAAGAAAGCTCGTTCTGTTTATCCCAAAGTCACCAGGCTGGTTCCACCAGCATTAAACAGAGGACAACTTCATTTACTATGTAACTATTTATTATCTTCCTGTACCCCCCCCCCCCCCCCCCCCAGTAAGGCCATTCAGCTCCACTACTAGATAATGAAGACAATTCAGCTCCATTTAAATTTAGGATGCAGACAAAAGCACAGCTGTTCCTCCCAGGTATCCCCATAGAGAGAGCTAGTGTAGCCGTGATCCCCATAGAGAGAGATAGTGTAGCCGTGATCCCCATAGAGAGAGATAGTGTAGCCGTGATCCCCATAGAGAGAGATAGTGTAGCCGTGATCCCCATAGAGAGAGATAGTGTAGCCGTGATCCCCATAGAGAGAGATAGTGTAGCCGTGATCCCCATAGAGAGAGATAGTGTAGCCGTGATCCCCATAGAGAGAGATAGTGTAGCCGTGATCCCCATAGAGAGAGATAGTGTAGCCGTGATCCCCATAGAGAGAGATAGTGTAGCCGTGATCCCCATAGAGAGAGATAGTGTAGCCGTGATCCCCATAGAGAGAGATAGTGTAGCCGTGATCCCCATAGAGAGAGATAGTGTAGCCGTGATCCCCATAGAGAGAGATAGTGTAGCCGTGATCCCCATAGAGAGAGATAGTGTAGCCGTGATCACCATAGAGAGAGATAGTGTAGCCGTGATCACCATAGAGAGAGATAGTGTAGCCGTGATCACCATAGAGAGAGATAGTGTAGCCGTGATCCCCATAGAGAGAGATAGTGATATATTTTCATTTAACACTTTTTTGGTTACTACATGATTCCATAGTTTTGATGCCTTCATTATTACCAACATTTTCCCGGCCGCCAAAGACATGGATGTCGATTATGGCAGCCCCCCCTCCCCCCCACACCTCTCTGATTAAATGTGGAAGACACATTTCAGTTGAATACATTCAGTTGTACAACTGACTAGGTCTCCCCCCTTTCCCTGTACAACTGACTAGGTATCCCCCCTTTCCCTGTACAACTGACTAGGTATCCCCCCCTTAACATGTACAACTGACTAGGTATCCCCCCTTTCCCTATATAACTGACTAGGTATCCCCCCCTTTCCCTGTACAACTGACTAGGTATCCCCCCTTTCCCTGTACAACTGACTAGGTATCCCCCCTTTCCCTGTACAACTGACTAGGTATCCCCCTTTCCCTGTACAACTGACTAGGTATCCCCCCCTTTCCCTGTACAACTGACTAGGTATCCCCCCCTTTCCCTGTACAACTGACTAGGTATCCCCCCCTTTCCCTATACAACTGACTAGGTATCCCCCCCTTTCCCTATACAACTGACTAGGTATCCCCCTTTCCCTATACAACTGACTAGGTATCCCCCCCTTTCCCTGTACAACTGACTAGGTATCCCCCCCTTTCCCTGTACAACTGACTAGGTATCCCCCCTTAACCTGTACAACTGACTAGGTATCCCCCTTTCCCTATACAACTGGCTAGGTATCCCCCCCTTTCCCTGTACAACTGACTAGGTATCCCCCCCTTTCCCTGTACAACTGACTAGGTATCCCCCTTTCCCTGTACAACTGACTAGGTATCCCCCTTTCCCTGTACAACTGACTAGGTATCCCCCTTTCCCTGTACAACTGACTAGGTATCCCCCCTTTCCCTGTACAACTGACTAGGTATCCCCCCCTTTCCCTATACAACTGGCTAGGTATCCCCCCCTTTCCCTATACAACTGGCTAGGTATCCCCCCCTTTCCCTATACAACTGGCTAGGTATCCCTCCCTTTCCCTGTACAACTGACTAGGTATCCCCCCTTTCCCTGTACAACTGACTAGGTATCCCCCCCTTAACCTGTACAACTGACTAGGTATCCCCCCCTTAACCTGTACAACTGACTAGGTATCCCCCCTTTCCCTATACAACTGACTAGGTATCCCCCCTTTCCCTGTACAACTGACTAGGTATCCCCCTTTCCCTGTACAACTGACTAGGTATCCTCCCTTTCCCTATACAACTGACTAGGTATCCCCCCTTTCCCTGTACAACTGACTAGGTATCCCCCCCTTAACCTGTACAACTGGCTAGGTATCCCCCCCTTAACCTGTACAACTGGCTAGGTACCCCCCTTTCCCTGTACAACTGACTAGGTATCCCCCCCTTAACCTGTACAACTGACTAGGTATCCCTCCTTTCCCTATACAACTGACTAGGTACCCCCCTTTCCCTGTACAACTGACTAGGTATCCCCCCCTTAACCTGTACAACTGGCTAGGTACCCCCCTTTCCCTGTACAACTGACTAGGTATCCCCCCCTTTCCCTATACAACTGGCTAGGTATCCCCCCCTTTCCCTATACAACTGGCTAGGTATCCCCCCCTTTCCCTATACAACTGGCTAGGTATCCCTCCCTTTCCCTGTACAACTGACTAGGTATCCCCCCTTTCCCTGTACAACTGACTAGGTATCCCCCCCTTAACCTGTACAACTGACTAGGTATCCCCCCCTTAACCTGTACAACTGACTAGGTATCCCCCCTTTCCCTATACAACTGACTAGGTATCCCCCCTTTCCCTGTACAACTGACTAGGTATCCCCCTTTCCCTGTACAACTGACTAGGTATCCCCCCTTTCCCTATACAACTGACTAGGTATCCCCCCTTTCCCTGTACAACTGACTAGGTATCCCCCCCTTAACCTGTACAACTGACTAGGTATCCCCCTTTCCCTGTACAACTGACTAGGTATCCCCCCTTTCCCTGTACAACTGACTAGGTATCCCCCCTTTCCCTGTACAACTGACTAGGTATCCCCCCCTTAACCTGTACAACTGACTAGGTATCCCTCCTTTCCCTATACAACTGACTAGGTACCCCCCTTTCCCTGTACAACTGACTAGGTATCCCCCCCTTAACCTGTACAACTGGCTAGGTACCCCCCTTTCCCTGTACAACTGACTAGGTATCCCCCCTTTCCCTGTACAACTGACTAGGTATCCCCCCTTTCCCTGTACAACTGACTAGGTATCCCCCCCTTAACCTGTACAACTGACTAGGTATCCCTCCTTTCCCTATACAACTGACTAGGTATCCCCCTTTCCCTGTACAACTGACTAGGTATCCCCCCCTTTCCCTATACAACTGACTAGGTATCCCCCTTTCCCTATACAACTGACTAGGTATCCCCCCTTTCCCTGTAGAACTGACTAGGTATCCCCCCCTTTCCCTGTACAACTGACTAGGTATCCCCCCTTTCCCTGTACAACTGACTAGGTATCCCCCCTTTCCCTGTACAACTGACTAGGTATCCCCCCTTTCCCTGTACAACTGACTAGGTATCCCCCCTTTCCCTGTACAACTGACTAGGTATCCCCCCTTTCCCTATACAACTGACTAGGTATCCCCCTTTCCCTATACAACTGACTAGGTATCCCCCCTTTCCCTATACAACTGACTAGGTATCCCCCTTTCCCTGTACAACTGACTAGGTATCCCCCTTTCCCTTCAATTCTACAATGTAGAAAATAGTAAAAGAAAAAATATATATATAAACCCTGGAATGAGTAGGTGTCCAAACGTTTGACTGGTACTGTATATTTCCCTTGACGGTGTGATGTTTAATGTGAAATAAATTGTACCTGTAGGTTTTAAATGGCTTATGTGACTCTCTATACATCAGAATGATCATTGCAGAAGTTTCTGAGCGTGGCTAGAACCCAGGTCATCAAGACACTCACCATCAAGGACATAACTGTGAAGGCCAACGCAGAGATGATGATCCAGACCCTGTAGAGAGAGAGAGAGAGAGAGAGACACAGAGAGAGAGAGAGACACACAGAGACACAGAGACACAGAGAGACAGAGAGACAGAGAGACAGAGAGACAGAGAGAGATTTATTTACCCAAAAACTGCCATTAAAATAGATTGATCTGACAGTAATATTAGATTCCCCCCAGGTGGTGTGTTCTCTCACCTTAGACCAACAGGCTCTCGCACCTGATACTTAATGTCATTCCCCAGCATCTGACTGAGCTGTGAGGAGAGAGAGAGGAAGAGAGGAAGGAAGAGAGGAAGGAAGAGAGGAAGGAAGAGAGGAAGGAAGAGAGGAGAGGAGGAAAGGGAGAGACGGGAGAGAAAGAGAGAGGGAGGAGAGAGGAGGAGAGAGAAAGACAGAAATAGAAAGGAGGGGATCATTAAGACGTTTTCTAATTAGAGCTCGTTATAGGTCTATCAGGGAGGAACCTGACAGATTATTAAGAGGAAGCAGACACCACATAAAATAACAAAACAAAAAAGACACGGAAGCAGATATCCCATTAACAAGGCCTTGGATTAATCACAAACTATATTTAAACAGAAAATCAAATTTAGCACTAATTAGCAATTCTCTCTTCATCACCCATACTGCACACCACCCCATACTGCACACCACCCTGTATGTCAAAGAACGGAGCTTTACATTGTTAGTGCATGGGACAGCGCCACGCCTCTAGCGGGGACAGCGCCACGCCCCTAACGGGGATAACACATCAGATGATTGTTTACTCATAAATTAACTAAATTCTGTGCAGCATTGTGGAACCCAGCATGTCAACACAGATGGTACAACATGCGAGTTCATATAAAACATCCACAGAGCCAATGCCTCATGACTTAATACAGTAACTCTAAACTGAAGACGCATGCAGTATACATTTATCCCTGCAACAAGTGGTCTACAACGCTAATACAATTCACATGATCCTTAAAACCAGACAAAAAAAATCTAATTTTATTAAGTCGCATGCGCCGAATACAACAGGTCCCTAAACAATGCAGTTTAAAAATATATTTATATTGTTTAAATACGAATATAAAAAGTAACAAGTAATAGAAGCCAGCACCAAAGCATTATGATGTCATTACTGTGGAAAAAGCAAAAAGAACGTTACAGCTGATTCATTGCTATTTTATTATTATTTTATTAGTCTATAAGATGGTCTATTAGTGTAGAACCCATGATAATTCACTGACATTAACTCATATCATGCTTTAATTGGCAGTAGGAACTGGGCAGGGGCGTGTCTGTATGTATGAACAGTTGAAGTTGGAAGTTTACATCCACTTAGGTTGGAGTCATTAAAACTCGTTTTCCAACCACTCCACAAATTTCTTGTTAACAAATTATAGTTTTGGCAAGTCGGGTTAGGATATCTACTTTGTGCATTACAAGTCATTTTTCCAACAATTGTTTACAGACAGATTATTTCACTTATAATTCACTGTATCACAATTCCAGTGGGTCAGAAGTTTACATACACTAAGTTGACTGTGCCTTTAAACAGCTTGGAAAATTCCAGAAAATTATGTCATGGCTTTAGAAGCTTCTGATAAGCTAATTGACATCATTTCAGTTAATTGGAGGTGTACCTGTGGATGCATTTCAAGGCCTACCTTCAAACTCCGTGCCTCTTTGCTTGACATCATGGGAAAATCAAAAGAAATCAGCCAAGACCTCAGAAATACATTTTGTAGACCTCCACAAGTCTGATTCATCCAATTTCCAAACGCCTGAAAGTACCACATTCATCTGTACAAACAATAGTACACAAGTATAAACACCATGAGACCACACATACCACTCAGGAAGGAGATGCGTTCTGTCTCCTAGAGATGAAAGTGCTTTGGTGTGAAAAGTGCAAATCAATCCCAGAACAACAGCAAAGGACCTTGTGAAGATGCTGGAGGAAACAGGTACAAAAGTATCTATATCCACAATAAAACGAGTCCTGTATCGACATAACCTGAAAGGCTGCTCAGCAAGGAAGAAGCCACTGCTCCAAAACCGCCATAAAAAAAGCCAGACTGCAGTTTGCAACTGCACATGGGGAAAAAGATCGTACTTTTTGGAGAAATGTCCTCTGGTCTGATGAAACAAAAATAGAACAGTTTGGCCATTATAACCATCGTTATGTTTGGAGGAAAAAGGGGGAGGCTTGCAAGCCGAAGAACACCATCCCAACCATGAAGCACGGGGGTGGCAGCATCATGTTGTGGGGGTGCTGTGCTGCAGGAGGGACTGGTGCACTTCACAAAATAGATGGCATCATGAGGCTGGAAAATTATGTGGATATATTGAAGCAACATCAAGACATCAGTCAGGAAGTTAAAGCTTGGTCACAAATGGGTCTTCCAAATGGACAATGACCCCAAGCATACTTCCAAAGTTGTGGCAAAATGGCTTAAGGACAACAAAGTCAAGGTATTGGAGTGGCCATCACAAAGCCCTGACCTCAATCCTATAGAAAATGTGTGGGCAGAACTGAAAAAGCATGTGCGAGCAAGGAGGCCTACAAACCTGACTCAGTTACACCAGCTCTGTCAGGAGGAATGGGCAAAAATTCACCCAACTTATTGTGGGAAGCTTGTGGAAGGCTACCTGAAACGTTTGACCCAAGTTCAACAATTTAAAGGCAATGCTACCAAATACTAATTGAGTGTATGTAAACTTCGGACCCACTGGGAATGTGATGAAAGAAATCAAACCTGAAATAAATAATTCCCTCTACTATTATTCTGACATTTCACATTCTTAAAATAAAGTGGTGATCCTAACTGACCTAAAACAGGGAATTTATACTAGGATTAAATGTCAGGAATTGTGAAAAACTATTTTTAAATGTGTTTGGCTAAGGTGTATGTAAACTTCCGACTTCAACTGTATGTATGTATGTATGTATGTATGTATGTATGTATGTATGTATGTATGCATGTAAACTCAGCAAAAAAAGAAACGTCCCTTTTTCAGGACCCGGTCTTTCAAAGATAATTCATAAAAATCCCAATAACTTCACAGATCTTCATTGTAAAGGGTTTAAACACTGTTTCCCATGCTTGTTCAATGAACCATAAACAATTAATGAACATACACCTGTGGAACGGTCATTAAGACACTGACAGCTTGCAGACTGTAGGCAATTAAGGTCACAGATATGAAAACTTAGGACACTAAAGAGGCCTTTCTACTGACTCTGAAAATCACCAAAAGAAAGTTGCCCAGGGTCCCTGCTCATCTGCGTGAATGTGCCTTAGGCATGCTGCATGGAGGCATGAGGACTGCAGATGTGGCCAGGGCAATAAACTACAATGTCTGTACTGTTAGACGCCTAAGACAGCGCAACAGTGAGACAGGACGGACAGCTGATCGTCCTCGCAGTGGCAGACCACGTGTAACAACACCTGCACAGGATCAGTACATCCGAACATCACACCTGCGGGACAGGTACAGGATGACAACAACAACTGCCTGAATTACACCTGGAACGCACAATCACATCCTTACATTAGCCGTGGATGTGTCATGGCCCAGTCACCCCGTCATAACCTAAACCTTAAGAAAAGTCAACTCCCTCTCACACCTCATCCAAGGCTAATGTATGGATAGTATATACCGGTCACCAGTTGTACGGTGTTTCATCCAACACATTGGTGCGGCTGGCTTCCGGGTTATGCAAGCAGTGTGTCAAGAAGCAGTGTGGCTTGGCAGGGTCGTGTTTCCTAAGGAGGCATGGCTCTCGACCTTCGCCTCTCCCGAGTGCATACGGGAGTTGCAGCGATGAGACAAGACTGTAACTACCAATTGGAAAGGACCATTGATGAATTAGGTCTGTTATTTCAGACAGAAATCAATATGGCCAAAGGGGAACAGGACAGGAGCTGTGAGGATGACGTTATGCATTTGAACTTGAAGGGTTTGAGGTTGTCAGGACAATGAAAACTTCCCAGAATAGGGTTCACTGGTGATTGTCTGAGTCTCTCAAATACGCACACACACTCTACAGAGACTCTCACACACACACACTCTACAGAGACTCTCACACACACACACAGAGACTCAATCACACCCTTCTCGCAATTTCAGGTGGAAACATGTGAAATATAACGAACGTCTATAAATTTCAGCTGTTTTAAAAACATTGCTCTGCTATTAGTATTTTTACGGTATGAATGTTGAGCTCAAAAGAAACAAATTGTGTTTACACTGCCCTTCTTAGAGGGAGGGCAACTGTCTGGCGTCGTGTCAGTGTCAAGAGGTTGTATGTTCGAGACGTGACTTTACATTGCAGTAATGTCTCTCGAGAACTGATAACCTCTCCAGAATCTCTCGGAATTCTCATCAATGAGAATAGACCCCAAGGCACAAATACACCACACACAACACACACACACACAATCTAAAAGGAGATGAGAAGGACTGAAGTGGCTTCATGGCCATCTATTATGGGATGTTGATGATGTCCAAATCACAAAATAACAGGAGGGAGGAAATGGAAATATAAGGAGCCTAAAATTGCAGCGGAAAGGGAAAGATAAGAGAGCCAGAGTGTACAGACAGCCCTAATCTCTACGCTTCAGCCAAGAACACTGTATTTCACCGTCTAGTGAAACTGAAGCCCTTTACCCTGCCTGGTTGGCTCTCGCTGTCTGTGGCAGGTTTTGGGGTACATGGAAAAAAAAAATCACTGGTCTTAACCTGACTGAGCTGGTAAAAACCTTTAAAAAAAAAAAATGCTCTGGAACCATTGTGAAAACGTCCCGCATGGGACTGGAAGTGTAAGTGTGTAATTCATACATGCATAATCTATGAGCAGAATAACAGCATACCTCAATGAGCCAAGAAATTCATAGTTTCGAAAGCGACTGCTTTTCTGAAAGCTGTGCTGTGGCATTTGGGTCAGCCCCCTAGCAATTAAAGTTCTAGCCAATGAGCTTCAGCCGCCTTGCCATTTGAGTGACAGCTAGCAAGATGCAGAGAGCGCGAGAGAGCGAGCGCGAGAGAGCAATGACGTGGCGCACATATGTGACTTGGTACACATTTTTCAGGGACCACTTTTGGCTCGTGAGCGCTACTTATAGAACTACAGGCTAAAAAGTATACAAAAGTACATGAGAATCTCTTTTAAAGACAGGAGATAGGCCTGGCTGCACACCAGAATCCCCACCTTAACACAAGCCTAAGCACAGCATACACATGCCTGTGACATCTAACAGTATGACTTTAGAACTGGCTTGAGAAATATATAACAAGAGGAAAAGCAAAGGACTTGCCTGAGGAGGGGAAGAGAAACGGGAGGAGGAGAAACGGGAGGAGAAACGGGAGGAGGAGAAACGGGAGGAGGAGAAACGGGAGGAGGAAGAGAAACGGGAGGAGGAAGAGAAACAGGGGGAGGAGAAACGGGAGGAGGAGAAACGGGAGGAGGAGAAACGGGAGGAGGAGAAACGGGAGGAGAGGAGGAGAAACGGGAGGAGGGGAAGAGAAACGGGAGGAGGGGAAGAGAAACGGGAGGAGAGGAGGAGAAACGGGAGGAGGGGAAGAGAAACGGGAGAAGAAACGGGGGAGGGGGGACGGGGGGAGAGGAGAAACGGGAGGAGGGGAGGACGGGAGAAACGGGGAGGGGGAGGGGGAGGAGGGGGAGAGAACGGGAGAAGAAACGGGAGGAGGGGGAAGAGAAATGGGAGGAGGGGGAAGAGAAACGGGAGGAGAAACGGGAGGAGGGGGAAGAGAAATGGGAGGAGAAACGGGAGGAGAGGAGAGAGAGGAGCATACGGTAATCTAAACTGTTATGGTCTAGCTTTGACACCACTAAGAGACAAAGCCGGGCAGCATTCAGACAGATGGAGTTAAAATCCCACAGCCCTTGAGATCTCTTCAGTCCATTACTATTCTCATTCCCCGCTGCTCATCTCTCAGCCTTGGCAAAACACACAACTCAATTACCATCCTAGTACACAAATCACAGATTGTAACAACGTCATTGTTCAATTCACTGTGATCCAGTCAGTAGCCTACACTTACATCCTTCTGTATCGGTCTTCATGCTAGAACCATTGCATAGTATTCCCTCCCAGCAGAAAGAGGGCTTACAGCAGACCTTGGCTCAAGGCCCGGGGACAATATCACTGGCCTAAGTAAATTGTTTGTTTCAGCGCACGGGAAGAGCAGGAAAACAGAAGGGCAGCGGGTAACAGCCGGACGACTTCCCTCCTTTGTTTACAAGGACGAAGTGTGTGTGTGTGTGTGTGTGTGTGTGTGTGTGTGTGTGTGTGTGTGTGCGTGCGTGTGTGTGTGTGTACACGCGTCCTGAGACAAAACCTTCCTCCACGCCAACCTCCCCGCTCTCTGTTTGTAATATGATTGTGATCTCCCAGGGGTGTTGTTGTCTGAGCGGAGGCTGATGAGGTGCTTACGTCAACTCAACTGAAACGAAAACACCACCATTTCATTTTCTGTGTTTGCTAGTCTAACAAAGCAATTACTTGCAATTCCAATAAGATGTTATTTTCTCGTCAGGGGGAGATGGATAATTAACAACTGGCAGACGAGCAGACCATTGCGTTAAGGAAGTAATTCTTCTTTCTTCTGAGTCAAATGTTTATATAGCAGTAACTGATCACCCCACTCCTCCTCACACTCCTCTGGCTTCCAGTCAAAGCTCCCATTCACTACTAGACCATGGTGCTTACCTACAGAGCAGCAAGAGGAAGTGCGCCCTCCCTTACATTGAGGCTATGCTCAAGAGGGTAGCGCCCTCTCAGCCCAGCCAAAGCACTTCTGTTCTGGCAACCCAATTGTGGAACCATCTTCCTCCTGAAGCTAGGGCTGCAGATTCCCTGCCAGTCTTCCCCCTGAAGCTAGTACAGCAGAGTCCCTGTCCATCTTCCCCCTGAAGCTAGGACAGCAGAGTCCCTGTCCATCTTCCCCCTGAAGCTAGTACAGCAGAGTCCCTGTCCATCTTCCCCCTGAAGCTAGGACAGCAGAGTCCCTGCCCATCTTCCCCCTGAAGCTAGGACAGCAGAGTCCCTGTCCATCTTCCCCCTGAAGCTAGGACAGCAGAGTCCCTGTCCATCTGCCCCCCTGAAGCTAGGACAGCAGAATCCCTGTCCATCTTCCCCCCTGAAGCTAGGACAGCAGAGTCCCTGTCCATCTTCCCCCCTGAAGCTAGGACAGCAGAGTCCCTGTCCATCTTCCCCCTGAAGCTAGGACAGCAGAGTCCCTGTCCATCTTTCCCCTGAAGCTAGGACAGCAGAGTCCCTGTCCATCTTTCCCCTGAAGCTAGGACAGCAGAGTCCCTGTCCATCTTCCCCCTGAAGCTAGTACAGCAGAGTCCCTGTCCGTCTTCCCCCCTGAAGCTAGGACAGCAGAGTCCCTGTCCGTCTTCCCCCCTGAAGCTAGGACAGCAGAGTCCCTGTCCATCTTCCCCCCTGAAGCTAGGACAGCAGAGTCCCTGCCCATCTTCCCCCTGACGCTAGGACAGCAGAGTCCCTGTCCATCTTCCCCCTGAAGCTAGGACAGCAGAGTCCCTGTCCATCTGCCCCCCTGAAGCTAGGACAGCAGAGTCCCTGTCCATCTTCCCCCTGAAGCTAGGACAGCAGAGTCCCTGTCCATCTGCCCCCCTGAAGCTAGGACAGCAGAATCCCTGTCCATCTTCCCCCCTGAAGCTAGGACAGCAGAGTCCCTGTCCATCTTTCCCCTGAAGCTAGGACAGCAGAGTCCCTGTCCATCTTCCCCCTGAAGCTAGGACAGCAGAGTCCCTGCCCATCTTCCCCCTGAAGCTAGGAATGCAGAGTCCCTGTCCATCTTCCCCCTGAAGCTAGGACAGCAGAGTCCCTGTCCATCTTCCCCCTGAAGCTAGGACAGCAGAGTCCCTGTCCATCTTCCCCCTGAAGCTAGTACAGCAGAGTCCCTGTCCGTCTTCCCCCCTGAAGCTAGGACAGCAGAGTCCCTGTCCATCTTCCCCCCTGAAGCTAGGACAGCAGAGTCCCTGTCCATCTTCCCCCTGACGCTAGGACAGCAGAGCCCTGTCCATCTTCCCCCTGAAGCTAGGACAGCAGAGTCCCTGCCCCGTCCCTGCCAGTCTTCCCCCTGAAGCTAGGACAGCAGAGTCCCTGTCCATCTTCCCCCTGAAGCTAGGACAGCAGAGTCCCTGTCCATCTTCCCCCTGAAGCTAGGACAGCAGAGTCCCTGTCCATCTTCCCCCCTGAAGCTAGGACAGCAGAGTCCCTGTCCATCTTCCCCCTGAAGCTAGGACAGCAGAGTCCCTGTCCATCTTCCCCCCTGAAGCTAGGACAGCAGAGTCCCTGTCCATCTTCCCCCCTGAAGCTAGGACAGCAGAGTCCCTGTCCATCTTCCCCCTGAAGCTAGTACAGCAGAGTCCCTGTCCATCTTCCCCCTGAAGCTAGGACAGCAGAGTCCCTGTCCGTCTTCCCCCCTGAAGCTAGGACAGCAGAGTCCCTGCCCATCTTCCCCCCTGAAGCTAGGACAGCAGAGTCCCTGTCCATCTTTCCCCTGAAGCTAGGACAGCAGAGTCCCTGTCCATCTTCCCCCCCTGAAGCTAGTACAGCAGAGTCCCTGTCCATCTTCCCCCCTGAAGCTAGGACAGCAGAGTCCCTGTCCATCTTCCCCCCTGAAGCTAGGACAGCAGAGTCCCTGTCCATCTTCCCCCCTGAAGCTAGGACAGCAGAGTCCCTGTCCATCTTCCCCCCTGAAGCTAGGACAGCAGAGTCCCTGTCCATCTTCCCCCTGAAGCTAGGACAGCAGAGTCCCTGTCCGTCTTCCCCCTGAAGCTAGGACAGCAGAGTCCCTGTCCGTCTTCCCCCTGACGCTAGGACAGCAGAGTCCCTGCCCGTCTTCCCCCTGACGCTAGGACAGCAGAGTCCCTGCCCATCTTCCCCCTGACGCTAGGACAGCAGAGTCCCTGTCCATCTTCCCCCTGAAGCTAGGACAGCAGAGTCCCTGTCCGTCTTCCCCCCTGAAGCTAGGACAGCAGAGTCCCTGCCCATCTTCCCCCTGAAGCTAGGACAGCAGAGTCCCTGTCCATCTTCCCCCCTGAAGCTAGGACAGCAGAGTCCCTGTCCATCTTCCCCCTGAAGCTAGGACAGCAGAGTCCCTGTCCATCTTCCCTCTGGAGCTAGGACAGCAGAGTCCCTGTCCATCTTCCCCCCTGAAGCTAGGACAGCAGAGTCCCTGTCCATCTTCCCCCTGAAGCTAGGACAGCAGAGTCCCTGTCCATCTTCCCCCCTGAAGCTAGGACAGCAGAGTCCCTGTCCATCTTCCCCCTGAAGCTAGGACAGCAGAGTCCCTGTCCATCTTCCCCCTGAAGCTAGAGCAGCAGAGTCCCTGTCCATCTTCCCCCTGAAGCTAGGACAGCAGAGTCCCTGTCCATCTTCCCCCTGAAGCTAGAGCAGCAGAGTCCCTGTCCATCTTCCCCCTGAAGCTAGAGCAGCAGAGTCCCTGTCCATCTTCCCCCCTGAAGCTAGGACAGCAGAGTCCCTGTCCATCTTCCCCCCTGAAGCTAGGACAGCAGAGTCCCTGTCCATCTTCCCCCCTGAAGCTAGGACAGCAGAGTCCCTGCCCATCTTCCCCCTGAAGCTAGGACAGCAGAGTCCCTGTCCATCTTCCCCCCTGAAGCTAGGACAGCAGAGACCATGCACGTCTTCCCCCTGAAGCTAGGACAGCAGAGACCATGCATGTCTTCCCCCTGACGCTAGGACAGCAGAGTCCCTGTCCATCTTCCCCCTGAAGCTAGGACAGCAGAGTCCCTGTCCATCTTCCCCCTGAAGCTAGAGCAGCAGAGTCCCTGTCCATCTTCCCCCTGAAGCTAGGACAGCAGAGTCCCTGTCCATCTTCCCCCCTGAAGCTAGGACAGCAGAGTCCCTGTCCATCTTCCCCCCTGAAGCTAGGACAGCAGAGTCCCTGTCCATCTTCCCCCCTGAAGCTAGGACAGCAGAGTCCCTGTCCATCTTCCCCCTGAAGCTAGGACAGCAGAGTCCCTGTCCATCTTCCCCCCTGAAGCTAGGACAGCAGAGACCATGCACGTCTTCCCCCTGAAGCTAGGACAGCAGAGACCATGCACGTCTTCCCCCTGACGCTAGGACAGCAGAGTCCCTGTCCATCTTCCCCCTGAAGCTAACACAGAAGAGTCCCTTGCCCGTCTTCTGAAAACATCTGAAACCCTACACCTCTTCAAAGAGTATCTTAAATAATCCCACAGCACACCTCCCCCCAAAAATAATGGATTGTAGCAGTAGCTTTGGCTAGTCTGTACAGTATTAGTGTTGTGTATCCAATTGAACGGCTCAGACACGAGGCCTGTGTGTCAGGGATTCCAGACAACCACGGATTATAAAAAGGGAAAAGCCAGCCACAACGGACACCGACGCCTCGCTCCCGGAAAAGTTAAACACCTTCGCCCGCTTTGAGGAAAACAGCATGGAGCCGCCGACGCAGGCCCCCACCACTTCATAAGGACTGTGTGCTCTCCTTCTCCATGGCGGACGTGAGTAAGTCATTTAAGAGTGTTGACCCTCGCCGGCCCAGACGGCATCCCAAGCCGGGTCCTCAGAGCATGTGAAGACCAGCTGGCTGGAGTGTTAACAAACATATTCAATCTCTCTATATCCCAGTCTGTTGTCCCCACTTGTATCAAGATGTCCTCTACTGTTCATGTAACTTAGACAGTGAAGATGACTGAACTAAATGATTATCGCCTCACAGCACTCACTTCTGTCATCATGAAGTGCTATGAGAATGTAGTCAAGGATCATATCACCTCTACCTTACCTGACACCCTAGACCCACTTCAATTCATATACCGCTATCACTGTACACTGCCCTCTCTCACCTGGACAAGATAAATACCTATGTAAGAATGCTGTTAAATCGACCTCATCCTAATATACAGTACCAGTCAAAAGTTGACACACCTACTCATTCAAGGGTTTTTCCTTTATCTTTACTATTTTCTACATTGTAGATTAATAGTGAAGACATCAACACTATGAAATAACACATGGAATCATGTACTAACCAAAAATATATTCTATATTTGAAATTCTTCATAGTAGCCACCCTTTGCCTTGATGACAGCTTTACACACTCTTGGCATCGTGTGTCTCCAGTAGGACTGAGTGACTGTTGTGTACCTCTAATATCCGTCTCCCTCACTAAGCATCTGTGTGACTGAGTAAGTGAGTGAGAGAGGCAGGGGGGCAGGGAGGGAGAGAGCAAGGGAAGAGTCAGGGGCGAGAGAGAGGGAACGTGAGGGAAGGGACGAGTCAGGGGCGAGAGAGAGGGAACGTGAGGGAAGGGACGAGTCAGGGGCGAGAGAGAGGGAACGTGAGGGAAGGGAAGTGTCAGGGGCGAGAGAGAGGGAACGTGAGGGAAGGGAAGAGTCAGGGGCGAGAGAGAGGGAACGTGAGGGAAGGGAAGAGTCAGGGGCGAGAGAGAGGGAACGTGAGGGAAGGGAAGAAGGGCGAGAGAGAGGGAACGTGAGGGAAGGGAAGAGTCAGGGGCGAGAGAGAGGGAACGTGAGGGAAGGGAAGTGTCAGGGGCGAGAGAGAGGGAACGTGAGGGAAGGGAAGAGTCAGGGGCGAGAGAGAGGGAACGTGAGGGAAGGGAAGAGTCAGGGGCGAGAGAGAGGGAACGTGAGGGAAGGGAAGAAGGGCGAGAGAGAGGGAACGTGAGGGAAGGGAAGAGTCAGGGGCGAGAGAGAGGGAACGTGAGGGAAGGGAAGAAGGGCGAGACAGGATCTCAGAGGACTGAGCGTCTCAGCAGGCAGGCAGGCAGGTCTACTACTGATCAACATTCACTGGATTGTAATAGGGGATTACAGTAAACACAATGGAACAAAGTGAGAGATGGGCCAATGTATTGACTGTCAAGGCAATACGAAGGACAGAGAGTGATGACATGTTATCATCCAGTGCATTGTGCTGCAATAAGCAAGTCATCAAGAAACCGATATTACTCAAGACGTGGAAGCACTATAGATGATCTTAAAATTAACATAATGGTTTATTAGGAACGATTACCTTCACAATAGCATGCCAGTGTGATTGAGCTGTCACGTTGCATGATGGGTAATAATCTATGAACTCAGTTAAAAGAGATTCGGTATCTCCATTCTATCCACTTACACACTACTTCTAATGGATTCAACAATGTAGAATCTTTCTCCAGTCAAATGGGCACCAAGCCCATGATTGATTCACCATGATGGACAATGAGCAAACGCACACCTTTTCTGTATATTTAAGATATAAAAATGATACAGACCTTCGACCTATGCACCTCTCCATCGTCGTCCTCGCCTCCGACCCCCAGTATCTTCCTGGTCTTCAGCCGGCTCACCAGATCTGACTGACTGTGTTTCTTCATTAGAGGAGGATGTGGCTTAGAGGCCATGGCACAATAACCTGGAGCGAGAGAGACCGAGAGAGAGAGACACGTTTAGCAACTACGGAGTGAATACAAAGCTCTTAGGTTGCATGGTCCTTCGATGCAGAACAATCCTGTGAAAAATCAAGAAAGGTAGAGAGGGAGAGGATGGAGAGGAGAGAGGGTGGAGAGATGGAGATCTACACCCCGTTACGGCCAGACTGTATTAATAACACTACCATAGGGGGAGTACAGCATCTTATGCACACCACTACTTTGTAACATTAGGTAGGACTACTGTGGGTTATCCACTGAAGACACAGGCAATCCCGACCCTGTAAGTCAAATGTCTTCCACAGATCTGACTTTCCCTTTCCCTCCTGAGCAACCAGTAAACATTTCCCGTTTCGAGTTTCTTTTTCACATCCTCCACATCCATTTTGCAGTCACGTGTTACGGTGTTCGGAGTTTGTTATAACCAACTTATTGATGTGATTATGATAGGCTATCGGTCAGGCCCTATTGGTCACATGCATGCGATGCTTACATGTTTAACGTAAAGAGAGCAAGGGTTGAGGGAAAATTGAATGTTTTTCGTAAACAAATTAGGAATTTCGGTAACAGAACTTTTCAGGTCAGAAACAAGTAAGAAACTAAATGGCTGAAATGATGTCGCAGCTTCAGCACAACAAACCCTTGCTGTAGTAGGGAGGAGAGAGAGCGCCATTGTTCGCCAGTCACACAGGCACTCGCTGTAATTGTTTTTAACAGTGTGACCATCGTGCGGAGTAATTTGGGCGTCTTAATTATTTAATCAAACAGTGTTCTTAAAGTATCAGACAAGCGCAGTGCCTATGTAGTTGATTTTACTCAAACACACGTAGGGTGTGTGTTTATATATGGAAAGATACGTTTAAAAATGTCAACTAGGGATGCACGATATATCGGTATCAGCTAAAAATACCAGCATCTGCATCATCCCGATGTCTAGTTTAACGCCGATGTGCAAAACCGATGTCAAAGCTGACATACCTATGTTATATAGGTATGCACCTCGTCTACCTACGTTATATAGGTATGTACCTCGTCTACCTTCGTTATATAGGTATGTACCTCGTCTACCTTCGTTATATAGGTATGCACCTCGTCTACCTACGTTATATAGGCATGTACCTCGTCTACCTACGTTATATAGGTATACACATGATGTAATGTCAAAGCTGACGTGCATACCTATATAAATGTAGGTAGACGAGGTACATACAGTGCCTTGCGAAAGTATTCGGCCCCCTTGAACTTTGACCTTTTGTCACATTTCAGGCTTCAAAACATAAAGATCTAAAACTGTAATTTTTTGTGAAGAATCAACAACAAGTGGGACACAATTATGAAGTGGAACGAAATTTATTGGATATTTCAAACTTTTTTAACAAATAAAAAACTGAAAAATTGGGCGTGCAAAATTATTCAGCCCCTTTACTTTCAGTGCAGCAAACTCTCTCCAGAAGTTCAGTGAGGATCTCTGAATGATCCAAATGTTGACCTAAATGACTAATGATGATAAATAGAATCCACCTGTGTGTAATCAAGTCTCCGTATAAATGCACCTGCTCTGTGATAGTCTCAGAGGTCCGTTTAAAGCGCAGAGAGCATCATGAAGAACAAGGAACACACCAAGCGGGTCCGAGATACTGTTGTGGAGAAGTTTAAAGCCGGATTTGGATACAAAAAGATTTCCCAAGCTTTAAACATCCCAAGGTGCACTGTGCAAGCGATAATATTGAAATGGAAGGAGTATCAGACCACTGCAAATCTACGAAGACCCGGCCGTCCCTCTAAACTTTCAGCTCATACAAGAAGAAGACTGATCAGAGATGCAGCCAAGAGGCCCATGATCACTCTGGATGAACTGCAGAGATCTACAGCTGAGGTGGGAGACTCTGTCCATAGGACAACAATCAGTTGTATACTGCACAAATCTGGCCTTTATGGAAGAGTGGCAAGAAGAAAGCCATTTCTTAACCTGTTGGGGCTCGGGGGCAGTATTGAGAAATTTTGAAAAAAATATGTGCCCATTTTTAACTGCCTCCTACACCAACTCAGAATCTAGGATATGCATATTATTAACACATTCGGATAGAAAACACTCCGAATTTTCTAAAACAGTTTGAATGGTGTCTGTAAGTATAACAAAACTCATATTGCAGGCAAAAACCTGTGAAAAATAGATCAACATTTTTTTTGTGACTGTACTATTTAGTGTCATTGTTTTATAGATACCATAGTGAGAAAGGATTCATTTCGCAACTCCTACGGCTTCCACTAGATGTCAACGATCTTTATAAAGTTGTTTGAAGCGTCTATGATGAACAGAGACCGGATGGCAAGGAAGAGAAGTTGACCTCCCTGGGATGTCGTCACTTCATTATTGGCTGCACCTGCGCAATCATGTGATGCGATACGTTTTTCAAGACACAGGAGAGGTCGGGTTGAAACATTACTGATGTTTCACGTTAAAAATGGCTCTAAAGATTGATGCTAAACAACGTTTGACATGTTTGAACAATGTAAATAGATTTTTTTTTTACTTTTCGCCGTGACTCCCCCCCCCCCCCCCCGCGCTACTTTTTAGTAGCCTACCGAAGCGCTAACAACATGGAACAACTTGGAGTTATTTGGACATCAATTATGAACTTTGTCAAAAGAAACCACATTTGTAGTGGACCTGGGATTTCTGGAAGTGCCAATGGATGAAGATAATCAAAGGTAAGGGAATATTGACAATAGTAATTTTGATATTACATGGTTACAGATGGTGCTAACCTGTATAGCCTAGCCTATTGTTCTTAGCACAGCACCCGGTTTATTGCAAATTGTGATTTCCCAGTAAAGTTATTTTGAAATCTGGCATTGCAGTAGCATTTACGAAATGTTAAACTATGAATATTTGAATGACAATAATATAATTTACCAATGTTATCGAATAGTAATTTTGTGATTTGTAACATTGTTCACCGGAAGCATTTGAGAGAAAAAAAAATCTGATTTTCACCGCTTCGGTAAAATGCTGTTTTTGGATATAAATATGAACTTGATGGAACAAAAAATGCATGTATTGTGTAACATAATGTCTTAGGAGTGTCATCTGAGGAAGATTGTCAAAGGTTGGTGCATAATTCTAGCTGGTTATCCGCTTATGGTGACGCCTGTCTTTGAATTGACAAAACATTACACACAGCTATTTTCAATGTACTCTCCTAACATAACCTAACTTTATGCTTTCGCCGTAAAGCCTCTTTGAAATCGGACAATGTGGTTGGATTTAGGAGATGTTTATCTTTCAAATTGTGAGAAATAGTTGATTGTTTGAGAAATTGAAATTATTAGATTCTTGCAGTTTTTGAATTTCCCGCCGTGGTCTCTTGACAATGAATCCCGATATCGGGATAAGATCCCCAACAGGTTAAAGATATCCATAAAAAGTGTCGTTTAAAGTTTGCCACTAGCCACCTGGGAGACACACCAAACATGTGGAAGAGGGTGCTCTGGTCAGATGAAACCAAAATCGAACTTTTTGGCAACAATGCAAATCGTTATGTTTGGCGTAAAAGCAACACAGCTCATCACCCTGAACACAGCATCCCCACTGTCAAACATGGTGGTGGCAGCATCATGGTTTGGGCCTGCTTTTCTTCAGCAGGGGTAGGGAAGATGGTTAAAATTGATGGGAAGATGGATGGAGCCAAATACAGGACCATTCTGGAAGAAAACCTGATGGAGTCTGCAAAAGACCTGAGACTGGGACAGAGATTTGTCTTCCAACAAGACAATGACCCAAAACATAAAGCAAAATCTACAATGGAATGGTTCACAAATAAACATATCCAGGTGTTAGAATGGCTAAGTCAAAGTCCAGACCTGAATCCAATCGAGAATCTGTGGAAAGAACTGAAAACTGCTGTTCAAACGCTCCCCATCCAACCTCACTGAGCTCGAGCTGTTTTGCAAGGAGGAATGGGCAAAAAGTTGAGTCTCTCGATGTGCAAAACTGATAGAGACATACCCCAAGCGACTTACAGCTGTAATCGCAGCAAAAGGTGGCACTACAAAGTATGAACTTATTAAGGGGGCTGAATAATTTTGCACGCCCAATTTTTCAGTTTCTTAATTTGTTAAAAAAGTTTGAAATATCCAATAAATTTCGCTCCACTTCATGATTGTGTCCCACTTGTTGTTGATTCTTCACCAAAAAAATTACAGTTTTATATCTTTATGTTTGAAGCCTGAAATGTTGAAAAAGGTCGAAAAGTTCAAGAGGGCCGAATACTTTCGCAAGGCACTGTACCTATATAACGTCGGTAGATGAGGTAATGACGCCACAAAAAAATACAGCGCTACACAGAAAAATACAGCACACTTCCAACAACTAAAGTTGAAGTCGAACCGTCATTTGAATGGTAAGACAATCGCAGCGAGACAACAAAAACAAAAAAAGGTGAAATCGATTAACGCGAAGATAATGGAATTCACTGCCCTTGACAATCAACCGTTCTCTGTTGTGGATGATGTTGGCTTTCTCTGACTGGTCGAGCCCCGGTACACACTATTTTTCAGATGTTGCCCTACCGGAGTTGCACAGTATTGTTGAAACTCACATCCACGAGCTTCACGACTGACATTTGGACCAGCGATGTCAGCCCCATGAGCATGCCGAGTCTGACAGCACAGTGGGTCTACGAGGATTTCGTACTGAGGAAAGCCGTATTGCATGCTCAAGAATGTGCTGGTTCTCATACCGCTGCTGCCATTTCAAAACACTCCTAGCTCCATTCGAACAACTGACTGGAGAAATAAGCTGAACTGCCTCAGACGCAGGGTATTGCGTCATGGCATTGATACGTCTGCTCAACAAAAAACTGCCAACAGACCGTGGGGTTAAAACGGACAAAAGTACACGAGGATGTGAACAAGCGATTCAGTGGCGATTCTCTCTGAGCCTCTTCACTATGTCGTACCTAGCGTCGAGCATGGTGGCAAGGACAGCTAACTCGATGCAGACAAGAGGACAGAGCCGAGACAGAGGACAGAGCCGAGCCGAGACACTGCTTGATGAAATCTCCCTCTCCCCGTGGGCTTGTGTCAGACCACTCCACTTAGGCCAGCCTGCACACAATGATATATATATCTCATAAAGTATAGTCCTCACTCCACACACACACACCTGACAGGTTAACCTGCATCACTTGACATGAATCAGCCTTAACTCCTTTCCACTGAGAGTCTTGACAGTATGCTGCCCAAAGCAACACACTTCTCTTTATCCCCCAATATCCACAGCCTGGGTAACAGTCTGTGCTAACATTCCCACTCCTTGACTTTAGCATATGACAAATTACGGAGCGGAATATCAGCACAAAACAGGTCTGGAACAAATCTCCACTCATTTATCAGTGTCTTAAGGGATAGGGGGTAGTATTGAGAATTTGGAAAAAAATGTGCCCATTTTTAACTGCCTCCTACACCAACTCAGAAGCTAGGATATGCATATTATTAACAGATTTGGATAGAAAACACTGATTTTTCTAAAACTGTTTGAATGGTGTCTGTAAGTATAACAGAACTCATATGGCAGTCAAAACCCTGAGACAAATTCTGACAGGAAGTGGATACCTGATGTGTTGAATTACTTTTAAGCCTATGCCATTGAAACACACAGGGACTTATTAATCATTGAGCACTTCCTACGCCATCCACTAGATGTCACCAGTCTTTACAAAGTGGTTTGAGTCTTCTACTGTGAAAACTGACCGAATGAGAGACTTGGAACATTGGTCATAAGCGGATGGCCGATACTACTCTGGCGCGCGAGTGCATGTTTGGGTACTCTCGTTCCAATACGTTTTAAAAGAGAATGCAATCGTCCGCCTTGAATATTATTGAAGTTCTGATTGAAAAAGGCCCTAATGATTTATGCTATACAACGTTTGACATGTTTGAACGAACGTAAATATTTTTTTGCCCTCTGATTTCGTTCATGTTTTTGAGTAGCCTACAGGACGCGCTAACAACACGGAGCTTTTTGGACATAAATTATGAGCTTTTTCGAACAAAACTACATTTGTTATGGACCTGGGATGCCTGGAAGTGCCTTCTGATGAAGATAATCAAAGGTAAGGGATTATTTACATAGTATTTTAGATCTCTCCAACATGGCGCTTAGTCTGTATCCCAAAGCCTATTTTTCTGGGCGCAGTACTCAGATTATTGCAAAGTGATTTCCCAGTAAAGTTATTTTTAAATCTGGCAATGCGGTTGCGTTCAAGAGATGTTAATCTATAATTCTTTGAATGACAATATAATATTTTACCAATGTTTTCGAATAGTAATTATTTAATTTGTTGTGCTGATTGACTGGCGGTACTGGAGGGAAAATATTTCCTCAACGCCATAGTAAAACGCTGTTTTTGGATATAAATATGAGCTTGATAGAACAAAAAATGCATGTATTGTCTAACATAATGTCCTAGGAGTGTCATCTGATGAAGATTGTCAAAGGTTAGTGCATAATTTTAGCTGTTTTCTGCTTTTGGTGACGCCTGTCTTTGCATTGACAAAACTTTACACACACAGCCATTTTCAATGTACTGTCCTAACATAATCTAACTTTATGCTTTCGCCGTAAAGCCTTTTTGAAATCGGACAACGTGGTTAGATTAAGGAGATGTTTATCTTTCAAAGGGTGCAAGATAGTTGTATGTTTGAGAAATTTGAATTAGACATTTAATTGATTTCAAATTTGGCGCCCTTGATATTTCACCTGCTGTTGATAGGGTGTACTAGGGGTGGGACGCTTGCATCCCACGTTCCCAGACAGGTTAATAATGCAGTAGGTCTCACTAGGAAGCATCAAGTCTCCCACTAGTTTCCACACTCAATAGTAATCTATATACAATAATCAGAAGTCTGCCAGACTAACGGTGGATTTATACCTTAGACTTAATGAATTTCACAGTCACTTTAGTTTATTAATTTGACCATTTAAAAAAAAAACAAGCACACAAAACTTAAAAGCCATACATGCACATGAATAAAATCATGGAGGATAACACAAAGTCTGGGACTGATTTCCATTGTGGTCCTGTTGAGACAAGATGGCTGGACAAGATCCAACACAGTATGGCAGTGAAATAATAAAAAACAAAAAAACAGAAGAAGAACGTCTCTCTCATCATTCCAGTTACATCATAGGGGTTATTCATATGGGCACAGAAGACATCAAAACATATATATATTTTTTTTTTACATCAAACATATTTTGTACTTTACTTATATTTAATTTCATAGTTCTGAGCAGTCTGGCCTTAAGTGGGATGTATCCTGCTGAATCTGGGATTCCTTGACCTGCTGTCACACTGATATTTACACTAACTACTGCTCTGAATGGCTAGTTGGGTCAAATAGGGACCCTTCATGACGGGTCGGAACCTGGGGCTGTTGTCACAAGTCTACACCCCCCCAAATGATATCAATCCACACTAAGACAGAGAGAACAGCTGGCCTCGTATTCATGAAGCTCAGGATAGGGAGTGCTGATCTAAGGGTAAGCCTTTAAATCTCGTGCATTAGAAAATAAAAAAAAAACTGATCCTAGAATAGCCCTTTTTCCCCTCAGCAGCTGTATTAAGTCACAGTTTGGCTGACGTTAAGGGTATTTATAGGGGAGGTGATTAAAATGCAGGAACGGAGAGAGAACAGAGCCCTGAGTTGGGTTAATGTGATATAGGTTAAAAAAAAGGTGAGATTCACATCATTCTTACACAAACAGGACTAATATAACCCGTATGGATCAGACATAACTGAATAAATTTGAATTGATCAATCCATAAAAATAAAATAAGTTTAAATAAAACGATTTTTTTTTTTTTTTTTTTTAAATCGGCTTCCTTAATCTAGATAACGTCATCTGGATCATACCATTTCCATGGGGGAAAAAGGACACATGAGCACCAACATCTGAAAGCTAAGAGTCTATTTTTTTTGGGGGGGGGGGGGAGTTGGGGCTTGCGGAGGTGGAGCTGGCCCGAAGGCAAAGATACACATTTTAACCATTTCCCAAACTAAAAATGAGGAATAAGCAAAAGCTTTGATATCTAGTCACACAGATAGAAAAGGGGTCTTAAAAAAAACATCTCAAAAAAAGTTTAGGTTTAGAAATAGATCCAAAACATAATGTTGAATTAAAATCAACATTTATATTTATTTTTTCAGAATTGATTTGCCTTTATAAAAGTTTAAAGAAATATTGACTAGTGTCTGGTCGTTCTGATATATAAAAAAAAAACACAATATATCTTTATGATACTCTGTAGTATCTCACAGGGGGGAGGATTATGAAAGTTTACAGAAGTAACAAGTAAAAGGTAGACATGCCAAGTAATTAGTGCTTTTAAAATGTGATTTTCTTTTTGTTGAATTAAGTGATTACCCAACACGCAATGTTATTTTAGGCATATGTGACACAGCTCGCTTGCCAGCCTTGGTCCCAGCAATTTCGCTCTACACGTAACATCAAAAATGACCAATAGAAATAGGTTAAATTACCAGAGATTCATACATGGCTCATTATATTAGGCTATCTGTATTACTGGGCTATATCAACCAATAGGATAGACGTACTTTGAAGAGATGTTTTGCATATAGCCTACCATTTAGGAGCGGGATGAATTTCAGACAGACACCAAATATGGGTGATGAATATTAATTACCAGGCAATGTAGTAAATTATATCTTAACCATACTTATTAAGGTTTCCTTGGAAAGATAACTTACCCGTGCTTCTCCACCCATGCTTAGGCTATAGCCTACTCTATTTAAGCGTTTTTTTTTTTTAATACAATAGGTAGGCTAACGCATAAAAAAGCAGAAAGACCACTTTGTCGAAATAATATGCAATAAAAATTATTTCATTCTGATATCAAATTTTGCATCTGCACTGTACCTTCAGTAAATGTGTTTTACTAAAATGTTCAGTGGTAATTGTTAAAAGTAGACTTCTGCATATAGGTAAAATGGTTTGTTAAACTTTGCAACCAACGTTTTATTGCTTGGCATACATTTTAAAGTGAAAACGTGAGCCTCAGCGTCACTCCGTTACCGCGGAAATTGCCCAGCAACAAAGGCTCACCTCTTCTGTCTGACTGCCTGCTTGCGCCTGCCTGTTCACGATGAAGACTCGATGCAGAGAACAGGGCTAAAGGACGGCTGGCTGTTACGTGCCCGTTTGTCCTTTGTTTGTGGGCGGAGCTCATTATAATAATAGCCCGTGTGTAGAATAACCACTAAAACATGAAGATACTACAGACTACCCTTTGACCAGGGGCCCATAGTGCTGTTAGGAAACAGGGTACCATTTGAGATGAGACAAAGTGGTGTTCTATTGGGGGGATTAAACCCAAAAGCATTGTGAGCAGACACAGAGGGGCCTCCTGTGCTCCTTTTGAAAGTGTAAAATCAACCCAGTTAGAAGGACACAGGGTACCCCTCAGCGAAAGCAACGGACCCAGAAAAAAGACAAGGAGAAAAATCTGCTGTGTTACTTTACAAATGTCAAATTGCCCAGCTGGGATGCATTAAAGGGAGAGAAGAGAGAGAGAAGAATGAAAAGATGACTAAAATAGTTATCTACCTGCATACACAGAGGATGTTGATTAAAGGGCTTGTAAGTAAGCATTTCACGGTAAGGCGCATGTGACAAATAAAGTTTGATTTGATTATACAAACGTACTGAGCCAGAAACTAGTAATTAACTGCCTGGCAGTGAGGGAAATTATGATAGGCTGAGCAGAGCGGGAACCCTCCAGGGCGGAAGCGGGCGGGAACCCTCCAGGGCGGAAGCGGGCGGGAACCCTCCAGGGCGGAACAGGGTGCATTCCATGATATGACGTACACCACCAGCGTGAGGACATAGTGTGACACGTACCGTTCAAAAGTTTGGGGTCACTTAGAAATGTCCTTGTTTTTGAAAGAAAAGCAATTTTTTTGTCCATTAAAATAAATCTAATTGATCAGAAATACAGTGTAGACATTGTTAATGTCATAAATGACCATTGTAGCTGGAAACGGCAGATTTTTTATGGAATATCTACATAGGCGTACAGAGGCCCATTATCAGCAACCATCACTCCTGTGTTCCAATGGCACGTTGTGTTAGCTAATTCAAGTTTATCATTTTAAAAAGACTAATTGATCATTAGAAAACCCATTTGCAATTATGTTAGTACAGCTGAAAACTGTGTTCTGATTAAAGAAGCAATACAACTGGCCTTCTTTAGACTAGTTAAGAATCTGGACCATCAGCATTTGTGGGTTCGTTTACAGGCTCAAAATGGCCAGAAACAAAGACATTTCTTCTGAAACTCGTCAGTCTATTCTTGTTCTGAGAAATGAAGGCTAATCCATGCGAGAAATTGGAGATCTGGTACAACGCTGTCACCACCGATAAATCTACGATAAACGAGAATATCAATAAGCATTTTTCTACGGCTGGCCATGCTTTCCACCCGGTCAACAGCTCTGCACCCCCCACAGCAACTTGCCCAAGCCCCCCCCCCCCGCTTCTCCTTCACCCAAATCCAGATAACTGATGTTCTGAAAGAGCAGCAAAATCTCAATCCCTACAAATCAGCCGGGCTAGACAATCTGGACCCTCTCTTTCTAAAATGATCCACCGAAATTGTTGCAACCCCTATTACTAGCCTGTTCAACCTCTTTCATATCGTCTGAGATCCCTAAAGATTGGAAAGCTGCCGCGGTCATCCCCCTCTTCAAAGGGGGAGACACTCTAGACTCAAACTGTTACAGACCTATATCCATCCTGTCCTGCCTTTCTAAAGTCTTCGAAAGCCAAGTAAACAAATAGATCACCGACCATTTTGAATCCCACCGTACCTTCTCCACTATGCAATCTGGTTTCCGAGCTGGTCATGGGTGCACCTCAGCCATGCTCAAGGTCCTAAACGATATAACAGCCATCGATAAAAATAAAAAAAAGACCGTACGAGTCAGGATGTAGGCCTCTTTGCTCACACTTTTTCAGTTCTGCCCACACATTTTCCATAGGATTGAGGTCAGGGCTTTGTGATGGCCACTCCAATACCTTGACTTTGTTGTCCTTAAGCTGTTTTGCCACAACTTTGGAAGTATGCTTGGGGTATGCATTGTCCATTTGGAAGACCCATTTGTGACCAAGCTTTAACTTCCTGACTGATGTCTTGAGATGTTGCTTCAATATATCCACATAATTTTCCAGCCTCATGATGCCATCTATTTTGTGAAGTGCACCAGTCCCTCCTGCAGCAAAGCACCCCCACAACATGATGCTGCCACCCTCGTGCTTCACGGTTGGGATGGTGTTCTTCGGCTTGCAAGCCTCCCCCTTTTTCCTTCTAACATAACGATGGTCATTATGGCCAAACAGTTGTATTTTTGTTTCATCAGACCAGAGGACATTTCTCCAAAAAGTACGATCTTTGTCCCCATGTGCAGTTGCAAACCGTAGTCTAGCTATTATGGTGGTTTTGGAGCACTGGCTTCTTCCTTGCTGAGCGGCCTTTCAGGTTATGTTTATATAGGACTCGTTTTACTGTGGATATAGATACTTTTGTACCTGTTTCCTCCAGCATCTTCACAAGGTCCTTTGCTGCTGTTCTGGGATTGATTTGCACTTCTCACACCAAAGTACGTTCATCTCTAGGAGACAGAACATGTCTCCTTCCTGAGCGGTATGACGGCTGCGTGGTCCCATGGTGTTTATACTTGCATACTAATTGTTTGTTCAGATAAACGTGGTACCTTCAGGCATTGTGAAATTGCTCCCAAGGATGAACCAGACTTGTGGAGGTCTATAAAAAAACATTGAGGTCTTGGCTGATTTCTTTTGATTTTCCCATGATGTCAAGCAAAGAGGCACTGAGTTTGAAGGTAGGCCTTGAAATACATCCACAGGTACAACTCCAATTGACTCTAATGATGTCAATTAGCCTATCAGAAGCTTCTAAAGCCATGACATCATTTTCTGGATTTTTCCAAGCTGTTTAAAAAGGCACAGTCAACTCAGTGTACGTAAACTTCTGACCCCCTGGAATTGTGATATAATTCACTGTAAGTGAAATAACCTCTCTGTAAACAATTGTTGTAAAAATTACATGTCATGCACGTAATTTCCTGACCGACTTGCCAAAACTATAGTTTGTTAACAAGAAATTTGTGGAGTGGTTGAAAAATGAGTTTTAATGACTCCAACCTAAGTGTATGTAAACCTCCGACTTCAACTGTACATCTGGCCCTTCCTTAGACACTGTGTTAATTAACAAACCTCCAGACGAGCTTCAATGCCATTCAACACTCCTTCTGTGGCCTCCAACTGCTCTAAAATGCAAGTAAAACTAAATGCATGCTCTTCAACCCGATCACTGCCCGCACCTGCCCGCCTGTCTACCATCACTACTCTGGACGGTTCTGACTTAGAATATGTGGACAACTACAAATTCCTAGGTGTCTGGCTGGACTAAACTCTCCTTTCAGACTCACATTAAGCATCTCCAATCCAAAATTAAAATCGGCTTCCTATTTCGCAACAAAGCCTCCTTCACTCATGCTGCCAAACATACCATAGTAACACCCACCCGTAGCACGTGCTCCAGCAGGTATATTTCACTGGTCATCCAAAGCCAACACCTCGTTTGGCCGCCTTTCCTTCCAGTTTTCTGCTGCCAATGACTGGAACGAATTGCAAAAATCATTGATGCTGGAGACTTACATCTCCCTCTCTAACTTTAAGCACCAGCAGCTTACCGATCACTGTACCTGTACATAGCACACCCAACTACTTCATCCCCATATATACACACACACACTTTTGCTCTGTGTCCCAGTATCTCTACTTGCACATCATCATCTGCACATCTATCACTCCAGTGTTAATGCTAAATTGTAATTATTTCCCCACCATGGCCTATTTATTGACATACCTCCCTAATCTTACTACATTTGCACACACTGTATATAGATTTTCTATTGTGTTATTGACTGTACATTTGTTAATCCCATGTGTAACTCTGTTGTTTTTTGTCACACTGCTTTGCTTTATCTTGGTCAGGTCGCAGTTGTAAATGAGAACTTGTTCTCAACTGTCCTCCCTGGTTAAATAAAAAGGTGAAATAAATAAATTCTCAGAACAAAAATAGACTGACGAGTTTCAGAAACAAGTCCTTTGTTTCTGGCCATTTTGAGCCTGTAATCTGTAATCGAACCCACAAATGCTGATGCTCCAGATACTCGACTAGTATAAAGGCCCTTTTTATTGCTTCTTTAATCATAAGTTTTCAGTTGTGCTAACGTAATTGCAAAATGGTTTTCTAACACAACGTGCCATTGGAACACAGGAGTGATAGTTGCTGATAATGGGCCTCTGTAGATATTCCATAAAAATAGAAATAAAATCTGTTTCCAGCTACAGTAGTCATTTACAACATATTTTCTGATCAATTTGATGTGATTTTAAAAATTGACCAAAAAAATAGCTTTTCTTTCAAAAACAAGGACATTTCTAAGTGACCCCAAACTTTTGAACGGTAGTGTACACCACCAGTGTAAGGACACACACACAACCCCCCAGGAAATATGATACGCATAAATGACCTCTTCAGTAGCATGTGTTGAGGCTTCTGCTGTGAAATACGTGTTACTGAACATAAATAGATGAGGGTGGGGGGGAACGCAGAGGAGAGAGAGAGTTGGGGGGGACCAGAGGAGAGAGAGAGTTGGGGGGGGACCAGAGGAGAGAGAGAGTTGGGGGGGGGACCAGAGGAGAGAGAGAGTTGGGGGGGGGACCAGAGGAGAGAGAGAGGTGGGGGGGGGGACCAGAGGAGAGAGGTGGGGGGGAAACAGAGGAGAGAGGTGGGGGGGAAACAGAGGAGAGAGGTGGGGGGGGGAAACAGAGGAGAGAGGTGGGGGGGGGAAACAGAGGAGAGAGGTGGGGGGGGGGAAACAGAGGAGAGAGGTGGGGGGGGGGGAAACAGAGGAGAGAGGTGGGGGGGGGAAAACAGAGGAGAGAGGTGGGGGGGGGAAACAGAGGAGAGAGGTGGGGGGGGGAAACAGAGGAGAGAGGTGGGGGGGGAAACAGAGGAGAGAGGTGGGGGGGGGAAACAGAGGAGAGAGTGGGGGGGGGGAAACAGAGGAGAGAGTGGGGGGGAAACAGAGGAGAGAGTGGGGGGGAAACAGAGGAGAGTGGGGGGGGAAACAGAGAGGAGAGTGGGGGGGGAAACAGAGAGGAGAGTGGGGGGGAAACAGAGAGGAGAGTGGGGGGGGAACAGAGAGGAGAGTGGGGGGGGAAACAGAGAGGAGAGTGGGGGGGAAACAGAGAGGAGTGTGGGGGGGAAACAGAGAGGAGTGTGGGGGGGAAACAGAGAGGAGAGTGGGGGGGAAACAGAGAGGAGAGTGTGGGGGAAACAGAGAGGAGAGTGGGGGGGAAACAGAGGAGAGAGGTGGGGGGGGGAAACAGAGGAGAGAGTGGGGGGGGGGAAACAGAGGAGAGAGTGGGGGGGAAACAGAGGAGAGAGTGGGGGGGAAACAGAGGAGAGTGGGGGGGGAAACAGAGAGGAGAGTGGGGGGGGAAACAGAGAGGAGAGTGGGGGGGAAACAGAGAGGAGAGTGGGGGGGGAACAGAGAGGAGAGTGGGGGGGGAAACAGAGAGGAGAGTGGGGGGGAAACAGAGAGGAGTGTGGGGGGGAAACAGAGAGGAGTGTGGGGGGGAAACAGAGAGGAGAGTGGGGGGGAAACAGAGAGGAGAGTGTGGGGGAAACAGAGAGGAGAGTGGGGGGGAAACAGAGAGGAGAGTGGGGGGGAAACAGAGAGGAGAGTGGGGGGGAAACAGAGGAGAGTGGGGGGGAAACAGAGAGGAGAGTGGGGGGGGACAGAGGAGAGAGTGGGGGGGGGACAGAGGAGAGAGTGGGGGGGGGGCAGAGGAGAGAGTGGGGGGGGGACAGAGGAGAGAGTGGGGGGGGGACAGAGGAGAGAGTGGGGGGGGGACAGAGGAGAGGGAGTTGTAGATTTGGGCACTGATAAGCACCTAAATTGGAGCCTAATGGCTGTACAGTAACACGCTATAAATTACATCACAACTCAGGGTCTCCGCTTCACAGCTCTGTCTGGGTTTTGACTGACAGCCATTCTGAACTTGAGCACTGCACGCAACAAGAAGATGCCCCCGCCCCTTCCGTTAAATGGGCAACTTTTGCGCGTTTGTTGATGTCTTAGTGAGGGAAATACTGTACATTTAGAGGACTTTATTAATTTTGAAAGATGGGACGTTGAGGAATAGAAAAATAAAATAAAAAAATAAAATAAAATAAACAAAAATAAAAAAATAAAAATCGCTTCGATGTCATACAAGCGGAGCCAAAAACCTGTGAATCCAAATATGCACTTCACTTTTTCCATATCGTAAAACTCATGTCGTACACAGTGTAAACGTTGATGCTCACCATGTTAGACGTACAGTTACAAGACGACATGGCGTCATCCCTTGGGTTGGTCTGAACACACTGGGCCTGTTAGTCTATTTTCATAACCCAACGTCTTACGTTTCGTACATTTTTCTTTTTCAAATAGGTTTACAGGTACAAAAACAATCAAATAAATGCATACAAAGATGACCCATTCCCCTGCTCAGCCCCCCCAGTCCCCATATTGGCAATAGAATAAGCATTCAAATGATCCCCACCTCACCCAGATTTAGAATGGTACATTTTTGGACTGCGGACACAACGGCAATTGTGTGATGGCGGGGGACGCGGGGTTTTGCGTGACGGCGGGGGACGCGGGGTTTTGCGTGACGGCGGGGGACGCAGGGTTTTGCGTGACGGCGGGGGACGCAGGGTTTTGCGTGATGGTGGGGGACGCGGGGTTTTGCGTGATGGTGGGGGACGCAGGGTTTTGCGTGATGGCGGGGGACGCAGGGTTTTGCGTGATGGCGGGGGACGCAGGGTTTTGCGTGATGGCGGGGGACGCGGGGTTTTGCGTGATGGCGGGGGACGCAGGGTTTTGCGTGATGGCGGAGGACGCAGGGTTTTGCGTGATGGCGGAGGACGCAGGGTTTTGCTCCAAACAAAACTACAAGCATGCTAGTTCTTCAACAGCAAAGCTACTGTAGGAGAGAGCACGAACAAAACACCTTATAGTCGAAGACTCTTCTTTGGAGGCATAAAAGTGCATTGAAAATACTTAGGAAGTGTGCACACTTTGGAGAGGTGTGTGACCACGTGGAGACACCAGGTAGTCCGCTCACTCAAACCCTTGTAATGGGTTTTGTCTTATGTTGCACCTACCCCCACATCTTCCAAGAATATTCTCATCGTGTTACTAAATGTATGCAGATTATTTTCAGATTTTGTTATCAACAAATGTTGCTAGAAGTACAGTAAATGTTGTCATGATTGTCCTGTGAGGATCCTAATGGAAAATATATGACAATAAGCAGACCACCATAGTCCCTGTGCCCAAGAACAACACTCAGGTAACCTGCCTAAATGACTACCGACCCGTAGCACTCACGTCTGTAGACATGAAGTGCTTTGAAAGGCTGGTCATGGCTCAAATCAACACCATTATCCCAGAAACCTTAGACACACTCCAATTTGCATACCGCCCCAACAGATCCACAGATGATGCAATCTCTATTGCACTCCACACTGCCCTTTCCCACCTGGACAACAGGAACACCTACGTGAGAATGCTATTCATTGACTACAGCTTGGTGTTCAATACCATAGTATCCTCAAAGCTCATCACTAAACTAATGACCCTGGGACTAAACACCTCACTCTGCAACTGGATCTTGGACTTCCTGACGGGCCGCCCCCAGGTGGTAAGGGTAGGTAACACATCCGCCATGCAGATCCTCAACACGGGGGCCCCTCAGGGGTGCGTACTCAGTCCCCTCCTGTACTCCCTGTTCACTCATGACGGACAGGCACGCCTCCAACACCATCATTAAGTTTGCCGATGACACAACAGTGGTAGGCCTGATCACCGATAACGACAAGACAGTCTATAGGGAGGTGGTCAGAGACCTGACCGTGTGGTGCCAGGACAACAACCTTTCCATCAACGTGATCAAGACAAAGGAGATGATTGAGGACTACAGGAAAAGGAGGACCGAGCACGCCCCCATTCTCATTGTCTGGGCTGTAGCGGAGCAAGTTGAGAGCTTCAAGTTCCTTGGTGTCCACATCAACAAACTAACATGGTCCAAGCACACTAAGACAGTTGTGAAGAGGGCACAACAAAACCTATTCCCCCTTGGGAGACTGAAAATATTTGGCATGGGTCCTCAGATCCTCAAAAGGTTCTACAGCTGCACCATTGAGAACATCCTGAAAGGTTGTATCACTGCCTGGTATGGCAACTGCTCGGCCTCCAACCGCAAGGCACTACAGAAAGTAGTATGAACGGCCCAGTACATCACTGGGGCCAAGCTTCCTGCCATCCAGGACCTCTAAACCAGGCGGTATAGAAAAATTGTCAAAGACTCCAACCACCCTAGTCATAGACTGTTCTCTCTGCTACCACATGGCAAGCAGTACCAGAGCACCAAGTTTAGGTCCAAAAGGCTTTTAAACAGCTTCTACCCCCGAAGCCATAAGACTCCTGAACATCTAATCAAATGGCTACACAGACTACTTGCATTGTTGGTTAACCTGTTGGGGATAGTGGGCAGTATTTGCACGTCCGGATAAAAAACGTACCCGTTTTAATCTGGTTACTACTCCTGCCCAGTAACTAGAATATGCATATAATTGTTTGATTTGGATAGAAAACACCCTAAAGTTTCTAAAACTGTTTAAATGGTGTCTGAGTATAACAGAACTCATTTGGCAGGCCAAAACCTGAGAAGATTCCAAACAGGAAGCGCCCTCTCTGACCATTTCTTGGCCTTCTTTGTCATCTCTTTCCAAAACAGAGGATCTCTGCTGTAAAGTGACACTTTCTAAGGCTCCCATAGGCTCTCAGAAGGCGCCAGAACGTTGAATGATGACTCTGCAGTTACAAAATGCGCTACTGTTTTTCAGCCAGTAAGTGGTTGATCTGAGAACAATGAGACGGGTGCGCGCGTGCACGTGAAGAGTCCATGTTACTTTTTCAGTCTTTGAACGAAAACAACGACTCCCGGTCAGAATATTATCGCTATTTTACGAGAAAAATCGCATAAAAATTTATTTTAAACAGCGTTTGACATGCTTCGAAGTACGATAATGGAATATTTAGAATTTTTCTGTCACGATATGCGCTGGCGCGTCACCCTTCGGCTAGTGTCTTGAACGCACGAACAAAACGCCGCTATTTGGATACAACTATGGATTATTTGCAACCAAACCAACATTTGTTATTGAAGTAGAAGTCCTGGGAGTGCATTCTGACGAAGAACAGCAAAGGTAATCCAATTTTTCTTATAGTAAATCTGAGTTTGGTGAGTACCAAACTTGGTGGGTGTCAAAATAGCTAGCCTGTGATGGCCGGGCTATCTACTCAGAATATTGCAAAATGTGCTTTCACCGAAAAGCTATTTTAAAATCGGGCACCGCGATTGCATAAAGGAGTTCTGTATCTATAATTCTTAAAATAATTATGTTTTTTGTGAACGTTTATCGTGAGTAATCGTGAGTTTTGGTTTTTGTGACATTATATGCTAGCTTGAAAAATGGGTGTCTGATTATTTCTGGCTGGGTACTCTGCTGACAATCTAATGTTTTGCTTTCGTTGTAAAGCCTTTTTGAAAATCGGACAGTGGTTAGATTAACGAGAGTCTTGTCTTTAAAATGGTGTAAAATAGTCATATGTTTGAGAAATTGAAGTAATAGCCTTCCTAAGGTATTTGAATATCGCGCCACGGGATTCCACTGGCTGTTGACTAGGGTGGGACGTAAACGTCCCACCTAGCCCAGAGAGGTTAAGGGCTTGTAAGCATGCATTTCACTGAAAGGTCCTCAGATCCTCAAAAGTTTCTACAGCTGCACCATCGAGAGCATCCTGACGGGTTGCATCACTGTGTGATATGGCAACAGCTCGGCCTCCGACCGCATATGACAAATAAAATTTGAATAACCAGACCCCTCTCACCCACAGAAGAGGGAGCTGCTGCCGGTGAAGAAAATAAACTCACCTCCCAGACTAGACCAGAACATTGCCAGGTTGCAGCTGCACGTGTAAAATGGTTCAAACTCTATCAACGTGAGGTGGAGAGAGGAGAAAACTTCCCCCCTCGGACAGTCACTGGTACGGCTGATTAGTCAAATGTCGAGAAAAGCTCATCTAAGTGGGACAATCCTACTACTCTCAACACCGAGAAGGAACCATCGACACGGCTGGCTAGCCCATCTTCCAAGGAGCATCTTCCAGAGTTAACAACAGCAGAAGAGACGGGTCTGGACGCTTTTGGACAATCAGAGCCTTACAAGCGTGCCGCATAAAAGGCCAACCCACATCCTTCCTAAGAAGGCCAGTTTCCAACTGATTTAATGAGCCATTCGCAGTTTCACTGTACCTGCATTCAAATGTAAATACATTCCTGATTTCTTACTTTCAAAACAGGCGGCGGTTCGTGTGCGAAGTATATGATCACTGTGAGAATAGTTCTAAAATGTACCAACGATAAGTGTACCCTTTTCTCTCTCGGCACTTCAAATACTTCAACTATTAGATTTTGGAGCTGAGAAGGTGATCTCTCGCTGACACAGGTTGAGTCCAAAATGGAACCCTATTCTCTATAATAGTGCACTGTTTACCAGAGCCCTGATCAAAAATAGTTCACTACATAAGGAATAGGGTTCTATAGGGCCCTGGTCAAAAATAGTGCACTATATAGGGAATAGAGTGCCATTTCAGACGGAGCCAAAGTGAAGCTTGGATGAGCCCGACCTCCAGTAATAACATATTTTGGAGTCATTACCTCATGTGTAAAATATGAAGGGTTAGGTCTGATCCTGTATCTCAGCCAGTGTCCCATATGGTACCCTAATCCCTATGTAGTGCACTACTTTTGACCAGGAGCCATATAGGGAATAGGGTGCCATATGGGACACAACCTAAGTTCCCTGAACCCATCAGGGAGAGCAGCAAATGGGACGTGCCTCAGATGTATAGATTAGTGGGACGTGAACTAACCCCATGACCAAACACACAGGCGCGTGAACACACGCCACAAAAACACTCTTGCATATTCTGATTCAGAGGTTAAAATGCAGAAGAAATTTCAGGTGAATGCATTCAGTTGTGCAAATGACTAGGTATCCCCCCCACCCCCCACCCTTCCCTCCGATCTCAAGACACAGTCCTCTTTGACTATACCAGAGATGCTGAGGCAGTTACCTAGCAACCGCCAATGGAATGCCATGGCTACTTCTTCACTATTGATACTCCCCTTGACAACAAAGGTATTTTCTCAGGCTGACTCACTTGGCTGCTGTGTGTCTCTGAAGTGATGCTTTCTCTTAAATTAAAACGACTTTGCTCTCTATGGAGTGGATGAGTTGCCTCTACCTAGAGCTCCCCTTAGAAAATAAAGGGCTTTGAGAGGGACTACCTGCACGTCTGCTTTGCATGACCAGAGGACTATTCTACAAAATAGGAACAATAAAGCAGATAGCTAACTTTGATAAAATCAACCAGATTAAGATTAGCCTTCTTAAACAAACGTATGTTTTTGGTAATTGTATCATTTAGACCAAAGCCCATTTCAAGCTTATCTGTCAAGAAGTAAGAAAGTAAAAGGATAGTTTAACTACCCCTTTAAATATGTTACTTTCTGCATGTCTTCTAGAACAGAAAAACCATGTGTGATATTGAGGGATATTTGTTCCGGTGGTGTAGCGAACATCACCCCTAACGGGACTGAGGTACCAGGGGTGTAGTGAACATCACCACCACCAGGACTGAGGTACCAGGGGTGTAGTGAACATCACCACCAGACTGAGGTACCAGGGGTGTAGTGAACATCACCACCACCACCGGGACTGAGGTACCAGGGGTGTAGTGAACATCACCCCTAACGGGACTGAGGTACCAGGGGTGTAGTGAACATCACCACCGGGACTGAGGTACCAGGGGTGTAGTGAACATCACCCCTAACGGGACTGAGGTACCAGGGGTGTAGTGAACATCACCACCACCAGGACTGAGGTACCAGGGGTGTAGTGAACATCACCACCACCACCAGGACTGAGGTACCAGGGGTGTAGTGAACATCACCACCACCACCAGACTGAGGTACCAGGGGTGTAGTGAACATCACCACCACCACCAGGACTGAGGTACCAGGGGTGTAGTGAACATCACCACCACCAGGACTGAGGTACCAGGGGTGTAGTGAACATCACCCCTAACGGGACTGAGGTACCAGGGGTGTAGTGAACATCACCCCTAACGGGACTGAGGTACCAGGGGTGTAGTGAACATCACCACCACCAGGACTGAGGTACCAGGGGTGTAGCGAACACCACCACCACCAGGACTGAGGTACCAGGGGTGTAGCGAACATCACCACCACCAGGACTGAGGTACCAGGGGTGTAGTGAACACCACCACCACCACCACCAGGACTGAGGTACCAGGGGTGTAGTGAACATCACCACCACCAGGACTGAGGTACCAGGGGTGTAGTGAACATCACCACCACCACCGGGACTGAGGTACCAGGGGTGTAGTGAACATCACCACCACCAGGACTGAGGTACCAGGGGTGTAGTGAACACCACCACCGGGACTGAGGTACCAGGGGTGTAGTGAACACCACCACCAGACTGAGGTACCAGGGGTGTAGTGAACATCACCACCACCAGGACTGAGGTACCAGGGGTGTAGTGAACATCACCACCACCACCAGGACTGAGGTACCAGGGGTGTAGTGAACATCACCACCACCAGGACTGAGGTACCAGGGGTGTAGTGAACATCACCACCACCACCAGACTGAGGTACCAGGGGTGTAGTGAACATCACCACCACCACCAGGACTGAGGTACCAGGGGTGTAGTGAACACCACCACCGGGACTGAGGGACCAGGGGTGTAGTCATTAGATGCCGTCAGTTGTAAAACATATTGCAACAGACTCCGTTTACTCCAAATGGAAAATGTTTTGAAATGAAAACAAGTTTATTTATTTTTTTGACAAATTCTGGTAGGTCGTTCCCTGTTTCATTTTGTTTGCTTCTGTTTGCTTCCATTTAGTTTGGTTCCTAGTGAATACACCCCTGTCCTGTTGAGATATGGCAAAATGTTTATTCTTTTTTTTGTAAAGTGAGCCCTGATAAGCAAAGATATGGAATGGAACGTTAACTAGGTCAATAGAAATTTTTAGCTAGCTAGGAGAGTAGAGAAGCCAAGGATCTAATGACAGAAATAGTGAGAAAAGACACAAGGATATGAATGTGAGAAAGCAGCATGTCATTTCAGAACTGCTGGTGACCACACATGATCCAGAACTGCTGGTGACCACACATGATCCAGAACTGCTGGTGACCACACATGATCCAGAACTGCTGGTGACCACACATGATCCAGAACTGCTGGGGACCACACATGACCCAGAACTGCTGGGGACCACACATGATCCAGAACTGCTGGTGACCACACATGATCCAGAACTGCTGGGGACCACACATGACCCAGAACTGCTGGTGACCACACATGATCCAGAACTGCTGGTGACCACACATGATCCAGAACTGCTGGTGACCACACATGATCCAGAACTGCTGGTGACCACACATGATCCAGAACTGCTGGTGACCACACATGATCCAGAACTGCTGGTGACCACACATGACCCAGAACTGCTGGTGACCACACATGATCCAGAACTGATGGGGACCACAGTGACCAGTCATGATCCAGAACTGCTGGGGACCACAGTGACCAGACATGATTTTCTGGAGGTTGGGTTGCCATATAATCAAGGCTGATTAACGTTGAAAACAGTCACCTACTAAGGAGATTAAAAGGAGCACAAGCTGGAATTAATAAATCACCAATAATAGAGACAGGCTTGATGGGATTAAATGTCACCTTTCTTGAATGGCAGAAATAGTATGTTATCAGGTAATAACAGTGATTCATGGATATACCAATTACACCCTTACCCTCATCCTTCTCTTGTTATTGAAACACTGCCACCTAATTTCTGCCTCAAGTGAAATATGCTTTTTATAAAAGCTATTTAATGAAGCGGACGAAAGATTAAATGCAAAAAATAGCATTTACTTCATAGATAAATAATCAACGATTTCTCTATGCTCCAACAGAAACACATGAGTATAACTACAGAATAACTACAGAACTCATCTACTCTCAGGTATCCCACAAACCCATCCTGGTAGGAACACATGAGAAATCACTATCCCACAAACCCATCCTGGTACACCTCCTCTGAAAGAGGCTCTGAGATACCCAGATATATGAAGTTACTGGAAAGCATAATGAGCTACCAGCACTCGTACAGCTTGAGATGGGACTCTTCAATCATTCATGTCTTTATGCGTTTATGATTTATAACCCACCCAATGATCAGAATTGAGATCCAAATCCGTCAAATAAAATACAAAAGCCTCCTCAGAAAGGGCTCTGAGACGCTCCCCCAGCTATAGGAACCCATAACGTACGAGACGCTCCCCCAGCTATAGGAACCCATAACGTACGAGACGCTCCCCCAGCTATAGGAACCCATAACGTACGAGACGCTCCCCCAGCTATAGGAACCCATAACGTATGAGACGCTCCCCCAGCTATAGGAACCCATAACGTATGAGACGCTCCCCCAGCTATAGGAACCCATAACGTATGAGACGCTCCCCCAGCTATAGGAACCCATAACGTATGAGACGCTCCCCCAGCTATAGGAACCCATAACGTACGAGACGCTCCCCCGGCTATAGGAACCCATAACGTATGAGACGCTCCCCCGGCTATAGGAACCCATAACGTATGAGACGCTCCCCCGGCTATAGGAACCCATAACGTACGAGACGCTCCCCCAGCTATAGGAACCCATAACGTACGAGTGCTGGTGCCTTATGAGGTCTTCCTATAGCTGGAAGCCGCTCAGAGCCCTGTCTACGTGGATCAGTGTTGGATGTCTATGACAGCAGTGCTCTCTTGATTGGCTCTCAGTTGAGCCAGAGCACGGCTTTCTCAGAAAGTCAAGCGGAATGCAATGGGAGGAGAGCCCAAATACAAGAGAGGGTATTGTTCACATATCATGGTGACAGTGATCCATGTAGTGTGGGCTCACAGGCTTTATAATATAAAGACAATATGAAACTAGTCATGTGACCCCAGGGCTGGAACAGTGAGAGCCGTGTCCTAATCCAACTATCAATGAAAAGAGCCTAGTGACAAAACCGTTTTCTATCCCTCCTGGTAGAGAGTCAATGCATTTTCATATTCTAGGAGGAAGATGTGTGTTGGACTCTATCAAGGGGAAACACACGACTATGAATGAACAAGGAGAGAGCGAGAGTCCTAATAAGGTTTTCATAACAAGCCTACTTAAGATGTCCATAAATCCCACTGGGAACAGAGAGCTCCGCCCACTGACTCCTCCACGGAGAGGAGAGCTCAGCCCATTTTTCCAACAATTGTTTACAGACAGATTATTTCACTGTATCACAATTTTAGTGGGCCAGAAGTTTACATACACTAAGTTGACTGTGCCTTTAAACAGCCTGGAAAATTCCAGAAAATTCTGTCATGGCTTTAAAAGCTTCTGATTGGAGGTGTACCTGTGGATGTATTTCAAGGCATACCTTCAAACTCCGGTGCCTCTTTGCTTGACATCATGGGAAAATCAAAAGAAATCAGCCAAGACCTCAGAAAAAAATAAAATAATTGTAGACCTCCACAAGTCTGGTTCATCCAATTTCCAAATGCCTGAAGGTACTATGTTCAGCTGTACAAACAATAGAACGCAAGTATAAACACCATGGGACCACACAGCCGTCATACCACTCAGGAAGGAGACGTGTTCTGTCTCCTAGAGATGAAAGTGCTTTGGTGTGAAAAGTGCAAATCAATCCCAGAACAACAAAGGACCTTGTGAAGATACTTTTGTACCCGTTTCCTCCAGTATCTATATCCACAGTAAAACAAGTCCTTTATCGACATAACCTGAAAGGGCGCTCAGCAAGGAAGAAGCCACTGCTCCAAAACCGCAATAAAAAAGCCAGACTACGGTTTGCAACTGCACGTGGGGACAAAGATCATACTTTTGGAGAAATGTCCTCTGGTCTGATGAAACAAAAATAGAATTGTTTGGCCATAACGACCATCGTTATGTTTGGAGGAAAAAGGGGGAGGCTTGCAAGCCAAAGAACACCATCCCAAAAGTGAAGCACGGGGGTGGCAGCATCATGTTGTGGGGTGCTTTGCTGCAGGAGGGACTGATGCACTTCACAAAATAGATGGCATCATGAGGCAGGAAAATTATGTGAATATATTGAAGCAACATCAAGACAGTCAGGAAGTTAAAGCTTGTTAGCAAATGGGTCTTCCAAATGGACAATGACCCCAAGCATACTTCCAAAGTTGTGGCAAAATGGCTTAAGGACAACAAAGTCAAGGTATTGGAGTGGCCATCACAAAGCCCTGACCTCAATCCTATAGAACATTTGTGGGCAGAACTTAAAAAGCGTGTGTGAGCAACAAGGCCTACAAACCTGACTCAGTTACACCAGCTCTGTCAGGAGGAATGGGCAAAATTTACCCAACTTATTGTGTGAAGCTTGTGGAAGGCTATGCAAAACATTTGACCCAAGTCAAACAATACTAATTGAGTGTATGTAAACTTCTGACCCACTGGGAATGTGATGAAAGAAATAAAAGCTGAAATAAAAATCACTCTTTACTATTATTCTGACATTTCACATTCTTAAAATAAAGTGGTGATCCTAACTGACCTAAAACAGGGAATTTTTACTAGGATTAAATGTCAGGAATTGTGAAAAACGGAGTTTAAAATATATTTGGTGTGGGCGTATTTAGCCTAGCAAACACTAACTTTCATGGTTATAGAGTTAGCCTCAAGGCGAATTTAAGCCAAAAACAATTACAGGAGCAACGCGGGTTCTTGGTACATTTTCCCAGCAGTAACGGCTGCTGTACTGACCGTAGACGGGCCCAGGCTGAGTGTCGACAATAAGTTCTCTGATGGATTTACAGAAGTCATCCTAGGAGCCAGATTTAATTATGTCTGGATTCACCAGGTTAAAGAGGAGCTGACTGTGTTTGGATAGCAAACTTTGTTTCAGTAACACTAGCCCCCTGAGCCTGATCGTGTTAAAGCAGCACAGTTGTCTGGAGAAAACGCATCGAAGATCACCATCGCTCCAGTGCACTACATGTATTAACAAGCAAGCTGCCTTCATCAGGGTGAAGCTTCACAGTTCCACTCACCACCATCAACAGCCCTCGTATGTCTGACAGCCAGTCTTTACTAGCCTGGTCCCAGATCAGATTGTGCGCTCGTCACGACAACAGCCATAGGACTTGGCTATACATCACAAAACAGATCTGGGACCAGGCTAACTCTTTACAGCCAGCTAATGTTCATGTTCCATTACCACCTCCATCAACAGGCCTTTTATGTCTGACAGCTAGACTTCACTGGTGCTGGCTGGGTGACGAGGGCAGTGAAGACATTAGAAAACAAACACCGCTCTATGTTATGACAGCTCCTTATAAAACATAGGATTCCCTGTTAGGAGTCACTTGGTAGATCACAGGTACCAGCCACTGGTCACTACACAACACAGAGACAGGAACAATGTGCTCACGATGTGGTAGGAAGCCAGCCGTAAAATCAACAGGAGAGATAGAAATATCTTATATAATACAGTGGCTTCAGAATGTATTTATACCCAATGACTTATTCCACATTGTTGAGTTACAGCCCGAATTCAAAAATGGGTGAAATGTATTTCTCACCCATCTACACATAATACCCTATCATGAGATGGTTTGTAAATGTATTGAAAGCGCTATGACACTCCAAATTGAGCTCAGGTGCATCCAATTTCCTTCAAATCATCCTTGAGATGTCACTACAACTCATATTAGAGTCCACCTGTGGCCAGTATTCAATTTTTTTTTTTTTACGTGGTTTAGAAAGAAACACACCTGTCTATATAAAAGGTCCCACAGTTGACAGTGTATGTCAGAGCAGAAACTACACCATGAAGTCCAAGGAACTGTCCGTAGAGGCATGTATCTGGGGAAGGGTATAAAACTAGTTTTAGAGTGATGAAAGTTTCCAAGAGCACAGTGGTCTCCATCATTGGGAACTAGAAAGAATATGGAGCTACCCAGACTGCCTAGAGCTGGCCGTCCAAACAAACTGAGCAACCGGGCAAGAAGGACCTTGGTCAGTGAGGTAACCAAGAACCCAATGACCACTCTGACAAAACTACAGAGTATCTTGGCTGAGATGGGAGAACCTGCCAGAAGGACAACAGTCTACAGCACTTCACCAATCTGGGCTTTATGGGAGAGTGGCCAGACGGAAGCCACTCCTGAGAAAGAGACACGACAGTAAGCCTGGAGTTTGTAAAAAGTCACGTGAAAAAGATAGCGATTTGATGACACAAATTTAACTCTTTGGCCTGAATGCAAAGTGCCATGTCTGGAGAAAACCAGGCACAGGTCAACACCCATCTAACACCATCCCGACCGTGAAGCATAGTGGTGGCAGCATTTTGCTATGGAGATGCTTTTCAGCGCCACAGACTGGGAGAGTGGTAAGGATAGAGGGAACAATGAATGCAGCCAAATACAGGCAAATCCTAGATGAGAACCTGCTTCAGAGTGCAAACGATGTTAGACTGGGGGCGAAGATTTACCTTCCAACAGGGACAATGTCCAAGTGTACAGCCAAAGCAACGTTGGAATGGCTTAGGAACGTGAAAGTCCTTAAAATATATATTTAAAAAAATGGTAGTTACTCCAGTTTACAGCTACTTTCCTGAGGTTATCATTTAAAAACCATGACAACCTAACATTCTGCCAAAGCCCAGACTTGAATCACATTGAAAATCTGAGATTGCTGTTCACCGCCGTTTCCCATCTAAGTTAACAGAGCTTGAGAAAATCTGCAGGGACAAAAATCCTCAAATCTAGACGTGCAAGGCTGATACAGACATACCTAAGACAACTCAAAGCTGTAGTCGCCGCCCAAAAAAAAGGTACTTCTACAAACTATGGACTCGGGGATGTGTATACTTACGTAAATGAGATATGTATTTAAATTTGCAAAAATTTCTTAAAGACATGTTTTCACTTTGTCATTATGGGGTAGTGTGTGTAGATAGGTGGGGGGGGGAACAGCCATTTTGAATTCGGGCTGTAACATGTGGAATAAGTCCAGGGGTATGAATACTTTCTGAAGGCTCTGTATGTATGTATGTATGCATGTATGCATGCATGTATGCATGTATGTATGTATAGACCTATACAGGGAGGTAAAATGTTCCTTCAAGCATTCACATTTGTTCTGGCTCTCTGTGTGTATCATCCACACACGCACCATAGCAACCTGCACACATTGTGTGTTGTTTTTCCCAAAATATCAGTCACACGTCAGGAGGCGTTAAATGAGCAGCACCAGAGAGGGAGAGGCGACGCGAGAGGCTTTACTCCGCCCAAAATATGTCCACGAAAATAATGAAACTGAATTTGGTCAACACATTTAATTGCTAATTTGCTACATGAGGTTTATTTTGATCTCATATACGTTTTGTAATGGTCAGGTTGTCACAAATGCACTGATATAAGTGGACGCATGTGGCATTAAGGCAACTTTGAAAAAAAAAAATTTAAAATAAACTTTATATCAGAGTTGTGCCTGCTGTTCACACGCGTATCTGCCACCTCATTGGCTAGAAATGGTCCAACCTGATCTCAACTCCTCCCGCCTGCCTTCCATCTTTGAAGACATCTATTTCCATTGTCAGAGCGGTCACTCGACCATCTTGTCAATATAATAGAGAATATTTGGTTAGCACACTGACTCACTACTGCATAGGACTTCCTGTTACATTGCTGTGTTATGGCTGCTGATTGGCAGAAGGAGGATTAAAGAGTGAGTGTGATGTGTTTAGCCATGTGTGATTGGCAGAGGAAGAACACTGGTTTCCTTCTGCCTGTCCCCTGAACTCAATTTCATGGTCTGTCACTTGGTCTTAGGGAGAGTGACAGGACTGTTGAGGGAGAGCAAGGAGCTCAGCCTGAGTCCAACAAACCCAGCTGGGTCTCTTTGCATCCCACCTTCAAATCAAAATAATAATATGTCACTTGCGTCGAATACAACAGGTATAGACCTTAGCGTGAAATGCTTACGTACAAGCCGTTAATCAACAATGCAGTTCAGGAAATAGAGTTAAGAATTTATTTACTAAAACTAAAGTAAAACATATATATATATTTTTTTTAAATCGACTAAAAAGTAACAAAAAAAATGACATAACAATAACGAGGTAGTGGTACCGAGTCAGTGTGCGGGGGTACAGGTTAGTCTAGGTCATTTGTACATGTAGGTAGGGGTAAAGTGACCATGCATAGATGATAAACAACGAGGGGGGGGGGGGGGGGGGGGTCAATGTAAATAGTCCGGGTGGCCATTTGATTAATTGTTCAGCAGTCTTATAGCTTGGGGGGTAGAAACTGTTAAGGATCCTTTTGGTCCTAGACTTGGCGCTCCGGTACCGCTTGCCGTGCGGTAGCAGAGAGAACAGCCTGACTAGGGTGACAGGGCCTTCCTTTGACACAACCTGGTATAGAGGTTCTGGATGGGATCAGGACCACTTCTCGTTTGACTTTTCACCTGTAAGCAGGAATCAGGAGGATAGAGTTCTGGTAAAATGTCCCTAAAGGAAGGCCTTGTATGTGTCTCTCTGTGTGGAGTAAACGGTCCTCTTTAGGACCTGGTCCGGAGGAAGCAGAATGTCCAGAGCTGCCGACTCATTGAAGTAGAAATCTCCATCCAAATCTAGGTTACTGATCGCTGTTCTGATGTCCAGAAGCTGTTTTTGGTCATAGGAAAATGACGGCGGAGATGATATACAAAACAAAAGTAAAGATCTTCTATAAAACAAAACACTAGGAGCCTGTAAAATGTCCACTATCCACTGCAATGCCATCTTTCTGGGTGGGGGCTGGTCTGTACAGAAGACTCTGGTATGGGACTGTCAGTCAGTCGTGAAAGACCCTGGTCTGTCAGTCAGTCTGCTGGGTGTCCACATTTAAAAATACTTTATTTGAATCCACCAATAAAAAAAAAAGAAAACAAAAAGGATCCAGACATTTGAAAAAAAGGTCCGTGTCTGCCTGGCAACAGTACAGAAATCACCTCCTTCTCCAAACTGATAGACTGTCCAGCCAGGCTGAAAATCAGAGCAGTACCTAGCCAATTGCTTTGCCCACACAGGAATTTAGCTTGTGCAGACCTTGTGTGTGTGTGGGGGGGCTCTGCGAAAGACCACTACACACACACACGTGAATTGTCACACTGCAGGAATAACACAGTAAAAGCCCACAGCTGACAGTTTACCGCATCCCAAATGGCACTAGTCTAAAGTAGTGCACTATATAGGAAATAGGGTTCTATAGGGCTCTGGTCTAAAGTAGTGCACTATATATAGGGAATAGGGTTCTATAGGGCTCTGGTCTAAAGTAGTGCACTATATATAGGGAATAGGGTTCTATAGGGCTCTGGTCTAAAGTAGTGCACTATATATAGGGAATAGGGTTCTATAGGGCTCTGGTCTAAAGTAGTGCACTATATATAGGGACTAGGGTTCTATAGGGCCCTGGTCTAAAGTAGTGCACTATATATAGGGAATAAGGTTCTATAGGGTCCTGGTCTAAAGTAGTGCACTATATAGGGAATAGCGTGCCATTAGTGACTCAGACAGATTTCAGCAGAGCCTAACAAAAAGCAGACAGACTGAAGAGGCTCCCTGTTAACTAAACCTACATCAAGGATGGGCAACTGGCTGGCGGATCAATTTACAACAACAAAAAACGCTAAAAACTCCGTAATGGTCTCAACTTACTGTCGAGAGTTCGTAGAATACATCAGGTGCAATTTGGACATTTGGTTGATCATCAGCAGTTCTTCTCGTTATGTCAGTCACTAAATCACTAAAAACTTGCCGTAATCATTGAATTACCAACGGGGGGGGGGGGGGGGGGGGGGGGGGGGCATTGCTTTTGTTAGTCACACTCACTCATATATTAAAAACTGCAAACATTTCTCTCCACCCCATTGTAAAATGTGTACAATTGCAGCAAAGTAACTTGAAAACAAAACAAAAATAGTCTACACAAAACCATAAGGCCTTTATCTACAACTGAAAAATTACATTCTTTAGACAAGACTGCTTTGGGAAATACAGCAAGGCAAGTGTCTACCAAATGACAAATTCAATAGACACAAAAACTGTTGACAAATTAAATGGTTCTAAAAATAGGTAATGTTGCTGGAAACAGGGTTGTGGGGTCAATTCCTCTATACACTGTACAGTAGGTCACAATGCTGCCAGTTCTGTAAGATGCTTTGGATAAGAGTCCGCTATACTACCATAAATGGTGAGAAAGAAGAAGAGGGTACCATCAGACCCCTCAGTGCTTCTTGAGACAGCATTATTAAAGAATCAAGAGAGATTGTTCTGTTTAACTAAATACAGGAATGAAATAGCCAAGCCCTTTTCTCACACAGTTACAATCAAGAATACATTGTCCAACAGATGTACAGTACCAGTCAAAGGTTTGGGCACAGCTACTCATTCAAGGGTGTTTCTTTATTTTTACTATTTGCTACAATGTAGAACAACTTGTGAAGATATCACACCTATGAAATAACACATAGGAGGGGTGGTATACAGAATATGGTCTTTTACCAAATAGGGCCAAGTCTATGGCAAGAACAGCTCAACTAGGCAAAGAAAAACGACAGTCAATCATTACTTTAAGACATGAAGATCAGTCAATACGGAACATTTCAAGAACTTTGTTATTCAAAATGCAGACACAAAAACCATCAAGCACTATGAAACTGGCTCTCATGAGGACCACCACAGGAATGGAAGACCCAGAGTTACCTCTGCTGCAGAGGATAAGTTCATTAGAGTTACCATCCTCAGATTTCAGCCCAAATAAATGCTTCACAGTGTTCAAGTAAGAGACACATCTCAACAACTGTTCTGAGGAGACTGTGTGAATCAGGCCTTCATGGTCGAATTGCTGCAAAGAAACCACTAGTAAAGGACACCGATAATAAGAAGAGACTTGGTTGGGCCAAGAAACATGAGTAATGGACTTTAGACCAGTGGAAATCTGTCCTTTGGTCTGACGAGTCCAAATTTGAGATTTTTGGTTCCAACTGCCATGTCTTTGTGAGATGCTGAATAGGTGAATGGATGATCTCTGCATGTGTGGTTCCCAGCGTGAAGCATGGAGGTGGTGGTGTAATGGTGCTTTGCTGGTGACACTGTCCGATTTGTTTAGAATACAAGGCACAATTAACCAGCATGGTTACCACAGGATTCTGCAGTGATACACCATCCCATCTGGTTTGCGCTTAGTGGGACTATCATTTGTTTTTCAACAAGACAATGACCCAACACACCTCCAGGCTGTGTAAGGGCTATTTTACCAAGGAGAGTGATGGAGTGCTGCATCAGATGACCTGGCCTCCACAATCACCTGACCTCAACCCAATGAAGATGGTTTGGGATGAGTTGGACCGCAGAGTGAAGGAAAAGCAGCCAACAAGTGCTCAGCATATGTGGGAACTCCTTCAAGACTGTTGGAAAAGCATTCCAGGTGAAACTGATTGAGGTAACACCAAGAGTGTACCAAGCGTTCCTCAAGGCAAAGGAAGAACCTAAAATATATTTTGATTTGTTTAACACTTTTGTGGTTACTACATGATTCCATATGTGTTATTTCAGTTTTGATGTCGTCACTATTATTCTTCAAATGTAGAAAATAGTACAAATAACGAAAAACCCTTGAATGAGTAGGTGTGTTCAAACTATTGACTGTGCATGGTCCTTCAGCACACTGATCTCCACTCCACATTTTGAGTACCTGATATTTAAATGACTTTCTGTGTAGGAGTATGTTAAAATACACAACCCAGCACAATAACAGAATATTTGAATGGTTATTTGTAAAACCCAAATTGTATTTGAGATTTTTTTTCCCCAGGTCTGCACACACACACACACACACACACACACACACACACACACACACACACACACACACACACACACACACACACACACACTTGTCTCTAAGGACTCGTTCTGTCCTGCTCAAGCTGTGCGTATCATCCAATTCCCAATCGAATTCCCATTGGCTATTCACAGTACCAAATTGGATCAGACAAGGAAAACCAATGACCTAAAACGACAACATCCGATAACAGAGTATGTCAAACACACATACGTGCCATTGCACAGCAACCATCTGAAGAAGAGGGGGGGGGAAAGGCTTTCAAATACACACTGTCCCTAATGGTCTAATGGTCTCCCTGATGTAGAAGTCCTAGGCTACTGTGGAAATGGCAGATGTCAACCCGTTGCCCGGGTAACCATTGTTTTTTTTTTAAATGACCAAAGAGAAGGCAGAAGGAGGATAAACATCAGAGGTGCTCAACTCAAGTTCTGTAAATACATTGTTGGGTGCCCTAACACAGGAGTAATGTGAAAGGCAAAAAAAAATAAAAAATACGCATCCATTTGCACAGCAACCATCTGTAAAAGAAAATAATAACAGCCTTTCCACTAGACTCGGTCCCTGGCCATGTCCCCGGTGTAAAAGAGAAGAACATTTACGTCATTTAGCAGACGCTCTTATCCAGAGCGACTTACAGTAGTGAATGCATACATTTCATTTTTCATTTCATTTTTCATTTCATACATTTAAAAACAAAACAAAACAAAAAAATCGTACTTGCCCCCCCCGTGGGAATCGAACCCACAACCCTGGTGTTGCAAACACCATGCTCTACCAACTGAGCTACGGGTTGGTGTGGAAATGTCAGCTGTTGCCAGAATTAACCGTTAAATATCAGACACTAAATGAATGGATCTTATGAAACTCTTTTATAAAAATGAGGAATTCCTACTCCTTTTGTCATCTTTATATATTTTCTTTCAACAGGTAAGAAATAGAGAAGGATTGACTTGGGAAAAAAAAGGTAGAAGGAGAGTGAATCAGAAAGGCAGGGGATGGGATTCTAACCCACGCAGACTGGTATAAAGTGTGATACGCATCATTACATACTAACCACACAGCTTGCGTTATGTGCGCGATGGTTGCAAAATAAAAACATTTACACATACATGTTATTCAATCATTTCATCCAAACTGCTTGCGCGCATCTTCGTGGCCAGGCACTAAAAATAGAACTTGGTTATGTTTTAATGCTTGACGCGCTGCAAGTCCCGCCTCTCCTATCTCATCATTGGTTTTTTAGGAGCATATACCCACCTGGGTGATTGTTCATCTTTCAGGAGGTCCACACTCCAGTCCAGTTGGTGTGCACCTTATAGTTTGTTGCCAACCGCCATATAAAGTCCAAAGAAGAAGAAGACGACGACTGAAGGAGGAGAGATGACTAGAAACTAAGTTGGTTTACCGTTTTATCTGTGGATTAATTGTCAGAGTAGAGGACCTTGTGCATTTCAGGTAAAATAAACAACCCAACGTTTATATCCCAGGACAAATTAGCTAGCAACAGCAAGCTAACTAGCTAAATTGCCATGAATGTTTCATGCGTTTCGACCTGTCTCCAAATTAATATAGTTTGTTTTGATATTTCAACTTGCGTGTCCTGACCACATCTGGTGTGGATTGACAAAAATCAACATGCGCGTGATGGCGCACGTGTGTGTACCCGGTCTAGTCAGCATGTTAGACCACCATCTCTGGTATAACGTGTCCTGAGCGTTGTAATACTAACCATTAGACCACCACCTCTGGTATAACGTGTCCTGAGGGTTGTAATACTAACCATTAAACCACCACCTCTGGTATAACGTGTCCTGAAGGTTGTAATTCTAACCATTAGACCACCACCTCTGGTATAACGTGTCCTGAAGGTTGTAATTCTAACCATTAAACCACCACCTCTGGTATAACGTGTCCTGAGGGTTGTAATTCTAACCATTAAACCACCACCTCTGGTATAACGTGTCCTGAGGGTTGTAATTCTAACCATTAGACCACAACCTCTGGTATAACGTGTCCTGAGGGTTGTAATTCTAACCATTAGACCACCACCTCTGGTATAACGTGTCCTGAGGGTTGTAATTCTAACCATTAACCACCTCTGGTATAACGTGTCCTGAGGGTTGTAATTCTAACCATTAGACCACCCCCTCTGGTATAACGTGTCCTGAAGGTTGTAATTCTAACCATTAACCACCTCTGGTATAACGTGTCCTGAAGGTTGTAATTCTAACCATTAAACCACCACCTCTGGTATATAACGTGTCCTGAAGGTTGTAATACTAACCATTAGACCACTTCAGAGATGGTTTAATAATGACATAAGAGAAAGCAGAGGATGGAGGAAAGCCAGTACAGGGCCAAACATACTTAATGCACATCCCCTTTATACAATGTAGGCACACTATACACAATGCAGGTATGACCATACTGTACAAACAGATACTAGAGCAGTACACTTCCATAGCTGGATAAGGGTAACCCTAGACTACAGCATTACCACAGCTGGATAAGGGTAACCCCAGACTACCATAGCTGGATAAGGGTAACCCCAGACTACCATAGCTGGATAAGGGTAACCCTAGACTACCATAGCTGGATAAGGGTAACCCCAGACTACCATAGCTGGATAAGGGTAACCCTAGACTACCATAGCTGGATAAGGGTAACCCCAGACTACCATAGCTGGATAAGGGTAACCCTAGACTACCATAGCTGGATAAGGGTAACCCTAGACTACCATAGCTGGATAAGGGTAACCCTAGACTACCATAGCTGGATAAGGGTAACCCTAGACTACCATAGCTGGATAAGGGTAACCCTAGACTACCATAGCTGGATAAGGGTAACCCTAGACTACCATAGCTGGATAAGGGTAACCCTAGACTACCATAGCTGGATAAGGGTAACCCCAGACTACCATAGCTGGATAAGGGTAACCCTAGACTACCATAGCTGGATAAGGGTAACCCCAGACTACAGCATTACCATAGCTGGATAAGGGTAACCCCAGACTACCATAGCTGGATAAGGGTAACCCTAGACTACCATAGCTGGATAAGGGTAACCCTAGACTACCATAGCTGGATAAGGGTAACCCTAGACTACAGCATTACCATAGCTGGATAAGGGTAACCCTAGACTACCATAGCAGGATAAGGGTAACCCTAGACTAGATAGGAAGGAACAGTACTGTACCACCTCAGGTAACCTCATACCATAGCATGTATTGGATAAAAGAGAACATTCAGTCCCACTTGGTAACCCTACACCAGTAGACAAAAAATGGGCACACAAAGACAACACCACTGATCTACACAGTACTCCACAGCATGTCAATAAAAAGGGCAGTGAGTCACACACTATCCGGTCTGCAACGTGTGTGTGTATATAAATACACCCTATCAAACCCAGCTAGCTACGGTGACATGCAACACACATATTTGTCAACAGCAAGTAGAGAGAGAGGTAGAGAGAGGTAGAGAGAGGTAGAGAGAGGTAGAGAGAGGTAGAGAGAGGTGAGAGAGAGAGAGAGAGAGAGAGAGAGAGAGACTTGTTTCACATCCACTTTGACATGACTGAGGATCACAGCGGAGAAGCTCCCTACTTCATGTGTTTCACTCCAAACAGAAGCTCTAGTCTTCCATGAGAAAGAGTGTAATTGCAGCAGCCACAGTCTCAGACCTCAGACAGGATGCTGGCAGCCGGCGCCTGGGGGGGGGGGGGGGGGGTACCAAGTCATCTGCCACGGCATGCCATGGCAGCTTGCTGACAGCTCACAGAGCTTCTGTTCCTACTAATACGCCTTAACGCGTGAACAGCCAAGGCATCTTGTCCCCTGACTGCTGTGGACGGATGATCTTTTAAAATCGTGTGACGCTTGCCGCTGTGGGAAAACTCAATCAAGCATGTCACTAACCCTGATCTGAAATGGGTATTTTTTTTCCTTCAATGCTTTTTGAGCCTGGAGTTTTTTTCCATTAGAATAAGCAAGGGCACACAAAGCGCGCCTTAAGGCTTTGTAGAATAGCCTTCCTATGGATAGAACCTGAAACGTATATCAGTGTTCAGACACTTCACACAGTCCAGGTTTAGAAAATCAACAGGAAAATACCCCAGGATCTTGTTCTTTAGCTTTTCAAACCATCGTTAGGTTAAGTTATTGTAAAAAAAAAAATCAAAAGAAATTAAGGTGGGAGTGAAGACTGAGCCCTGAGGTGCCCCCTCCTCCCCCACACTTCCTTTCAGTCTCATCCAATCCCTGCTTGCTGTGCGGAGGCTCTACCCGGTTGCTAGGCAGCCCGACCGGATGACGGACAGGGTTTTCGATTGAGCACGCTCACTCTGCGTCACCGAGTCGTTCTTCGCATCAGCAGGATTAATTAGCTGATTGAAGGACAGACACACTGAATCAGGACGTTTCGATCCACAGAGGATCTGGGGGTGTATCATGTCTGTCACGTATCGAGTCCTGGGTTGGTGCATCGCCGCTAACACGATTGTAGTTTGGTCTAACCAACTGTTGAAAAGCCACGGCACATATAGGGGAGCTTCTAGACACAAATGCTTTTTAAAAAAATAAATAAAAAAATAAACAAGTTATTTTACGTGGTTATACGCAGAACAGATGTTGATTGAATGAGTATTTTTATTCTTTAAAAATGTATTCCTCTTTTAATGAGTTCACACACACACGGGAACAATAAAGTGATTAAATCAACAAATCTATTCAAAAAAAAAAAATAACAAAAAAAAAAAATTGTCTGCAGAACACAAGCCATAAATAGGCTTATGCTCATATTGCCAATCCTGCCGATGTAAAAGCTTAAATAATCCGAGATCTATTGAATGCATTATGCAGCTGGTATAAAAATCACACACACACACACACACACACACACACACACACACACACACACACACACACGCGCTCTGTTCCACTACCCATAAACCAAATAAGGCGAGAAACTGAGGTGTCAAACTGCATTAATGACCAATAAAACAGTGTTTGCTGTTGGTTAAGTCAGCTATTTAGAGTTAAATACTCGGAGAAAGGGATTTCCACTGATTGTTGACAGCACCACGTTCCTGTTAATTAAAGTTGTCCAATAAGAAACTATACTTTTCTGAAACGCACAGCTTTTGAAAACGTTTTTTGCTACGCTGTTTCCTAATGAACAAGACCCAGGTTTAGTATTTCACTCAGTTAACTTTCGTTACTGCAAAATACAATCAAATGTATTTATAAAGCCCTTCTTACATCAGCTGATGTCACAAAGTGCTGTACAGAAACCCAGCCTAAAACCCCAAACAGCAAGCAATGCAGCACGGTGGCTAGGAAAAACTCCCTAGAAAGGCCAGAACCTAGGAAGCAATGCAGGTGTAGAAACAGGACCAACACTATACATTTCTTCTAACAGATCTGTCATTGCTGTTTCCAAGTTGCCCATGACCCTCATTAGTTGTCATTGATTGAACTAGGTGCTTGTGATATGGGCTAAATGTGTTTCACAGTAAGGTGGTATTTAACAGTATTTTTACATTGATGAGTGTTAAAATTTGACAATTTTAGTCAAGTTTTAGGTCAGTAATTTTAGTCACAGTTCATTTGCCTCCGTTCATTGTTAAGAGAGACCCAAACGGTTCTTCGTTAAAAAAATAAAATATATTGCTAATATCTAATGTTAAGCCTAAAAATAAGGCACCTTACCGCTATGTCAGATGTTGAAATATGCGATTCAAAACAAAAACTGTGACCAAATAATTAGATTTGCTTGGACCAGAATTATATGCTCTCCCCACTATTCTCTGTTTCTGCAGTGAGGATTCACCATCTTCACAGAATGATTTTGTAACTTTCCTACAGATAAAATCGTTGAGCGAGCCAAATTAAATGGCTCCCAGCAAGCCATCATCATTCACTGACTTCAACCAGATAGACACAGACACATACACACATACATACGTATATACACACACACACACACACACACACACACATACATACATACGTATATACACACACACACATACATACATACATACATACATACGTATATACACACACACACACACACACACACATACATACATACGTATATACACACACACACACACACACACACACACACACACACACGGGAGAGTGTTTAGCTTTTTTCGTGCCCTGATGGCATTTGTGTTGCTCACTGAAACCTGATTAGCGAGCTGCAGGGCTCTTACAGATACACAATAATGGGTCGTTCCACCTAAATAGGATTTAACACCCACCACCTCAGATTGTTCTGAAATCATTTCTGTAGCTGGAAACAGATAAGATTAGCATTCCTGCAACATCATTTGATTGAAATATAAATTTGATGTCTGAGAAATTAAGCTAATTGATTCCACCCAAATTAGCCATTTAAAATTCATATAATATTCAATAAATACAGTACATTAAATCTTGTTTGGACCCAAAACAATTCTTAAAAATAAAAAATGAGTTAGACATGAAGATTCCAAAGAAATTGTCAAAAACCCACCCATTGACCCACCACACAAATCCCAACCCAACAACGAGTATCAGTTCTCTCTGTTTGACAAGTAGTGTGGAGTTGCGGCTTGGAGTATTGTTTCTTCATCCTATGTAATGCATTCTCCATAAAAATTTGGTGATTTTATTTTACCCCAGTTCAAAAGAAAATTTCTAATTGAAGTTGTTAGGGTTATGTCCCATCCTACAACCTGATATTACCAGGTTCTGATCACTAAATTGTGCTGTTCCTGCTATTAGGTGGTAAAGTATGGCCTTATTTATATTACAGCATATTGGACGACTGTCATTCATATTCCATTCAACCAGTTCAATGTAACGTCGATAGGTTCTCATTCATCCAGTTCATTATGGGGTATTGTGTGACCCCCAAAAAAATCTAAAATTCAAGAAATATTAAATTCTGTCTGTAATGCAGTACAATGTGGAAAGTCAAAGGGTTAAATACTTTGTGAAGGCACTTTACTTAACAGTGACAGGCCATCACCCCAGAGTGGGAAACCACAAGTACTGTTGCTACAGTATCCTTTATGAGGCACACAAGTGCACATATTTTTATAGCAAAAAGGCTATACCATATCTGAGACATGTTTTACATATTGGAATTCACACACACTGCACTTTTTATTTTATTGTTGTTGAGTAATGGTGTTCTCATTTAAGACAATACAAAGTGTTGTTATTCATTTACATTTAAGTCATTTAGCAGACGCGCTTATCGAGAGCGACTTACAGTAGTGAATGCATACATTTCATACATTTTTTTTTCTTCCATACTGGTCCCCCATGGGAATCGAACCCACAACCCTGGCGTTGCAAACACCATGCTCTACCAACTGAGCCACACGGGACCACATATTCCTGGTGTTCTCATTTAAGACAATACAAAGTGTTGTTATTCCTGATAGTGATCTCACCAGGCATTACATGACTAATGATCATGAAGTCCAGTGGCGGTCAGTGCCGTTTAAGATGAGGGAGGACTATCTTTTTCTTTTGGAGAAGGGCCTTATTTCTATTACAGCATATTGGATGTCTGTCATTCATATTCACCCAGTTCAATGTAACATCGATAGGTTTAGGATACTGTCCTTCATATTCACCCAGTTCAATGTAACAGTGATGGGTTTAGGATACTGTCATTCATATTCACCCAGTTCAATGTAACAGTGATGGGTTTAGGATACTGTCATTCATATTCACCCAGTTCAATGTAACATCGATAGGTTTAGGATACTACATGATACTCTAAATGTTCCCCTGTACCCATCATGAGGTTGCTACAACCTAACCTATGAATGAAAGTTTACAACGTAGGTGCACACAGGTAGAGAGGAATTAAAACAATCAAGATGATTGAGTGACACATTCAATACCGCCTTGCACTCTTCCCCACATTTAGTAGGTTGTAATCCTTAGTCTAACATTAGCAAATTAGTGTTTCTGTTGGACAAATTCAGGTATGTTTATCCCCATTTCGGCCCGTTTGCTTCCGTTTAAGAAAAGTTCAACAGAATTGGCGATATGAATACACCCCTGAACACAGATCACGTTGCTCGTAATATGTAACACGTACACACACAGTGCATTCAGAAAGTATTCAGACCCCTTGACTTTCCACATATTGTTACGTTACAGCCATAAACTAAAATGGATTAAATTGTTTATTTTCCTCACTCAATCTACACACAACGATTGCATCGCCTGGTTCAACAACTATTTCTCAGATAGAGTTCAGTGTGTCAAATCGGAGGGCCTGTTGTCCGGACCTCTGGCAGTCTCTATGGGGGTGCCACAGGGTTCAATTCTGTATACATCAATGATGTCGCTCTTGCTGCTGGTGAGTCTGATCCACCTCCACGCAGACGACACCATTCTGTATACTTCTGTCCCTTCTTTGGACACTTAACAACCCTCCAGACGAGCTTCAATGCCATTCAACTCTCCTTCCGTGGCCTCCAACTGCTCCTAAATACAAGTAAAACTAAATGCATGCTCTTCAACCGATCGCTGCCTGCACCTGCCCGCCTGTCCTGCATCACTACTTTGGATGGTTCTGACTTACAATATGTGGACAACTACAAATACCTAGGTGTCTGGTTAGACTGTAAACTCTCCTTCCAGACTCACATCAATCATCTCCAATCCAAAGTTAAATCTAGAATTGGCTTCCTATTTCGCAACAAAGCATCCTTCACTCATGCTGCCAAACATACCCTCGTAAAACTGACCATCCTACCGATCCTCGACTTTGGCGATGTCATTTACAAAATATCCTCCAATACCCTACTCAACAAACTGGATGCAGTCTATCACAGTGCCATCCATTTTGTCACCAAAGCCCCATACACTACCCACCACTGCGACCTGCACGTTCTCGTTGGCTGGCCCTCGCTTCATAATCGTCGCCAAACCCACTGGCTCCAGGTCATCTACAAGACCCTGCTAGGTAAAGTCCCCCCTTATCTCCGCTCACTGGTCACCATAGCAGCACCCACCTGTAGCACGCGCTCCAGCAGGTATATCTCTCTGGTCACCCCCAAAGCCAATTCCTCCTTTGGTCGTCTCTCTTTCCAGTTCTCTGCTGCCAATCACTGGCACAAACTACAAAAATCTCTGAAACTGGAAACACTTATCTCCCTCACTAGCTTTAAGCACCAGCTGTCAGAGCAGCTCACAGATCACTGCACCTGTACATAGCCCATCTATAATTTAGCCCAAACAACTACCTATTCCCCTACTGTATTTATTTATTTGATTTACTTTGCACCCCGTTATCTCCATTTCTACTTTGCACTTTCTTCGACTACAAATCCACCATTCCAGTGTTTTACTTGCTATATTGTATTTACTTCGCCACCGTGGACTTTTTTTGCCTTTACCTTCCTTATCTCACATCATTTGCTCACATTGTATATAGACTTATTTTTCTACTGTATTATTGACTGTATGTTTGTTTTACTCCATGTGTAACTCTGTGTTGTTGTATGTTGTCGAACTGCTTTGCTTTCTCTTGGCCAGGTCGCAATTGTAAATAAGAACTTGTTCTCAACTTGCCTACCTGGTTAAATAAAGGACTTGTTCTCAACTTGCCTACCTGGTTAAATAAAGGTGAAATAAATAAATAAAATACCCCATATCAAAACAAAAACGGTTTAAGATGTTTGCTAATGTATTAAAAACAATGAAATATCAAATTTACTTAAGTATTCAGACCCTTTACTCAGTACTTTGTTGAAGCACCTTTGGCAGCGATTACAGACTTGAGTCTTTTGGGTATGATGCTACAAGCTTGTCACACCTGTATTTGGGGAGTTTCTCACATTCTTCTCTGCAGATCCTCTCAAGCTGTCAGATTGGATGGGGAGCGGCGCAGCACAGCTATTTTCAGGTCTCTCCAGAGATGTTCAATCGGGTTCAAGTCAGGGCTCTGGCTGGGCCAATCAAGAACAAAATCAGAGACTTGTCCCGAAGCCACTCCAGCGTTGTCTTGGCTGTGTGCTTAGGGTCGTTGTCCTGTTGGAAGTTGAACCTTCGCCCCAGTCTGAGGTCCTGAGCGCTCTGGAGCAGGTTTTCATCAAGGATCTCTCTGTACTTTGCTCCGTTCACCTTTCCCTCAATCCTGACTAGTTTTGCTCTGACATGCACTGTCAACTGTGGGGCCTTATATAGACAGGTGTGTGCCTTTCCAAATCATGTCCAATCAATAGAATTTACCACAGGTGGACTCCAATCAAGTTGTAGAAACATCTCAAGGAAGATCAATGGAAACAGGATGCACCTGATCTCAATTTCGAGTTTCATAGCAAAGGGTCTGAATACTTATTTACATAAGTATTTTTTTTTTTTAATACACACATTTGCAAAAAAAAAACCATCTAAAAACTTATGTTCACTTTGTCATTATGGGGTATTATGTGTAGATGAGGAAATTGTTTGTCCATTTTAGAATAAGGCTGTAACATAACAAAATGTCAGGTGGTCTGAATACACTGTACATTCATACATTCCCTTTATCTACGCTTGATAGAGATTTCCTGGGTTTTGAAAGAAAAGCACTTTTTTTGTCCATGAAAATAACTTCACATTTATCAGAAATACAGTGTAGACATTGTTAATGTTGTAAATGACCATTGTATCTGGAAATTGCTTTATTTTTTTAATGGAATATCTACATAGGCGTACAGAGGCCCATTATCAGCAACCATCACTCCTGTGTTCCAATGGCACGTTGTGTTAGCTCATCCAAGTTTATCATTTTAAAAAGGCAAACACAACGTGCCATTGGAACACAGGAGTGATGGTTGCTGATAATGGGCCTCTGTACGCCCATGTAGATATTCCATTAAAAAAATAAAGCAATTTCCAGATACAATGGCCATTTACAACATTAACAATGTCTACACTGTATTTCTGATGAATGTGAAGTTATTTTCATGGACCAAAAAAATAATAATTTTCAAAACAAGTACATTTCTAAGTGACCCCAAACGTTAACAGTAGTGTATAGAATTTTTTTTTTTTTAAAAAAGAAAAAAAAATAGAAATTGATATAGATATATAAAAGCAAAGGGGAGACCAACTCCATATTAATGCACATGATTTCTGAATGAGATGTTCGACAGGCATCATGTAGTGCATTTTCATAACTGATAAAATAATTCAGTCTGCTATAACCTATAGATGATATTCTTCCCATATGAACATTTATTTTAGTCCATATAAAAGAGCAGCTATAAATGTTGTAATGGAAAGTAGCAAACAGAAACATTGTTACAAATTCTTTAATAAAAGACTGAGAAACAAAAAGGCAATAGGGAACAGGGGGATACCTAGTCAGTTGTACAGGGAAAGGGGGGGATACCTAGTCAGTTGTATAGGGAAAGGGGGGGATACCTAGTCAGTTGTATAGGGAAAGGGGGGATACCTAGTCAGTTGTATAGGGAAAGGAGGGGGATACCTAGTCAGTTGTACAGGGAAAGGGGGGATACCTAGTCAGTTGTATAGGGAAAGGAGGGGATACCTAGTCAGTTGTACAGGGAAAGGGGGGATACCTAGTCAGTTGTATAGGGAAAGGAGGGGATACCTAGTCAGTTGTACAGGGAAAGGGGGGATACCTAGTCAGTTGTATAGGGAAAGGGGGATACCTAGCCAGTTGTACAGGGAAAGGGGGGATACCTAGTCAGTTGTATAGGGAAAGGGGGATACCTAGTCAGTTGTACAGGGAAAGGGGGGATACCTAGTCAGTTGTACAGGGAAAGGGGGATACCTAGTCAGTTGTATAGGGAAAGGGGGATACCTAGTCAGTTGTATAGGGAAAGGGGGATACCTAGTCAGTTGTACAGGGAAAGGGGGATACCTAGTCAGTTGTATAGGGAAAGGGGGGATACCTAGTCAGTTGTACAGGGAAAGGGGGGATACCTAGTCAGTTGTACAGGGAAAGGGGGATACCTAGTCAGTTGTACAGGTAAAGGGGGGATACCTAGTCAGTTGTACAGGGAAAGGGGGGATACCTAGTCAGTTGTACAGGGAAAGGGGGATACCTAGTCAGTTGTATAGGGAAAGGGGGATACCTAGTCAGTTGTACAGGGAAAGAGGGGGATACCTAGTCAGTTGTATAGGGAAAGGGGGGATACCTAGTCAGTTGTACAGGGAAAGAGGGGGATACCTAGTCAGTTGTACAGGGAAAGAGGGGGATACCTAGTCAGTTGTATAGGGAAAGGGGGGATACCTAGTCAGTTGTACAGGGAAAGAGGGGGGGAGATACCTAGTCAGTTGTATAGGGAAAGAGGGGGGGAGATACCTAGTCAGTTGTATAGGGAAAGAGGGGGGGAGATACCTAGCCAGTTGTACAGGGAAAGAGGGGGGGAGATACCTAGCCAGTTGTACAGGGAAAGAGGGGGGGAGATACCTAGCCAGTTGTACAGGGAAAGAGGGGGGGAGATACCTAGCCAGTTGTACAGGGAAAGGGGGGGGGGGGGAGATACCTAGTCAGTTGTACAGGGAAAGGGGGGATACCTAGTCAGTTGTACAGGGAAAGAGGGGGATACCTAGTCAGTTGTATAGGGAAAGGGGGGATACCTAGTCAGTTGTACAGGGAAAGGGGGGATACCTAGTCAGTTGTACAGGGAAAGGGGGGATACCTAGTCAGTTGTACAGGGAAAGGGGTGATACCTAGTCAGTTGTACAGGGAAAGGGGGGGGATACCTAGTCAGTTGTACAGGGAAAGGATACCTAGTCAGTTGTATAGGGAAAGGGGGGATACCTAGCCAGTTGTATAGGGAAAGGGGGGGATACCTAGTCAGTTGTACAGGGAAAGGGGGGGATACCTAGTCAGTTGTACAGGGAAAGGGGGGGATACCTAGTCAGTTGTACAGGGAAAGGGGGATACCTAGCCAGTTGTACAGGGAAAGGTGGGATACCTAGCCAGTTGTATAGGGAAAGGGGGGATACCTAGCCAGATGTACAGGGAAAGGGGGGGGATACCTAGTCAGTTGTACAACTGAATGCCTTCAACTGATCAGGCTATACAGCTGGCTTCAGTTTCCCTGCCAAATAGGCTACAAGGAAACTCAACACATCTTGATGACAATGAGTGCGTGTCGGGGGGGGGGGGGGGGGGGTAGTTCCTTCCACAAACAGGTCCTCTACACAAAAGACACGTGAGCCTGGAAGAGCCCTGCGGCTCGTCAATCAGGTTTCTGTGAGCAACACAAAATACCATCAGGTGAGTTTACACAGCAACAAAGACCTAAACACAGTCTCCCGTGAATGTGTGCGTGTTTGACGTCAGTGAACGATAAACTGGTCTCAAAAATCAGTGAAAAAGGTTAGCCTGACGACTCACACTAAATTCCTTCCGCCGCGCTGTCCTTCGCTACATACTTCAGTCAGACTGCCATCGTTGAAGTTGTTCGTGGTGATAAAGAGCGTTGTACAAAACAGTCATCAGCAATTAGATTGATACTCTGATTGGTTGGAGACGATGATGGATTTTCACCCCCCCAGTGTGTTCTGGCTCTGACCTACACCCATCAGGCCCCTAATGTGTTGTCATTCAGTGACGGGTCGGGGAGGTACTCGGAGAAGAAACTAGAAATGTCCGTGGCCACTGCGTAGCGTTTGGCCGGAGCAAGGAGTCTGAGTAGCCAGGCAAGGAAAAAAAAAGTTACAGATGGGGCACGGCACACACACACACACCAGATAATCAATGCTGCACCACAGGCGAGTAATGCCATGTGTCCTTATCCAGTCAGACAAGAGGTAATGCTGGAACATTTTATTCACTTGAAAATTAGCAGCAGCCAGAGGTTGTCCTTTACAGATAGTTAGCATCGTCACCGTCAAAAAGGGATCGAGAATTGTTGTTTTCCTTGGAAAATAGGACTTAATAAGCAGAGGAGACAGAAAGCTATACTGAGAGGCGCTTTAGCTCAATATTAACAAATAGTGTTTAAGAAGAAAGGCCAGTACTAAAAGCTGAAACATGGAAACGTGATATCAATGTCTCCCTCATTGAACGCAAGTCTAAGAAGCAGGTCTGTTCTATGTGTGTTATTTCTATGCTTCCTGCTTTTACGTTTCTTTTTTTTTGTTGTATCTTTTACTTTCGGTTTTCTACACCAGCTTCAAAACAAGCTGAAAGTAAAATCATTTTTGGTTAAGGTAAATACAGTATTTCACACAGCTGTTTAGACGGTACAATGGTTCTCTAAACTATACTCGCTTTGTTTTGTCACATAAACTGAAATTAGCAACCAGGAAATGGAGTGATGTTGTTGTTGTTGTTGCATAGTGCCCCTTTAAAAAAGGTTATGGGTGAAAGAGGTGGGGCTGACATTCATGATTTATTTGAATAGAGATAGATGAAAGCACATTGAATGTGTTGCATCACAATGTGTGTGTAAAGCTTGAGATTTGTGTTGATAACCAACCCGTCTTCCTAGATGTCAGGATCAAACAATCTTGATCTCTACACACTAAACACACAGCATTTCAACAAGGGCTCTACGCTTTAGGAGAACAATAAAAAATATATATATAAAAGCTAGAATCCTTCATTTTTCTAAGTGTTATTAAAATTCCAGGTGGCACAGTAACATATCCAAGCGCATATGTGAGTAAAAAGGCCTGCACTGTAGAGCCCTGATTTTACCTACTTAGTGTCAATCTGACGGCGCCTGTGGTTAGCAGGGTTGTCTCCGTTGTGTTTTAAAGCCCGAAGCCTTTTTTTTTGTAACCACGAGGGTTTGAATAATTTGTCCCAGCAGGTGGTCTGGTTGTTCGCCCATACATTAGCATGCATCTGCATTCGTCTAGTCACACTGTCACTCAAGCAGAAGCCGTTCAAAATATATTCTGAATTTGTTACTTAGAAACAATAACAGGTTATATAATAGACGAGTAACTTATTGCTCGTCTCAAAACAGACACACCCTTTAAAAAAGGCAGAATGAACAATGGTGTCGATAACGTCCATGAATATAGTTTGTAGCTAACATATTTACCTGACGTTGTCTTGAATAACTAACATTGGATGTCCTGTAGGTTAAAGCAACGGATGAACACATCACCAACATGTAACACTGTTTTTAACACTGCACCCGCAGAAATAAAAATAACACTGAAATTCTAGCCCTGCTGTTATGATTGAGTTGGTCAGTCAGGACTTGTTTTTTGGGGGGGTTTTTGCACAAAAACAAAAGTAAGCACTTTGGCAGACTGGCAGCAGACATTAGTGACGACTTATGTCTGAAAGGCTGTGTTTGTACTTGTCCGTCGGTACATTGCTTGGCAGTTTAGCAGTTGGCTTTCACATCAGGATTGAGTCATCAGGCATCAGATCAACACCCTACGCCTGCATACCAGGGGAGAGTGACGACAGGATGCCAACTGTGCCCCTTGGCCTGACCATGGTTGTAAGTCCAGCCTGTGTGTATTCCACCACTACTCTAGTGGTCAGCGTGTGCACACAGGGAAGGGTCATGTTCAAACAGGAGAACAACAGACTGAAGAAGGGAGAGGCTACCTGGACTTGTTGGATTGTGATAATTGTGATAAATATTGAATATTTAACACTAGAACTGCTGGGCCTCGTGCAACCCCTCCCCCTTTCAAACTACCACAACATTCTAAACAGTGTAATTTATACATTTCATATATGCTAAAAATAGCAAAAATAATCATTTGGTTGCGTTTATGAAAGTCTTGGGTAACAGAAAATGATTATTTAAAATAACAAAAGCATTTATTACTTTGTTACTGCAGGCTATATGTAAACCTTAAAAAAAAAAACACTAATTAAAATGTTCAATCATTATTTGTTGAGTGCCTTTGTAACAACTATGAAACAGAAAGCATGTGGTGTTGGAACACGGTAAGAGCTTTTTATTGATGGAGTCTATTAAAATGCAACATGTTTCAAGTTAAACTGTAGTTAGTTCGTATCCTGTTTAGTGAATGATTACTGTAAGTATTAAATGGACTTTAGGTCATGAAACTGTGTGTATACTAATTTAGAAAGCATGACCTAATCAGAGAAGAGGAAATTCAAAGGGGGGGGGGGGGGTCAAGATGGAGGAGAGGAGGCGGGAGAGGAGGAGGAGGAAGAGGGGAGATGGGAGTTGGGTGAGCTGTGCCACTGAGGGAGTTGGGTGAGCTGTGCCACTGAGGGAGTTGGGTGAGCTGTGCCACTGAGGGAGTTGGGTGAGCTGTGCCACTGAGGGAGTTGGGTGAGCTGTGCCACTGAGGGAGTTGGGTGAGCTGTGCCACTGAGGGAGTTGGGTGAGCTGTGCCACTGAGGGGGGAGTCCACACCAAGGACGATCACTACAAGATCATCCGAATTCAAGTGAACAGGAGCGTTCACACGACAAACGTTAACTACCGAGAGAAATGGGTAAGGAGCGCTATTGTTTGGATCACCTTAAAAAAGCCATTTTATCCCTGACCCTCCCGCGATAAAAAAAAACCTACTTTGACAACCGGTCAAAAACTGCATTCCATTGAAGCATTCTTGGTTCTAGATGCGCAAGGCTGCTTGAAGAGGAGAGGCAGAGCACACAGTAAGCTGAATAACTGGTGGCCACATTGGTCTAATTATCAGACGATTTGGGAGAATAATGATCCACGACAAAACAGCGCACATCAGTATGATAAAAGGAAGTATTTTTTCTAATGGTTGTATAAGCTTCTAACACATCTCCTCTTTGCCCAATTACACACCAGACCTCTCCACTGCCCATCAGCTTCAGCCATTCCTCTTTGCCCAATTACACACCAGACCTCTCCACTACCCATCAGCCATTCCTCTTTGGATTCCCAGGAAAAATCTTAAACTACAATAACAGGAGCATTTGAGCGGTTATTCAAACTAGCCTACGTCACTGCAGGTTACAGCCGTAAAACAATGAACCGTGTACTCACTTGAAAAGAGATGAGCACAATGAGAACAAAAAATAAAAAAAATACAAACCGAATTGACACCTATGAGAAAACATTGTTTTTTTACTATGACAAATGAACACACCCCAAAATAGGTCTGTGTTAGCATGTCAGTAACAGGCCTACCGCAGACAGGATGTACTGATCAGATGGTTTGACATGCCGTAGAACTATAAAAACAATACACGTTCCTCTAGCGTGGCAGCTTGCTAACGCTTTTATATAGTCATGTAAAACGTATCATAATAATTATCCGTTATCATCCGTGGTCGTGGACCGGCCCCTGAGCACCGTTTGACACTAGTCTCCAACATCTATCTGTCTGTAGCTGAAAAATGATTCATATTCCTGAAAGAACCAGGGCAAGAAAGAGAAGAGATGTATTGAACCTGGCACATTGGAGGTGGACCATGATGTTGTGTTGTTCAGCAGCTCCCCTGATCTTTACTGCCTACAGCATAAAAAAAAAAAAGATGTGACGCACGCAAAACACACAGGAGGAATCTAGTCATTATTATGCCTGCCTGCCTGCCTGCCTGCCTGCCTGCCTGCCTGCCTGCCTGCCTGCCTGCCTGCAGGGGTGCGTTTTGATACACAGAAGGAATGTAGCTCATTATCCTCAATTGCTCCGGAAACCCTCCAGGAGACAACACTCAGGCAGAAAGGTTTAACATTTTTTTTACATTTTAAACCTAATTCGCATCACAAAACACCCATAACCAAGATGAATGTGACACAGTGTGCTTTCAACATGACAACAAGAGAAAGCCCATTAACTCCACTTCTACAGGTTTCCTTCCTAGTCCCCCACTAGGGGCCCTAGTCCCCCACTAGGGTTCCCCACTAGGGGCCCTAGTCCCCCACTAGGGTTCCCCACTAGGGGCCCTAGTCCCAGCCCTAGTCCCCCAATAGGGGTCCTACAGGTTCCTACTAGGACTAGATCTAGGGGTCCTATGAAATAAATCACTAGTTCTATGATAAAAACGTATCTGAATTGACCTACAAAAACATTTTGGGAACCCCCTGACTTAAAAATGGTCTGTTCCAACAGCCTGTGGTCCGACCCATCAGTGTCTCTCTGGTGGAGAGATACACAGGAAAAGGGAAGTGACGACAGTAGAAAACAGTGTCTCTCTGGTGGAGAGATACACAGGAAACGGGAAGTGACGACAGTAGAAAACAGTTGCGTTGTGATACGTTTGCAAACTTCCCGGTGTGTCAATGTCTTAATAATAATAATAAACACACAGTAACAGGTCGACCAACAAGCCATCCTCCAACCTGTGTGTAATAACACACAGTAACAGGTCGACCAACAAGCCATCCTCCAACCTGTGTGTAATAACACACAGTAACAGGTCGACCAACAAGCCATCCTCCAACCTGTGTGTAATAACACACAGTAACAGGTCGACCAACAAGCCATCCTCCTACCTGTGTGTAATAACACACAGTAACAGGTCGATCAACAAGCCATCCTCCTACCTGTGTGTAATAACACACAGTAACAGGTCGACCAACAAGCCATCCTCCTACCTGTGTGTAATAACACACAGTAACAGGTCGATCAACAAGCCATCCTCCTACCTGTGTTTAATAAAACACACAGTAACAGGTCGATCAACAAGCCATTATGGTTCAACAAGCAGGCCCTCAGACGTAGGATCCAAGGCAGTATAGTGTCAGACGTACAGTAGTGCCCTAGTGAGAGAGACCTGAAAGAGGGCTTTTGTCCAAGTGGTGACAGGAAATGTGACACCAATAACATAAAATAATGTTGCCTGTGCAGCGCGCACACACACACACACACCTAATCCACTTCCCACCCCCCTATTCCACTCCCACCACACACACCCACTCCCCTAATCCACACCCACCCCCCTAATCCACACCCACCCCCCTAATCCGCTCCCCCAACAGCGAGTCAGCCTCAAGGCCCACCAGAACTGGCCAATGCTCATTTCAATGAGCTTGTAAATAAAATAATTATTGAGTAACTTCACATGCTGCACTGACCTGTACTGTACAATACTGGCTAATAATATAGTGAAGAACAAGAGAACTGAAGAAGAGAGCAGTGATTGACTGTACTGGCTAGTCAGAGCAGCTCACTGCACCTGTACATAGCGCATCTGTAAATAGCCCATCTATCTACCTACCTCATCCTGTATTTATTTATCTTGCTCTTTTGCACCCCAGTATCTCTACTTGCACATTCTACCATTCCAGTGTTTAATTGCTATATTGTAATTACTTTGCCACCATGGCCTATTTATTGCCTTACCTCCCTTATCTCACCTCATTTGCACACACTGTATATAGACTTTTCTACTGTATTATTGATTGTATGTTTTGTTTATTCCATGTGTAACTCTGTTGTTCTTGTCTGTGTTGAACTGCTTTGCTTTATCGTGGCCAAGTCGCAATTGTAAATGAGAACTTGTTCTCAACTAGCCTACCTGGTTAAATAAAGGTGAAATAAATAAAATAAAAGAGTAGAATCGAAGTGTGACTTACTGACAGAAATGTATGGACGTTCCAGCCACTGAATCTCAACTATTGATACCACACAGTACTGGATACTGAGGCTCGAGATGGAGATGTGCGAGAGAGAGTGAGAGGAATCTGGAGGGTCTGGGAGTGGGTTCCACACCTAGCTCCTAACCCAGCATGCAATGCCCTTCTCTGGACAGATATCCTGCCGTAATGGTACCCTGCAGAACTCACCTGTGGTGGAGAAAGAGTGTCAGTATAGTTTTTCAGGTTTTTTTTTCAGTGTTTGGACAATCACTGTCTGACAGGAAGACCTGAAGTAACTAAAATGCTCCATTTAAATAACTTTTTTAAAATAAATAAATACAAATAACAGGTGACTGACAGCTTCTGGAATGTCACATAACAATTTGCAGAGCTGGAATTTTAGTTACCTCACATTCTTGTTGTGAGGCAACATGCGTTTTAGTGGCCATGTGAATGACAAGACAAGCATTCATGAAGCGCTAAGTAAAAAAAATGCTGTCTATGTTTGACTGACTAGATGAACTCCTTTCCAACAGGATTCAGGAGTCAATCTTTAAAAAAAAATAAGTTTCATGCCTCACATCCACAAGTGAAAAAAGCAGCTGGGAATGTGTTGGAGAAAATAAACCAACACTAAGCACAGCCATCACAGCATGACAGGGAAAAAAAACCCTGAGAGATTACTGACAACAAAGCCTGACATTTCAGCCTGTCACACAGTGTGTGTGCGTGTGCCACTGGCATTTCTGGCCGCTTTCAGCCTACACCTGGAACATTGTGACAGGAATTTGCCCTGCCCACTCAATGTTGTCTCTGTACACTTAAACCCTGCACTCTCATACTGTAGCTCTCTCTTCCTTCTGCGCACCAGCAACATAACGGTTGTTCGGTCACTGCTTCACCGATGTTACAGGTGTGTGTGTGGTGTGTGTGTGTGTGTGTGTGTGTGGTCTAATAGCAATGCAAAAAAGATACCGTCAAAAAGCAGACAGGACTTGTCCAGTCAAAGGTATTACCGTGGGGGGGGGGGGCGAGTTAGGGTTACAAACCCAATAAATATTTGTGAAAAGCAAGACGCTCTTACCCATTGGACGTCAATGGAGACATCTGGGTTGTGAGCACACACACCCACACCCAGGGTCCACATTACTGATCCCTGGTTAACCTGCTGACAACAGACACTGAAGAAATGAAAGATGAATACCAGGAAGGAAAAAAGCTCTCTCCTCCCCCCCCCCCAATTCTCCTCTCGCTCTCTCCTAGGCTCTTAAAAGCCCAGCGCAGTCAACATCCTGTTTATTCTATGTTATCATAATGTACAATAGCTACTGAAACTAACACTGTAAAAGTGTGTTATATATATATATATTTTTTTTAAATCAGTGTTATTTCCTGATAGTTGCTGGTTGGAAAATACAAAATCAACAGAAATAAAATATTAAAGAAATTGGCACATGGGCCGAATACAACTTTACCATGAAATGCTTGCTTACGAGCCCTTCCCAACGATGCAGAGTTAAAAATAGTAGTAACACAAGATGAATACAATTCAATACACAAGAATGAAGCTTGTGTAAGTCGCTCTGGATAAGAGCGTCTGCTAAATGATATATATATATTGATCGGGTACTTCCTGTATATAGCTTCACATTGATCTGGTACTTCGTGTGTGTGATATATATAACACATACACGAAGTACCCGATCAATGTGAAGCTATATACAGGAAGTACCCGATCAATGTGAAGCTATATACAGGAAGTACCCGATCAATGTGAAGCTATATACAGGAAGTACCCGATCAATGTGAAGCTATATCCAGGAAGTATCAGATCAATGTGAAGCAATATACAGGAAGTACCCGATCAATGTGAAGCTATAAACAGGAAGTACCAGATCAATGTGCTGATGTACGAGGTATTTGAGGGAGATATGGACATGAAGGCAGGGTAAAGAAACTAGGCATCAGGATAATAAAAGCAAAAATAAAGAATGTAGAATGTAGCAGCAGCATATGAAGAGTAAAAGTGTGTGTGTGCGTGCTTAGTGTATGTATGTGGGTTTTGTGTGGGAGTGTCAATGTAGTGTGAGGTGTGTGTGTATACACACATAATAAATAAATAAAAAACACACACACACACACACATATATATATAAAAACTCAGCAAAAAAAGAAAACATCCTCTCACTGTCAACTGCGTTTATTTTCAGCAAACTGAACATGTGTAAATATTTGAATGAACATAAGATTCAACAACTGAGACATAAACTGAACAAGTTCCACAGACATGTGACTAACAGAAATGGATTAATGCGTCCCTGAACAAAGTGGGGGGTCAAAATCAAAAGTCAATACAGCTGGTGGCCACACCAGATACTAAGTACTGCAGTGCATCTCCTCCTCATGGACTGCACCAGATTTGCCAGTTCTTGCTGTGAGATGTTACCCCATTCTTCCACCAAGGCACCTGCAAGTTCCCAGACATTTCTGGGGGGAATGACCCTAGCCCTCACCCTCCGATCCAACAGGTTCCAGACGTGCTCAATGGGATTGAGATCCGGGCTCTTCGCTGGCCATGGCAGAACACTGACATTCCTATCTTGCAGGAAATCGTGCACAGAACGAGCAGTATGGCTGGTGGCATTGACATGTTGGAGGGTCATGTTAGGATTAGCCTGCAGGAAGGGTACCACATGAGGGAGGAGGATGTCTTCCCTGTAACGCACAGCGTTGAGATTGCCTGCAATGACAACAAGCTCAGTCCGATGCTGCTGTGACACACCGCCCCAGACCATGACGGACCCTCCACCTCCAAATCGATCCCGCTCCAGAGTACAGGCCTCGGTGTAACGCTCATTCCTTCGACGATAAACGCGAATCCGACCATCACCCCTGGTGAGACAAAACCACGACTCGTCAGTGAAGAGCACTTTTTGCCAGTCCTGTCTGGTCCAGCGACAGGTTTGTGCCCATAGGCGACGTTGTTGCCGGTGATGTCTGGTGCGGACCTGCCTTACATAAGGCCTACAAGCCCTCAGTCTAGCCTCTCAGCCGATTGCGGACAGTCTGAGCACTGATGGAGGGATTGTGCTTTCCTGGTGTAACTCGGGCAGTTGTTGTTGCCATCCTGTACCTGTCCCGCTGGAGAGATGTTCGGATGTACCAACCCTGTGCAGGTGTTACGCGTGGTCTGCCACTGCGAGGACGATCAGCCGTCCGTCCTGCCTCCCTGTAGCGCTGTCTTAGGCGTCTCACAGTACAGACATTGCAATTTATTGCCCTGGCCACATCTGCAGTCCTCATGCCTCCTTGCAGCATGCCTAAGGCAGGTTCACGCAGATGAGCAGGGACCCTGGGCATCTTTCTTTTGGTGATTTTCAGTCAGTAGAAAAGGCCTCTTTACTGACCTAAGTTTTCATAACTGTGACCTTAATTGCCTACAGTCTGCAAGCTGTCAGTGTCTTAACGACCGTTCCACAGGTGCATGTTCATTAATTGTGTATGGTTCATTGAACAAGCATGGGGAAACAGTGTTTAAACCCTTTACAATGAAGATCTGTGAAGTTATTTGGATTTTTACTTATTATCTTTGAAAAGACAGGGTCCTGAAAAAAGGGACAATTATTGTTTTTGCTGAGTTTATATAGTCTAATGAGTGTATGTAAGGTCAGTGCAAGAGGGAGTCAATGTAGATATTAGAAGGTACCCAAACTATCAGCCGATTTTAAGGTTTTATTATTATACTATAAGCCAGACTTAGTCTGGACAGCTTCAGATGGTGCCTGCGTTTGGTGAGACTACTAGTTTGCTGGCAGCCTAGTTGGATATTACTTGGTAGGGTTATAACAGTTCACCAAACCCACAGATCTGTACGCATTGCAGTTTTTAAATGGGTCACGGTTCGGTACAGTGGGAAAATTCAATGCCAACAGTTACATTTTAGTTTATTTAAGAACATCCAACGTGTTGGTACTCCTGACTCCATCAGTGGAGTTTTTTTTTTTAAAGTTATCCTTTTTAGATAAAACAAAAAAAAACAATCATGTCACCAAATAATTGATTAAAACACTATTTTTCAATGAAGGTCTACAGTAGCCTCAACAGCACTCAACAGCCGGAGGACAGTTAGCTTCTGTCCTCCTCTGCGTACATTCACTTCACTACAATACATAGAGAGAATGACAATAGTCAAACAGTTTTGAACAAATTCATTTCTTTAAAAAAATGGAGAAGCAAGAGTCTTTTTTTTTTCAATACTTAGCTAGCAAATGCAGCTAGATAGTTTAGCCTACTCAAACAGAGGGATGCTATGCTAGCTATTACTATCCAACAACACTGGAACTCTTCCAAGTCAAGGTAAGTTTTTGGGTTGTACTAATTTATTGCCACCGGGGCCCGCCGGTATATGTGCTAAACTGCTTACTGACTATACACTAACGTTACTGCATGATTGTAGCAGGTTTACTAACGTGTTACTAGTTCTATTAGCTGTGTTGACGATGACGTTACTTCAGGTAACATGGGGACAACGATGTAGGCTGTGTGTAGCAGTTATGACATGGTTTGGGTTAGAAATATGTTTTCACCTGGTCACATCCAGCTGATGTTTTGTGCATTGAAGTCCACAAGCAAAGGGAAAAAGGTGAGAGGAGGAGTGCGCAACGACGGTAGAAGGAATACAACGTGGCTGCTATGAAAGTGAATTGTGTTTACGTGTGATCAGGGGTGTATTCATTCTGCCGACTCTGTTGAAAAACATTTCTTAAAAACGGAAGCAAACTGAACAAAAACATAGCCGAATTTGTCCAATAGTAACTAAAAGATTTACACCCTAGATCAGCAAGATGCAGGTAAGAGTGGGCAAGGCAGTATTGAACGGGTCACTGTCAAATCAAATCAACCTGTGTGCACCTGTTGTAAACGTTCATTCATAGGTTAGGTTGAGGCAACCTCACGATGGGTACAGGGGAACATTAGAAGACATTGTAGTATCCTAAACCCATCACTGTTACATTGAACTGGGTGAATATGAATGACAGTATCCTAAACCCATCACTGTTACATTGAACTGGGTGAATATGAAGGACAGTATCCTAAACCCATCACTGTTACATTGAACTGGGTGAATATGAAGGACAGACGTCCAATATGCTGTAATAGAAATAAGGCCCTTCTCCAAAAGAAAAAGATAGTCCTCCCTCATCTTAAACGGCACTGACCGCCACTGGACTATGATCATTAGTCATGTAATGCCTGGTGAGATCACTATCAGGAATAACAACACTTTGTATTGTCTTAAATGAGAACACCATTACTCAACAACACTAAATTAAAAAAAGTGCAGTGTGTGTGAATTCCAATATGTAAAACATGTCTCAGATATGGTATAGCCTTTTTGCTATAAAAATATGTGCACTTGTGTGACTCATAAAGGATACTGTAGCAACAGTACTTGTGGTTTCCCACTCTGGGGTGATGGCCTGTCACTGTTAAGTAAAGTGCCTTCACAAAGTATTTAACCCTTTGACTTTCCACATTGTACTGCATTACAGACAGAATTTAACATTTCTTGAATTTAGATTTTTTTTGTGGGGGGGGGGGGTCACTGGCCTACTGCGCGCACACACACACACAATGTCGAAGTACGTTTTTATTTAAATTTTTTGAAAATGAAAAGCTGAAATGTCTTGAGTCAATAAGTATTCAACCCCTTTGTAATGGCAAATCTAACATTTCAGAAGTAAAAATGTGCTTAACAAGTAACATAAGAAGTTGCATGGACTCACTGTGTGCAATAGTGTTGAACAGGATTATTTTTAATGAATACCTCATGTTCCCTCAGAGACAAGGGAGGTTTCCCCAATTCCTCGCAAAGGGCACCTACCTACTGGTAGATGGGTTAAAAAATTAAAAAAATGTATTAAAAAAATAACAATAATTAAAAGCCGACATTGAATATGTCTTTGAGCATGGTGAAGTTATTACACTTTGGATGGTGTATCAATACACCCAGTCACTACAAAGATACAGGTGTCCTTCCTAACTCAGCTGCCGGAGAGGAAGGAAACCATGAGGCCAATGGTGACTTTAAAACCGTTAGAGTTTAATGGCTGTGATAGCTGAAAACTGATCATGGATCAACATTGTAGTTGCTCCACAATACTAACCTAAATGACGGAGTGAAAAGAATGAAGCCTGTACAGAATTAAAAAAATATTCCAAAACATGCATCCTGTTTGCAACAAGGCACTAAAGTAATACTAACTTTTTGTCCTGAATACAAATTGTTATATTGTTTGGGGAAAATCCAATAAGACATTATCGAGTACCACTTTTCATATTTTCAACCATAGTGGTGGCTGCATCATGTTATGGGTATGCTTGTCATCATTAAGGACTGGGGAGATTCAGGATAAAAAATTTTTTTTAAAGAAACTGAATGGGGCTAAGCACAGGTAAAATCCTTAAGGAAAACCTGGTTCAGTGTGCTTTCCACCAGACACTGGGAGACAAATTCACCTTTCAGCAGGACAATAACCTAAAAACACAAGGCCAAATCTACACCGGAGTTGCTTAACAAGAATATTCCTGAGTGGTGAGTTTGTTTAGACTTAAATCTACAGCAAGACTTGAACATGGTTGACTAGCTATGATCAACAACCAATTTGCTTGAAGAACTTTGAAAATAATAAAAATGGGCAAATATTATACAATCCAGATGTGCAAAGCTCTTACAGACTTACCCAGAAAGACTCACAGCTGTAATCACTGCCAAAAGGTGAGTCTAACATGCATTGGACTCAGGGGTATGAATACTTACTCAAATTAGATATTTCTGTATTTCATTTTTCAATACATTTGCAAACATTTCTAAAAACATGTTTTCATTACGGGGTATTTTGTGTAGTTTGGTGGGGGGGGGGGGGGGGGAACGATTTAATCCATTTTGAATTCAGGCTGTAACACCAACTGCGGAATAAGTCAAGGGGTATGAATACTTTCTGAAGGTTCTGTAGCCCTGGATTGTCCATCCATATGCATTAAGAGCAACACAGGGTGAATTTGCCAGTTCATTGACAACTTTGGCTTATATAGACCCGTTTGCTGAAATGCATTTTATTATCGAACGGTTAGGTACGGTTAGGTATAGCCCAATAACAAAAAGAACTTCAAACCTCTTTCAGTAATAGCTCGTTTTCAGTTTCCCCTCCCCACTCAGACCAAATCTAAGACAGGTCTAGCAAAAGTTAGATAAAAAGCTATTTCTGTCCACTTTAAAATGGAAATCTATTACAGTAATGTACTTTAATTGTTATCAAGAAATTACTTGATATTCATATAAAAAAACAGCTGCATTGGGCCTTTAAATCTAAAGAGGTAAGAGAGAGTACATGGCAACACAGAAACATAAATACCCTGATGAAGACAGACCTGTTCCCTGTGAGGAGGACACAGAGTTCCATACTACATCATTCTGTAACAGCCTACTGTCAAATTGTTTCATCTCATGTTCCAGTTTTACTTCGTTTTGTACTTTTTGTCTGAACTCAAAACAAGGAGTCAACCTCTCCAACAGCTCTCTCGCGTACTGTTAATGACCTGTTCCCTCACAGCCTTACACTAAACCACCAGAGGTGGGACCAAGAAATTAGAGTCACAAACATGTCTCAAGTCACAAGGTCCGAGTATCAAGCTAATGTGTCTATTTTAGGCAACTTTTCCTTATTTTGTCTAGAACATATTTTGATTATGTAATACTTAAATTCTAACACCAAATTCCAAATGCAAGCGTTAAGTAAATTAAAATCAATTTCAAGCAATTATGACATACCAAAAAGACCATTAGACCTATGCTAGTAATCATTACTTGATGCCCCATTGCTGGTGAGGTTGCAAAGTAAACTATTCATATTTTTGATCACTAAACAGTTTTTTTGGAGCTGCAATTCTATAGATATATGGCCATCCTCCCTCCATGACGTTTGTGATGCACACGATTCTATACAGTGCCTTGCAAATGTATTCAAAGCCCTTGGATTCCTTCAAAAATTATTGTTACAAAGTTCGATTAATGTCAAAGTGGAATGTGAACGTGGAAGGAAAATGGTACATACATTTATTTTAAATAAAATGAATACAAAGTAAATAACGCAAATATAGTCGTTGATTAAGTATTCCCCCCTCCCTGACTCAATACATGTTAGAGACACATTTGGCATAAATTACAGCTGTGAGTCTTCTTGGGTAAGTCTATAAGAGCTTGGAATACTATCCCATTATTCTTTACAATATTTTCTTACAAAAAAAATTCACTGTCTTCTTGGTAAGAAACTCCTGTGTAGATTTGGCCTTGTGTTTTAGGTTATTGTCCTGCTGAAAGGTGAATTTCTCTCTCTGTGTCTGGTGGAAAGCAGACTGAAGCATGTTTTCCCGCTAAAATTTTGTCTTTGCTTAGCTTCCATCCCATTTATTCTTATCCTGAAAATCTCCCCGGAATTTGCTGATGTCAAGCAAAGACCACCATGCTTGAAAAAAAAAAAGGCAGTTACTCAGTGATGTGTTGTTTGCTCCAAACATAGGGCTTTGCATTTAGGCCAAAAAGTGTATTCCTAGGCAGTGTTTTATTTTCTTCTTCTTCAGTATTTATTTAGTGCCTTGGTTGCATACATATGAATGTTCAGGAATATTTGTATTGTTCTTTTCGCTCCGTCAAATCAGGTGTTTATTGTGGAGTCACTACAATGGTGTTGCTCCTCTCCCATTGAACTCTGATCGTTTTAAAAACGTCTACAATGGCAACATCCCTGAGCCGTTTCCTCCCTGTCCTGCAGCTCAGTTCAGAAGGACGACTGGATCTCTGATGTGTTTGGGTAGTTTAATACATAATCCACAGCATAAATATTAACTTGACCAGGCTTAAAGCGATATTCAGTCTGATCTGTTATGGTTACCCTTCTACCAATCACAGCCCTTTGAGGCTTTCATTGAACCTGTGCTTGAAATTCAATACTTGACTGAGAGACCTTACAGATGTACAGTGCATTCGGTAAGTATTCAGACCCCTTCACTTTTTCCACATTGTTAAGTTAGACTTATTCTAAAATGGGTTCAATTGTCCCCCCCTGTTCAATCTACACACAATACCCCATAATGACAAAGCAAAAACAGGTGGACATTTTTGCTAATTTATAAAAAAATAAAAATCACATTTACATAAGTATTCAGACCCTTTACCCAGTGCTTTGTTGAAGCATCTTCGGCAGCAATTACAGCCGTATCTTCTTGGGTATGACGCTACAAGCTTGGCACACATGTATTTGGGGAGTTTCTCCCATTCTTCTCTGCAGATCCTCTTAAGCTCTGTCAGGTTGGATGGGGAGCGTTGCTGCACAGCTATTTTCAGGTCTCTCTAGAGATGTTTCGATCTGGTTCAAGTCAGGGCTCTGGCTGGGCCACTTAAGAACAATCAGAGACTTGTCCCGAAGCCGAAGCCACTCCTACATTGTCTTGGCTGTGTGCTTAGGGTTGTTGTCCTGCTGGAAGGTTAACCTTCGCCCCAGTCTGAGGTCCTGAGTGCTCTGGAGTAAGTTTTCATCAAGGATCTCTCTGTACTTTGCCCCGTTCATCTTTCCCTCAATCCTGACTAGCCTCCCAGTCCCTGCAACTGAAAAACATCCCCAGAGCATGATGCTGCCACCACCTTGCTTCACCATACGGATAGTGCCTGATTTCCTCCAGACATGAAGCTTGGCATTGAGGCCAAAGAGCTCAGTCTTGGTTTCATCATACCTGAGAATCTTGTTTCTCATGGTCTGGGAGTCCTTAACCTGTTGGGGCTACAGGTTAGCAATGAACCCCGAGTCAGGATTGCTAACAAGGCTGGAAATTCAAAACATCAAAAATCTAATAATTTCAATTTCTCAAACAATCAACTATTTTACACAATTTAAAAAGATAAACATCTCCTTAATCTAACCACATTGTTCGATTTTCAAAGAGGCTTTACGGCAAAAGCATAAAGTTAGATTATGTTAGGACAGTACATAGCCACAAAAGTACAAACATCCATTTTCAATTCAAGGTCAGGCGTCACCAAAAGCAGAAACCAGCTAGAATTATGCACTAACCTTTGTCAATCTCCATCAGATGACACTCCTAGGACATTATGTTATACAATACATGCATTTTTTGTTCCATCAAGTTCATATTTATATCCAAAAACAGCATTTTACAGTAGCGTGAAATTCAGATTTTTTTCTTCTCTGAAATGCTTCCGGTGAACATAACAAAATTACTATTCGAAAACATTGGTAAATTATAATATTGTCATTCAAAGAATAATATATTATCATCTCGTAATTGCTACCGAATGGCCAGATCTCAAAATAACTTTACTGGGAAATCACATTTTGCAATAAACGGGGTGCTATGCTAAGAACAACAAGCTATGCTATACAGTTAGCATCATCTAATATCGATAATAACATTGTAAATATCCCCTTACCTTTGATTATCTCCATCAGAAGGCACTGCCAGGAATCCCAGGTCCGGAACAAATGTGGTTTCTTTTGACAAAGTTCATAATTTATGTCCAAATAACACCAAGTAGTTAGCGTTCATTATGCTCCCACAAAACGTGGTGGGGGGGGGTGTAAAATCACGCCGAAAAGCTAAAAAAACCTAGTAAATAATCCATTTACGTTCGTTCAAACATGTCAAACGTTGTTTAGCATTAATCTTTTGGTCCATTTTTAACGTTAAACATCAGTAATATTTTCACACAACCTATCCTATGTCTAGATAAACTATTATGACAAACTCACGCTTCTCAGATTTATGCGCAGGCGCAACAAAATGAAGTGACGACATGTCAACTTCCTTGCATTCCAATTTGCTCTCTGTTTATCATAGACGCTTCAAACAACTTTATAAAGATCGTTGACATCTAGTGGAAGCCGTAGGTGTTGCGAAATGAATCCTTTCTCACTATGGTATCTATAAAACAATGACACTAAATAGTACAGTCACAAAATTCACTTTTTTTAAATCTATTTTTCACAGGTTTTTGCCTGCAATATGAGTTTTGTTATACTTACAGACACCATTCAAACTGTTTTAGAAAATTCAGAGTGTTTTCTATCCGAATGTGTTAATAACATGCATATCCTAGCTTCTGAGTTGGTGTAGGAGGCAGTTAAAAATGGGCACATATTTTTTTCAAAATTTCTCAATACTGCCCCCGAGCCCCAACAGGTTTTAAGGTGCCTTTTGTCAAACTCAAAGCAGGCTGTCTTGTGCTTTTTACTGAGGAGTGGCTTCCGTCTGGTCACTACTATAAAAGGCCTGATTGGTGTACTGCAGAGATGGGAGAAGGTTGTCCTTCTGGAACAATCTCCACAGAAGAAGTCTGGAGCTCGGTCAAAGTGACCATCAGGTTCTTGGTCACCTCCCTGACCAAGGACCTTCTCCGTTTTGGCCGCTCAGTTTGGCGAGCGGCCAGCTCAAAGAAGTCTTGGTGGCTCCAAACGTCCTCCATTTTAAGAATGATGGGAGGCCAGCGTTCTTGGGGACCTTCAATGCTGCAGACATTTTTTGGTACTCTTCCCCAGTTCTGTGCCTCGACACAAACTTTCAGAAGAGGCAACGGCATATGATTTCCCCGTTTGTGCATGTGGGGTGTGGTTATATATGCCTCTTTGTGTAGCCGTTAGCAATGATGCTAACGACAACCTTCTTCTGGTTGACGGAAAGGCTTCCAACACCGTCTCAACTAAATGTTATCTACAAGTAGCCTATGCATACTTGGCATAATGCATCAATCCAGGGTATTTTGTTTTGTAAACTCTACCATCACGTGCCTTACAAAAACCCCACTAAACAGCCTCTTGCTAGGTGTACATTTGAATTCATTATTATTTTTCCCCCCATACCTCGAATATGGTCTCCTGATGTACTTTAAGCATTGTTGTGGACTTATAAAAAACACATTTTGTTGTTTTTCCCTATCCAGAAAAAAAGTGGATGAGAGAGCAGAAAAACTGGGAGAATTATGAAACCTGAAAATACAAAAAAAAACATGAAAACAGAATTCGGAAAACTAAATGGAATTATTCTAAAAATAAAAACAGATTTTATAATAGAAAGTGGATCATTTTGTACATGTATTAAAACTGCAAGTCTGACCAATTCCAGTCCTAAGATCATTATTTATTTTCATTACAAAGAATCCATATGATGGAAAACCATCCCAGTGACAGAGAACTGTGTAGATGACATAGAAAGGCAACAGAAAGCTTGGCGACGGATAGCCATGGTCAGTGGAGGATCAAATTTTGTTAACTGGGCCACCATCTGCTTGGTCTGCGCCGCGGGTGCCCAGGAAAGCGTGCGTCGAGCCCAGGAAAGCGTGCATCGAGCCCAGGAAAGCGTGCATCTGGGCATCTGGAACTTGGACAGCTGCTTGTGCTGTCAAGGCCAGCGTGCAGTGATGTCTGAGCCTCTGGGACAGCCATGCTACTGTTGGCAGACCAGCAACAACGCAACAGAGGCCAGACACTAATCTCAACCATCTCAGCTATCACTGCAGTACAGTTGTGCTAAGTTGGCTGGATGTCCTTTGGATGGTGGATCATTCCTGATACAAAACAGGAAACTGTTGAGCGTGGAAAAAACCCCAGCAGTATTGCTTTTTGAATAGAAATGTTCAGAACTTGTGAAACATCACAGCACTGTAGAAAAATACATGGCTAATCAAAATCAAAACTAGATGGTGTTCTGAGATAGATGGGAGGGGTTTAGGGTAGCTGTAGGGTGGGACTAAAAACAAAACAAAAAAATAACTAAATGTAAAATATACTGTGTCCATAAAATGTATATAGTATGCATGAGCTGGAACTAGAAACCTACGTATTGTTCTCCATTAGTTTACTAGAATTAGGGGAAGGGTGGTAGGGTTAGGGGCAAACATATTTAAAAATAGTGTGCGTGTGTGCAGGTACAGTGCATTCAGGAAGTATTCAGACCCCTTCACTTTTTTCCACATTTTCTGACGTTACAACCAAGATAAGGGGATATAGTTGTATGTCCTTTGGATGGTGGATCATTCTTGATACAAACAGGAAACTGTTGAGCGTGAAAAACCCAGCAGCATTGCTTTTCAAATAGAAAGGTTTAGAACTTGTGAAGTGTGTGTGTGTGTTAGTGTTACAGTGCATTCTGAAAGCATTCAGACCCCTTCACTTTTTGTTCCGTTACAGACTTATTCTTAAATGGATTAAATTGTTTGAAAAGGGGGAAGGAGTCTGAATACTTTCCGATTGCAACGTATACAGTATAGACATCTGATGGTTCTGACTTAGAATATGTGGACAACTACAAATACCTAGGTGTCTGGTTAGACTGTAAACTCTCCTTCCAGACTCACATTAAGCATCTCCAATCCAAAATTAAACCTAAAATCCGCATCCTATTTCACAACAAAGCCTCCTTCACTCACGCTGCCAAACATACCCTCGTAAAACTGACCATCCTACCAATCCTCGACTTCGGCGAAGTCATTTACAAAATAGCTTCCAATACTCTACTCAGCAAATTGGATGCAGTCTATCACAGTGCCATCTGTTTTGTCACTAAAGCCCCATATACTACCCACCACTGCGACCTGTATGCTCTCATCGGCCAGCCCTCGCTACATATTCGTCGCCAAACCCACTGGCTCCAGGTCATCTATAAGTCTTTGCTAGGTAAAGCTCCACCTTATCTCAGCTCACTGGTCACCATAACACCCACCCGTAGCACGCGCTCCAGCAGGTATATCTCACTGGTCATCCCCAAAGGCAATACCTCCTTTGGCCGCCTTTCCTTCCAGTTCTCTGCTGCCAATTACTGGAACGAATTGCAAAAATCACTGAAGTTGGAGACTTATATCTCCCTCACTAACTTTAAACATCAGCTATCTGAGCAGCTCACCGATCACTGCAGCTGTACACAGCCCATCTGTAAATACCCCATCCAATCTACCTACCTCATCCCCATATTGTTTTTATTTACTTTTTTTTTGCTCTTTTGCACACCAGTATTTCTACTTGCACATCATCATTTGCACATCTATCACTCCAGTGTTAATTTGCTAAATTGTAATTAGTTCGCTACTATGGCCGATTTATTGCCTTACTCCATTTGCACACACTGAATATAGATTTTTCTATTGTGTTATTCCATGTGTAACTCTGTGTTCTTTTTTGTCGCACTGCTTTGCTTTATATTGGCCAGATCGCAGTTGTAAATGAGAACTTAACTGGCCTTTCTGGTTAACTAAAAGGTGAAATGTATATATTTATTTATCTATCCGTGTGCCTCTGGGATGACTGAGGGCTGAGTGGCTCCCTGCACTGCATCAGTAGCCCATCAAAGCCAACTCTAGAGGCCGATCTGAATCTCAAACATCTGCAGTCCTGTACTTCCTTTCCACTGTGCATTTTAACAGTGAGAGATGCCAACCACAACCAGTCGTCCTGTGTGGCTTCCTTTGTAAGCGCTAGAACAAAAAGGTTATGGGTTTCATTTCCACAGGGATTACAAACTAAAAATAAGACGTATTCACTGTACCGTAAGTCACTTTGAATGAAGCCAAAACTACAGGAAGACCAAGTGAATGTCGACCATAGGCTACCACTGCCAGATGCTTCCATCTACTCGACACCCAACCATTTACAGGAATATAAAAACATCTCTGCAGCTCCACACCATCAACGGAACCCCCCGGGGGCAAACGCCGAAACACAACACCTACCACTGAGATAAGCCTATCTTCTATATCCAACCATTTAAAAATCAGACTCACTGTTGCAGAAAATGTATCGTAGTCCACTGAGCAATATATATTCATGTGTGTATCGTAGTCCACTGAGCAATATTATATATATCTCAAATGTGGTGACCTCTGACCCTATTGGAATCTACAACATTGTTTTTACCTTTATTTAACTAGGCAAGTCAGTTAAGAACAAATTCTTATTTTCAATGACGGCCAGTTAACTGCCTTGTTCAGGGGCAGAACGACATATTTGAACCTTGTCAGGTCGGGGATTCGAACTTGCGACCTTTCGGTTACTAGTCCAACGCTCTAACCACTAGGCTACGCTGCCGTCCCATTATGATGATAATCATGTTGTCAAGCGCCTCATTGGCCGGTTCCCATTCCAAGAACATTCCACCTTCAGGATACCCTCTGTTCCTCACAGATCTCTAAGGATTTAAAGCTGTAATCAGTAGTTTAAACAATAAAGCATTCTCCAGGTCACTGTTTTGGTAAAAACAAAAAAAGCTGAGGGACGGGGCTGGAGAAATGTAACCACAATCATAGGCACAGAGCTATGGATGCAAGGACTGATCATCCATGATATCAAAAGTATAGGTTTTAATATTGAGGCTATATAGTGTTTGTTTAAATTTACTTTGTTTACAAACATTGGAGTAAAACAAGCTTGTATGATATTTTGGGTTCTGATGGAGTGTGACAGTTGAGCTCAGCTCATGAGGCATTTAGTTTTATAAGTTATATTCTTCAAGAATCAAAAAAAGGGTACATATCATTCCTGTATAAATCCCCAAAATGCCCATTTAATATTTGCAGCAGCAATGTGAGATGGAGGACATTTGTCAATGGCCATCACTCTCCTTGGTCAAATAGCCCTTACAAAGCCTAGAGGTGTGTTGGGTCATTGTCCTGTTGAAAAACAAATGATAGCACAAACCAGACGAGATGATGCATCCCTGCAGAATGCTTGTGTTGCCATGCTGGTTAAATGTGCCTTGAATTCTAAATAAATCACTGAGTGTCACCAGCAAAGCACCCTCACACCTCCATTCTTCACAATGGGAACTACACATGCAGAGAGCATCTGTTCCTACTCTACGTCTCAAAGACAGAGGTCGGAACCAAAAATCTCAAATTAGGACTCATTAGACCAAAGGACAGATTTCCACCGATCTAATGTCCATCTAATGTCCATTGCTTGTGTTTCTTGGCCCAGTTTCTTCTTCTTATTGGTGTCCTTTAGTAGAGGTTTCTTTGCAGCAATTCGACCATGAAGGCCTGATTCACGCAGTCTCCTCTGATCAGTTGATGTTGAGATTTGTCTGTTACTTTAACTCTGTGAAGCATTTATTTGGGCTGCAATCTGAGGTGCTGTTATCTCTAATGAACTTATCCTCTGCAGCAGAGGTAACTCTGGGTCTTCCTTTCCTGTGGCGGTCCTCATGAGAGCCAGTTTCATCACAGCGCTTGATGGTTTTGGCGACAGCGCTTGAAGAAACTTTCAAAGTTCTTGTAATTTTCCAGATTGACTGACCTTCATGTCTTAAAGTAATGATTGACTGTCATTTCTCTTTGCTTATTTGAACTGTTCTTGCCATGATATGGACTTGGTATCTTCTGTATACCACCCCTACCTTGTCAAAACAACTGATTGGCTCAAACGCATTAAGGAAAGAAATTCCACAAATCAACTTAAGGCACACCTGTTAATTGAAATGCATTCCAGGTGACTACCTCATGAAGCTGGTTGAGAGAATGCCAAGAGTGTGCAAAGCTGTCATAAGAATGTCAAAATATAAAAATACATTTAGATTAACACTTTTTTGGTTACTACACGATTCCATGCATTTTTTTTAATCTTTTTTTCCCATAGTTGATGTCTTCACTATTATTCTACAATGTAGAAAATAGTAAAAAGAAAAACCCTGGAATGAGTAGGTGTGTCCGAAACCTTTGACTGGTACTCTATCTATCTATCTATCTATCTATCTATCTATATACAATATTCTTTTTTAACTCGATTTTCTTAAAACTGCATTGTTGGTTAAGGGTTTGTAAGTAAGCATTTCACTGTAAGGTCTACACCGGTTGTATTCGGCGTAGGTGACAAAATTTGATAACTCACTCAATATCGTGGATAGAGCGTATGCTACCGTACCTGTAGACTTCCTCATTGCGCTAATTCTAGTTAGCATTAGCTCGCAAACATACCCAACTTCCATCATACAATGTTCTACCCCAAAAACATAGCAAAACGACAATCTAGGTGTCATCTAAAATAACCTTAATTTATAAAGTAGAACCCATCTATGTGAAGCTAGCCACAATTGTGGAATTTACGGTTTGTCTTCAAAATAAAAGTGTGTCATTGGCAGTGATGCAAATGAATACAAATAGTAGAATTATGCCATACTTTTATTTTGAAGGCTAATCGCAAAGTCCACAATTGTGGCTAGCTTCACATAGATGGGTCCTACTTTATAAATTAAGGTTATTTTAGATGACACCTAGATTGTCGTTTTGCTATGTTTTTGGGGTAGAACATTGTTTGCATCCATCGGCTAGCTAACTAGCTTTTATTTTTTTATGACCAGCACTGTAGGTGCGCAGACAACTTTACCAGCATCATAGCATAGGTATCAATGAATCGTTGTGACATATGAAATTCAAGTGATAGTTATTACACATTGATTACACTACGTAAAAAAATGAACGCTTTAAATTATGTGACGTGCAGTCAGTCAAACAGCACAGCAAGTAAGTGAAAGAAATAGGTTGTGATTATGGTTTACTGGTAATGGGGACATACGTAAATGCCAACAAAATAACTTTTTGGTCAGTGTGGTGTGTGTGTGTGTGTGTGTGTAACCTTTATTTAACTAGGCAAGTCAGTTAATAAGAACAAATTCTTATTTACAATGACGGCCCGTATGACGCTGGGCCAATTGTGCGCAGCCCTACGGGGCTCCCAATCACAGCCGGATGTGACACAGCCTGGATTCGAACCAGGGACTGTAGTGACGCCTCTTGCACTGAGATGCAGTGCCTTAGACCGCTGCGTCCATGTGTGTGTGTTAACTATTTAACTGTACTAGAATGCTTTAAAAAAAAAATTTAAAGGCAGTAAAAATGTTAAATATCGGTATCGTTTTTTTGGCAAGTATAATATCAGATATCGGTATCGACCAAAAATGTCATATCAGTGCATCACTACTGGAAATTGCCAGAGGCGTTAGGATATTATCAACGATATTTAGGTGTCGATACGATATATGTATATGAGATTCTCAATGTTTTGTGATTTGAATGGCACACATACACAACCCATGTCTAAATTGTCTTAAGGATTAAAAAAAATGTATTTAAAAAAATAAATAAAAAAATCCTTCTTTAACCCATCTCCTCTACACTGATTGAAGTGGAATTAACAAGTGACATCAATAAGGGATCATAGCTTTTCACCTGGTCAGTCCTGTCACGGAAAGAGCATGAAGACCACGTGTCAAACTCGTTCCACAGAGGACCGAGTGTCTGCGGGTTTTCGTACTTGATTGATGAATGAAGGTCACTAATTACTAAAGGAACTCCCATCATCTAGGTCTTAATTGAAAGGAAAAAAAAAAAAACCTGCAGACACTCGGTCTTCTGTGGAATGATTTTGACATCCCTGACGTAGAAGCTGAGATGTGATTTGCTCCAACAGCGACCAATCATGAAACACATCAGGCCTGTTTTCCAGACACAAAGGATTCTCAGTTGAAAGTACTTTATTAGTCCAAGAACTGGCTTATATTAAATTAATTTGTGTCCCTTTCGGGAAAATATCTTAATAGGTCTCCGGAACCACGAACCAGCCCCTTGACTTAGCATTTGTTTACATGTCCAACGTTCACAGTGATCGAACCGTTGTCATGGGTGAAGAAAGGTCAAGGAGGGTGTTAGTTTCCCTCAGAGCAGGAAAACAGGAGAATACTGTTTGGCTCGCAACACAATCCCTGCGTTCAGTCAGCTGACATTTATGTAGCCCGTCGGCTTTTATACAAACCACACACACACGGTAGGAACAAAGAAAGACTCCACTTTCAACAACTTCTCTTGCCAGGCATCGCATCTACTGTATACAGATGGCTGCAGCGATAGTTCCAGTAACCTCTCTGTGTATAATATGCCTGCCCTACACGAATTTGCGTGTAGGGCAGGGAATACCCATCTAAACACACCCAAATAGTACGGTCTTTACAGAGCAGGTCAAAACTAGAAGGCTGCTTCAAGAAGTAGGGGGGGGGGGTGATCTTCGCATGCACACACAGGAAAGAGGCAGCTTTCCCTGGCATGGTGTCTATCCAGATTTTCTTAAAAATAATTCTGACTTCAAGCTCAGAAAACTGTGCATACTGGGACACACATACACAAACAGTCCGTGACATGCATCGGACACCCACACACAGTCCTTGCCCTTGTTATATTCACTCTTGCAGAAGGAGGAAGAGAACATTATGCCAGGCACATTTTATACCATTCTGCCATGAAAGAGCCTGAAGCAATACTGTTATTGGCCCCGCCTCAAGTCCCTCTATTACATCCTTCCATTTGTCAAAGGGAAAGGTAATTTTCAGCTCTTTTTAAAGCACTTTAAAAAACAGCTTCTTTCTATAAAGAAGCAATCCATGTACATTTTTGTACTGAAGAGGCATTACATTTCCCTCATCTGTGAAAAAGGTGGGGTTTCCCCCCCCCCCCCCTCCTTTTAATTATGTGTGAACTGAAGATGACCAACCATTGGCAGATCTTGTTGAAGCACGAAGAGGAATGACAGAAAACAACAAGCAGAGAGATGTTCTGTAGGCTAGGCTACGCTAACACATTAACCCTATCAGTACCGAGATCCCAGCCCCCCCCCCCCCCCCCAAAAAAAAATTCATATTTTCATTTATCTGCATGTCCAGCCTTTATATTGAGCCTCACAATGAAGTGTTTTACAATGTTCTTTAAAGGACAACCAGAGCTACAAGTAGAACACAAAACTATTGGATATTAAACTGTTGCATTCATGAGTTTTACTGTCAAATGTACAACAAAAATAAAAAAATATTAAAAAAACTAAGGTCTGCCAAAGCAAAACCCTGATATGCTATAAGCCCAGAAATTGTTTGCTCAGTGGGAAATTAATATCCAACTAGTCAGTGACGAATGTGTGGCGTTTGGAGTTTGTGACAGCAACCATGTGAGCTTATTACAGTATTATAGACACCATGTCCTGGGATTTACTATGTAGAAGAACCCCTTACAGTATTATAGACACTATGTCCTGGGATTTACTATGTAGAAGAACCCCTTACAGTATTATAGACACTATGTCCTGGGATTTACTATGATCTATGTAGAATAACCCCTTACAGTATTATAGACACTATGACCTGGGATTTACTATGGTCTATGTAGAAGAACCCCTTACAGTATTATAGACACTATGTCCTGGGATTTACTATGGTCTATGTAGAAGAACCCCTTACAGTATTATAGACTCTATGACCTGGGATTTCCTATGTTGTTCTGTTGAATAACCCCTTACAGTATTATAGACACTATGTCCTGGGATTTCCTATGTAGAAGAACCCCTTACAGTATTATAGACACTATGTCCTGGGATTTACTATAGTCTATGTAGAAGAAACCCTTACAGTATTATAGACACCATGTCCTGGGATTTCCTATGATCTTCTATGTAGAAGAAACCCTTACCTTCTAATGATATTTGTGTAGCATCATTGAGCAAAACAGTCTCAGATTTTCACAGATGGCTTATCGTAGTTTGTAGCTCAAACCATTCAGACGTTTTCGTATAAAAGACTCAGACCCGGGCCCCTTCGGAATCCACCCTAGTCTCAAACACAGTTCTAGCTCAGCCCCCGTTAATCACACGGACCAATGACTCAAACACACAATCTTAAAAATGGGTTAGAAGTCCAAAACACACCAGCGATACAGTGGGACTCATTGGGTGACAACACCCTAGGACTTTCTTTTGGGGGAGGGGGGGGGGGGGTCAGCCCCCCCCAGACAGTATTTGAACATTTGAACACGTCATAAGCCTTGAATTATTACATTTTTTGAATTAGAGGAAATCAGCTTTAAAAAAAAAATACTGAAACATTTTCTCAGCCTCACGGTTCTGACTGGCGAGTCGCCATTTGCGTCGCCGAGCAATGAACAAAAATCTATAAAATCCAATTAACATTAACCCCCTCCACCAAATCATAACCTAATATGGATGCCAATGTTTTGGTCTAGCTTTGCATGCATACGTTTAATTTACTTCCCGCTTTCGCGGCAGCACCTGCCTGTTTTGAGGCACTCATTAGCTAACAACAGACAGGTGTGAACCAGATGGGTGTATTCATTACAGCGATTGTTGCAAAATTTTTAATCTGTTGCATTTTGCAACAGGGACCATTTACTCCAAAATACTCTTCAACGTGACATAAAATCTGTAGAGTTCTTAAAAAAAAATAAAAAAATAAAAAATAAGTTGTAGTTAATTTTAAATTGTATGGTTCTGGTGTCCATGCAGTGCCAGTCCAAACTGAATAGTCTGCGAAGTGTTTCGTACAAACCGCCAAACTTGTGATTCAGCGGAGTGAAGTCTGTGGGGTTTCTTAAACTTCTTCCAGACCCTTATTTTTTGTTGTTGTTGAGAGACACACGACTTAACTACAACTTATGTTTAAAGATAAAAAAAAACGTAACTCAACAGCGTTCGGAAGTAAAGGGTTTTGCAAAAGAATCAGCAAAATGTATATACCCCAGGTGTGCGTGTAAACATAAAACAAAACATTGGCATCCATTTTAGATTTTGATTTGTGGAGGGGGGGGGGGGGGGGGGGGGGGGCATCTAAAGACTGGATTTAAATGGGGGTTTTTTTTGCTCACTGCTCGGTGATGCAAACAGCGATTCTCTAAATCAGACATGTCTGCTGATTACGGATGCAGCGTCGGAAACAGGACACATGCTGCAAGCAGGTAGACTACAGTCATTCAGCTGAAAATTCTCAACTCCACAATGTGTACATCACATCTCAATGGAGTTGAGTGGGAATGAGTTTTCGGAGTATACCTCCGACTACATTGAATCTATCAGTCCATTATTTAAAACGCGTACCTTGTACCCATGTTTTGTCCTGTATAAAAATAGGTTATTTTCTTTGGGTGCTGCAATACATCGTTTTTTTGGGGGGGGTTTTATCATTGCGCTGTGTCATCCACTGTTTTCCAATGGCGTATGTCAACCGGTAGAGTAAGTTCAAAGGTCATTTTATTCAACATTCTGACTTGTAAAAAAGGAAAGTTTTTTTTTTTGCAGTGCTACACAGAGGTGTATTAGGCCACCTAGCCTGCAGAGTTTGACTCATACCATGGTGCCAACAGCTGTTACAATGACCACGTCTACATGCATGCCAATATACTGTTATTTGGGATACTCAAGGACTCTGCTTTTGAGATGACGCATATAGACATCATATCCCGTTTACAATAACTCAATTAAAGCTTGTATCCCGGTTAGAGAAACCAGAAAAAAAATATGCCAAATATATGTAAATCGATATTAGACAGGATACTGTGGCATGTAAACATCTTATTCTATTTACTTTTGTTTTTACATTTTAGCGGAAGCTTTTATCCAGAACGACTTACAGTCAGCGCATTCATCTTAAGATAGCGAGGTGGGTCAACCACAGATCTCAGTCATAGTAAAAAGTACATTACTCCTCAATAAAGTAGCTATCAGCAAAGTCAGTGTTAGTAGGGTCTGCCAGGCTCAGTTTCACATAGTATTCCAACTTAACTGCAAAAGGTGATTCTAACTAAAAAGTGTGGACACAGACTGTAGGCCTGACATGTAGCCTATAGTATTTATTCCTGCAGAAGTAAGTGTTTCTTGTAGTAAAATTAGAGTAAATGTTATAATTTTGTCTCAGGAACAAGAGTGGAGAATTTTTTTCTTTCATTTTGAGAAAATGTTCATGTGCGCTGGTGGACCTTGTGTAAACACGCCCTTTTTTTCAGCTACAGTTGACCACATTTCACTTTCAACCACATAAAATGTGTGAAATCGTTGTCACAGCTTTTCATTTCCTCACAACCAGAGGTGGAAAAAAAGTACCCAATTGTCATCCTTGAGTAAAAGTATAGATACTTTAATAGAAAGTTAAGTGAGTCAGCCAGTAAAATACTTTTAGACTTTTAGTCAAGTTTTAAAATATACTTATCAAAATGAATTGCTAAAATATACTTAAGTATCAAAAGTAAAAGTATAAATAATTTTAAATTCGTTATATTAAGCAAAGCAGACAGCAGCCTTTCATCTTGTTTTTTAAATGTATAGCTAGCCAGGGCACAGTCCAACATTATTTACAGAAGATACATGTGTTCAGTGAGTCTTCCAGGCCAGAGGTAGTGGGGATGACCACGTGTTCTTTTGATAAGCGCTTGGATTTGACCATTTTCCTGTCCTGCTAAGCATTCAAAATGTAACGAGTACTTTTGGTTGTCTGGGAAAATGTATGGAGTCAAAAGTACAGTATTTCCTTTAGGAATGTAGTGAAGTAAAAAAGTTGTCAAAATATAAATTGTTAAGTTAAGTGCAGATATCCCTAAAAACGAAGTAGTACTTTCAAGTATTTTTACACCACTGCTTACAACCAGTAAAGAAATTGATGTAATTTCGAATATTTGCAAGGAAAATCTCCCATGTTCCTAACAGAGGATCTATGCAAGCAGCACTTACACAGCCATGCTAGCCTCGGACTCTTGTGTTAGGGTTGAACTGGCTATTTGTATGCATAACCTTTATAATATTCCGGGGAAGCTATGCTACAATATTAAGTACATAAACTATGAGTAAATCAACTGTTGAAGACAAGAAGAACTACAACCGGCAACAGGAAGTGCGTCACGACGCTGGGATCAGCCTACACGCCGACGACAGGAGGAGCAAGTTTAAACCACGCTCCTCCTCCCTCGGACAGGCCAGCATTGAGCGGGAAATATCTCTCAGTATAAAAGAGAGAACAATAGGATGTGTCGCCCTCTTCTCTGTTTTGCCCTGCGAGGTAAAACAGCGAGACCGTATCTATACGAACCACACATATGCCACGCACGTGTTTGCATTAATTAAAGTACAGCTAAATCAGAAGTTACTATGTGCTGACTATTTTGTTCTGTTACCAGAAACGAACTGTCGCAACATTCACACTTGTTAGCCCTCACCTGAGGGCACGTAGGTAGCTATAGCCATGCTAGCCTCGGACTCACGTTAGCCCTCACCTGAGGGCACGCAGGTAGATATCAGCAGCCATGCTAGCCTCGGACTCACGTTAGCCCTCACCTGAGGGCACGCAGGTAGCTATCAGCAGCCAATCCAGTAAGGGTTGGAAGCTATAGCCAGCTTCGATTGGTCAATATCAACGCGACGTCGTGGAGTATGAGTCAAAACTTCAGTCCTGCGGTGTACAACTCCCTCGCCCGCTTCGCTTCCCTTCGTTGAAGATGAATGGGGCTCCGTAGTTTTATCGCCACCAAACGTGCTAGGATGGGCTTCCAGTGTAATCGTTTTCGCTCCCCAAGTGAGGCAGAAATGAAAGATAACTTTAGCGATGTCAAAGTTGATGCGTTCATTCCATCGCTGTATTACATTCTGATAAGCAAGGCTTTATTTAGTAGATTATTCGAAAGAGCGTCAAGTAATGACAGAAGATAAACTGTTGCATGTATGTATGTATGTATCTAATTATATACAAATTGACTAATAGTTTACCTAATGTCGGATTTGTTTCCCCCGCAACCCCCGTCAAAGAAAATCGTTCCGCTGTCCCTGGCCAAATTAGGAATATTCTGTTTATTCATAGCTGCAAGGATACTTGTGAGTGGGATATCAAAAGTGCTGATCAATTTATCCGGAAGAAGACCTTAACCGGGATATGAGCTATTAACGGGAATATTGGTGGTGACTGTTTCATCAAGGAATAATCAGAAGTGTCAAATGGGCAAGCGCCGTTGAACTTACCAATGCGTGATTCTTGAAATTCAATCAAAACACACATTCCACCAGACGTTACTTAATTAACTAATTTTTGCCCTCAATCTACCAATTTAAAAGATTGGTTATTTGTCCAAAGAAGTTAACATATCTTTCAAATGTAATAAAAAAATACATTCCACTACGCAAACCGACTGTTCTTGATAAGTTCTTGATAAATAAAAATAACATGCAAAGAAATGTTGAGCGAAATAAACGGAAGTTTGTGTCTACTTACAGTATAGAAAGCGAAGACAATCCAGAGTTTTCCTTTCACTAGTATTTGAACAGCAGCTTTTGAGCTGTGCTCTATGGGTTTGCAAACAGTGGGGTGGAGAATCCGACGGATGTATGCAGGTACCGTAACGGGAGGTACGCACAAGACAGCGCAGTATCATTACCGTAATATGTAGACTACTCGTTGCCGAGTAGGTTTTTCCATAAGCTCCGTCTTATTTTGAGAAATGCTATTCACTAATCCAAAAATCCTGACACGACGTGTTGCACCCCTTCTAGGGACGGCATGGGAAAGCTCGAGCAAGCCAGTGACTCAAGCCCCCGTAATAGGGTCAGAGACAGAGAATCCTAGTGGAGAGAGGGGGGCCGGCCAGGCAGAGACAGCAAAGGTGGTTCGTCACTCCAGTGCCTTGCCGTTCACCTTCGCATCCCTGGGTCAGACTACACTCAATCATAGGAGCCGAATGAAGAGTCTTCAGTAAAGACTTAAGGGTTGAGACTTAGTCTGCATCTCTCACATGGATCAGCAGACCATTCCATAAAAATGGATTAAGACATGTATGCTTGTTAACCCTCGCAAGGCTGCTCGCCCAGACGGCCTCAGGGCATGCGCAGACTGTCTGGCTGGAGTGTTTACGGATTTATTCAATCTCTTCCTATCCTAGTCTGCTGTCCCCACCTGCTTCAAGATGTCCACCATTGTTCCTGTACCCAAGGAAGTGAAGATAATAGAACTATCGCCCCGTAGCACTCACTTCTGTCATCATGAAGTGCTTTGAGAGGCTAGTTAAGGATCATATCACCTTCACCTTACCTGTCACTCTAGACCCACTTCAATTTGCTTACCGCCCCAATAGATCCACAGACGATGCAATCCACATCACACTGCACACTGCCCTATCCCATCTGAACAAGAGGAATACCTATGTAAGAATGCTGTTCATTGACTACAGCTTAGCCTTCAACACCATAGTACCCTCTAAGCTCATCATTAACCCCAGGGCCCAGGGTCTGAACCCCACCCTGTTCAACTGGGTCCTGGACTTCCTGACAGCCCCCCCCCCCCCCCCCCCCCCCTGTACTCCCTGTTCACCCATGACTGCATGGCCACGCACGCCTCCAACTCAATCATCAAGTTTGCAGACGACACAACAGTAGTAGGCCTGATTACCAACAATGACGAGACAGCCTACAGGGAGGAGGTGAGGGCCCTGGCAGAGTGGTGCCGGGAAAATAACTTCTTCTTACAATGTCAACAAAAACGAAGGAGCTGATTGTGAACTTCAGGAGAGAGCAGAGGGAGTACGCCCCCATCCACATCGACAGGGCCACAGTGGAGAAGGTGAAAAGCTTCAAGTTCCTCAGTGTACACATCACTGACAATCTGAAATGTTCCACCCATACAGAGAGTGTGTTGAAGAAGGCACAAAACAAATTCAGAGCATCCTGTCAGGCTGTATCACCACCTGGTACGTCAACTAAACCGTCCACAACCGCAGTGCTCTCAAGAGGGTAGTGCGGTCTGCCCAACGCATCACCGGGGGGGCAAACTGCCTGCCCTCCTGGACATCTACACCACCCGGTGTCACAGGAAGGCCAAGAAGATCATCAAGGACCTCAGCCACCCGAGCCACGACCTGTTCACCCCGCTACCATCCAGAAGACCATCAAGGACCTCAGCCACCCCGAGCCACGGCCTGTTCACCCCTCTACCATCCAGAAGGCGAGGTCAGTACAGATACATCAAAGCTGGGACCGAGAGACTGGAAAAACAGCTTCTATCTCAAGGCCATCAGACTGTTAAATAGTCACCACTAGCCGGACAGTACACTGCCCTGAACTTTAGTCACTGTCACTAGCTGGCTGCCACCCTGTTACTCAACCCTGCACCTTAGAGGCTGCTGCCCTGTGTACATAGTCATGGGACACTGGTCACTTTAATAATGGAACACTGGTCACTTTAATAATGGAACACTGGTCACTTTAATAATGAATCACTGGTCACTTTAATAATGGAACACTGGTCACTTTAATAATGGAACACTGGTCACTTTAATAATGGAACACTGGTCACTTTAATAATGGAACACTGTTCCCTTTAATAATGGAACACTGGTCACTTTAATAATGGAACACTGGTCACTTTAATAATGGAACACTGGTCACTTTAATAATGGAACACTGGTCACTTTAATAATGGGACCCTGGTCACTTTAATAATGGAACACTGGTCACTTTAATAATGGAACACTGGTCACTTTAATAATGGAACACTGGTCACTTTAATAATGGAATAATGTTTACATACTGTTTTACCCATTTTATATGTAAATACTGTATTTTCTAATCAAGGCCAATCTTATTTAACTATTGCTGTACATATACTATTCTATCCATGTATTCTTCAGATATACTACATATTCTATCCATGTATTCTACAGATATACTACATATTCTATCCATGTATTCTACAGATATACTACATATTCTATCCATGTATTCTACAGATATACTACATATTCTATCCATGTATTCTTCAGATATACTACATATTCTATCCATGTATTCTTCAGATATACTACATATTCTATCCATGTATTCTACAGATATACTACATATTCTATCCATGTATTCTTCACATATACTACATATTCTATCCATGTATTCTTTAGATATACTACATATTCTATCCATGTATTCTACAGATATACTACATATTCTATCCATGTATTCTACAGATATACTACATATTCTATCCATGTATTCTTCAGATATACTACATATTCTATCCATGTATTCTTTAGATATACTACATATTCTATCCATGTATTCTTCAGATATACTACATATTTTATCCATGTATTCTACAGATATACTACATATTCTATCCATGTATTCTACAGATATACTACATATTCTATCCATGTATTCTTCACATATATTACATATTCTATCCATGTATTCTACAGATATACTACATATTCTATCCATGTATTCTACAGATATACTACATATTCTATCCATGTATTCTTCAGATATACTACATATTCTATCCATGTATTCTTTAGATATACTACATATTCTATCCATGTATTCTTCAGATATACTACATATTCTATCCATGTATTCTTCAGATATACTACATATTCTATCCATGTATTCTACAGATATACTACATATTCTATCCATGTATTCTTCAGATATACTACATATTCTATCCATGTATTCTTCAGATATACTACATATTCTATCCAAATACTGTCCATAATGTCTATACATCCCATCACATACAGTATATACAGTACCAGTCAAAAGTTTGGACACCTACTCATTCAAGTGTTTTAGTTTATTTTGGCAATTTTCTACATTGTAAAATAATAGTGAAGACATCAAAACTATGAAATAACACATATGGAATCATGTAGTAACGGGGAAAAAAAGTGTTAAACAAATCAAAATATATTTTATATTTGAGATTCTTCAAAGTAGCCACCCTTTGCCTTGATGACAGCTTTGCACACCCATTGGCATTCTCTCAACCAGCTTCACCGGGAATGCTTTTCCAACAAGTGCCGAGCACTTGTAGGTTACTTTACCTTCACTCTGCTGTTCAACTCATCCTAAACCATCTCAATTGGGTTTGTGTTAGGTGATTGTGGAGGCCAGGTCATCTGATGCATCACTCCATCACTCTCCTTCTTTATTTATTTATTTATTTATTTCACCTTTATTTAACCAGGTAGGCAAGTTGAGAACATGTTCTCATTTACAATTGCGACCTGGCCAAGATAAAGCAAAGCAGTTCGACAACATACAACAACACAGAGTTACACATGGAGTAAAACAAACATACAGTCAGTAATACAGTAGAAAAACAAGTCTATATACAATGTGAGCAAATGAGGAGAGATAAGGGAGGTAAAGGCAAAAAAAAGGCCATGGTGGCAAAGTAAATACAATATAGCAAGTAAAACACTGGAATGGTGGATTTGTAGTCGAAGAAAGTAGAAATAGAAATAATGGGGTGCAAAGGAGCAAAATAAATTAAATAAATAAATACAGTAGGGGAAGAGGTAGTTGTTTGGGCTAAATTATAGATGGGCTATGTACAGGTGCAGTGATCTGTGGGCTGCTCTGACAGCTGGTGCTTAAAGCTAGTGAGGGAGATAAGTGTTTCCAGTTTCAGAGATTTTTGTAGTTTGTTCCAATCATTAGCAGCAGAGAACTGGAAGGAGAGACGGCCAAAGGAGGAATTGGCTTTGGGGGTGACCAGAGAGATATAACTGCTGGAGCGCGTGCAAATTTGGACAGATTTCCACCGGTCTAATGTCCATTGCTCATGTTTCTTGGCCCTTTAGAAGTAGTTTCTTTGCAGCAAATCGACCATGAAGGCCTGATTCACGCAGTCTCCTCTGAACAGTTGATGTTGAGATGTGTCTGTTACTTGAACTCTGTGAAGCATTTATTTGGGCTGCAATTTCTGAAGATGGTAACTCTAATGAACTTGTCCTCTGCAGCAGATGTAACTCTGGGTCTTCCTTTCCTGTGGCGGTCCTCATAAGAGCCTGTTTCATCATAGCGCTTGATGGTTTTTGTGACTGCACTTGAAGAAACGTTCAAAGTTTTGACTGACCTTCATGTCATAAAGTAATGATGGACTGTTTTTTATCTTGGCTTATTTGAGCTGTTCTTGCCACAATATGGTCTTTTACCAAATAGGGTTATCTTCTGTATACCACCCCTACCTTGTCACAACACAACTGATTGGCTCAAACACATTAAGAAGGAAAGATATTCCACAAATGTACTTTTAACTAGGCACACCTGTTAATTGAAATGCATTCCAGGTGACTACCTCATGAAGCTGGTTGAGAGAATGCCAAGAGTGTGTAAAGCTGTCATCAAGGCAAAGGGTAGCTACTTTGACGAATCTCAAATATATATTTTGATTTGTTTAACACTTTTTTGGTTAGTACATGATTCCATATGTATTATTTCATAGTGTTGATGTCTTCACTATTATTATAATGGGTAAACCCTTGAATGAGTAGGTGTGTCCTAACCTTTGACTGGTACTGTATATATTTATTCTCCTCATCCTATTATTTCTATATTTCTTAATTCCATTATTTTACTTTTTAGATTTGTGTGTATTGTTAGATATTACTGCACTGTTGGAGCTAGGAACACAAGGATTTCGCTACACCCGCGATAACATCTGCTAAATATGTGTATGCGACCAATACAATTTGATTTGAACGATAAGGAGGCCTTCGTCTTGTGACCGTAGTGTACGTGTAGGTATGTACGGCAGGGCAATATCGGAGAGATGGGTAGGAGCAAGTCCATATAATGCATTGTAGGTTAGCAGTAAAACCTTCAAATCAGCCTTGATACCATTTTATTCAAGTGATGTACCAGAAATATGGGTTAGGGATGGTGTGGGTGTTAGTTATGTGGGATGTGACTGTACTTTATCTTCAGAGGAACCCTGATAACGGCAGCTTGCTGTCCAAACTGTATTGCACTGGAGCGATAGTGTGCAGCTACAACTGTGTCCCAAATGACACCCTATTCCCTATGTAGTGTACTACTTTAGACCAGGACCTTATAGAACCCTATTCCCTATATAGTGCACTACTTTAGACCAGAGCCCTATAGAACCCTATTCCCTATATAGTGCACTACTTTTGACCAGGGCCCTATACAGGGTGCCGTTTTGGACACACCCTAACTATTTTTCTTCCTTTTTCTTTCTATGTGTTTTATCTCCACCCACACAGAGCTGTCATCCAGTCCCATTCATCCACCCACAGCCCACAGCAACCAATCAGGCTTCAGGAGCTAAACATTCCATTTCATCAATAATGTACATTGGCTCAGTGACAGATTTATTATTGACTGTGTCAAGCGATAGTTGCATTCAGAGTTCCCGTGTGTGTGTGTGTGTGTGTGTGTGTGTGCGCGCGTGTGTGTGTGTGTGTGTGTGTGTGTGTGTGTGTGTGTGTGTGATAGCTCTTGTTTGTTAACCCTTCAACATCCAATTGTCGAGACCTTTAAAACACAACATAACACAGTGGCAAGGTTGGGTAGGTAACTTTCTAAATGTAATCTGTTACAGTTACTAGTTACCGGTCCAAAATTGTAATCCGTAATGTAGCTTTTTTGTTGTTGTTGGGATTACCCCAAAATCAGTTACGTAATCTGATTACGTTCAGTTACTTTTAGATTACTTTCCTCCCTAAGAGGCGTTAGAAGAAGACAATTAAAACGGATCCAGCAAACACATTGGGTGTGATGTCATAGTTTCCCCTCAGACTGCCTCAGGTGGAACAAACTTAAACGTGTGTACCTTTTAAAAAAAAATGTTTTATCAACGTTGAATTGAATGTCACTGGGAAAACAGAAAGGGGTCATAATGTAAGTTTTAGAAAACATACTTTCTGAATTTAAAAGTTAAAAAAAGTACTCTAGTTTTGCAACAAAAAAAAAGTATCTGCAATCTGATTACTTTATGTTAGCTGGCAACAGTTCGTATTGTTTTTTTAAATCAGATTATATGTAACTGATTTTGGGGTTCCCGAGTGGAGCAGCGGTCTAAGGCACTGCATCTCAGCGCTAGAGACGTCACTACAGATACCCCGGTTCAATCCCGGGCTGTATCACAACCGGCCGTGATCGGGAGTCCCATAGGGGCGCCGCACAATTGGGCCACTGTCTGTCCTGGGTTAGGGGACGGTTTTGCCGTCATTGTAAAAATTAGAATTCATTTCTTAACTGACTTGCCTAGTTAAATAAAGGTTAAACAGAGAGAGAGAGAGAGGGGAGGGGGAAGAGAGAGAGAGAGAGGGGGGGTAAGAGAGTGAGAGAGGGGGGGAAGAGAGCGAGAGAGGAGGGGAAGAGAGAGAGAGAGGGGGGAAGAGAGCGAGAGAGAGGGGGGGAGAGAGCGAGAGAGCGACAGAGAGAGGGGGGGAGAGAGCGAGAGAGAGGGGGGGAAGAGAGAGAGAGAGAGAGAGGGGGGAAGAGAGAGAGAGGGGGGTAGAGAGCGAGAGAGAGGGGGGGAAGAGAGCGAGAGAGGGGGGGAAGAGAGCGAGAGAGAGGGGAGGGGAAGAGTGCGAGAGAGAGAGAAAGAGAAAGAAAGAGGTCATGGGCTCCTGAGTTCTTCTGAAAAAAATTGAATTAGAGTTGGATAAATGTAGATAAATTGTTTCACAAGGACTCATACAGGACATTACCCTCTACATCACAACCTACAAGGACTTATACAGGACACTACCCTCTACATCACAACCTACAAGGACTTATACAGGACACTACCCTCTACATCACAACCTTATACAGGACACGACCCTCTACATCACAACCTACAAGGACTTATACAGGACACTACCCTCTACATCACAACCTACAAGGACTTATACAGGACACTACCCTCTACATCACAACCTTATACAGGACACGACCCTCTACATCACAACCTACAAGGACTTATACAGGACACTACCCTCTACATCACAACCTACAAGGACTTATACAGGACACTACCCTCTACATCACAACCTTATACAGGACACTACCCTCTACATCACAACCTACAAGGACTTATACAGGACACTACCCTCTACATCACAACCTACAAGGACTTATACAGGACACTGCCCTCTACATCACAACCTACAAGGACTCATACAGGACACTACCCTCTACATCACAACCTTATACAGGACACTACCCTCTACATCACAACCTACAAGGACTTATACAGGACACTACCCTCTACATCACAACCTACAAGGACTTATACAGGACACTACCCTCTACATCACAACCTACAAGGACTCATACAGGACACTACCCTCTACATCAAAACCTACAAGGACTTATACAGGACACTACCCTCTACATCACAACCTACAAGGACTTATACAGGACACTACCCTCTACATCACAACCTACAAGGACTCATACAGGACACTACCCTCTACATCACAACCTACAAGGACTTATACAGGACACTACCCTCTACATCACAACCTTATACAGGACACTACCCTCTACATCACAACCTACAAGGACTTATACAGGACACTACCCTCTACATCACAACCTACAAGGACTTATACAGGACACTACCCTCTACATCACAACCTACAAGGACTTATACAGGACACTACCCTCTACATCACAACCTTATACAGGACACTACCCTCTACATCACAACCTACAAGGACTTATACAGGACACTACCCTCTACATCTCAACCTACAAGGACTTATACAGGACACTACCCTCTACATCACAACCTACAAGGACTTATACAGGACACTACCCTCTACATCACAACCTTATACAGGACACTACCCTCTACATCACAACCTTATACAGGACACTACCCTCTGCATCACAACCTACAAATTCCATACCTAAAACCTTGATTTTGGGAAAAATGATCTGAAAGGATTATTTCTACAAAGAACTACAAAGAAAAAATATCTAACAAACCATAACTTCGCATAAGAAACACAGTGGAACCTGGAAATACCATCCAACACAACACTGAGCGAGTAATGTTCAGTCTGAACCTACTTCTGAAGCCAAAAAGCAAAGGACAATCATCTCTGGGTCATTTTGTTTTATAAAGCTATGTAAGTAAGGCTACCAAGCTGCAAGGACAGACCCGACCTGGCTGCCACTTCAATTAGCGCTGAAGTTTGAAGTGAGATTGTGTGAAAACTCCTGAGCCTAACAATGGCAGTTTCACAGCCTCCACCACCCAAATGCAGAGGCATTTGAAGCCCCGTCCGCCTGTGCAGAGATCATTACAATACAATACACCTTGGATATTAAAAATAACACTGCATGGAATAAGTACAAAAATAAGCTTTTCAAGGACAATCCAGAGACACTGCGACAAAGAGAGGAATGTAATTTTCCTATAAGAGCACTCTACCCCTATGTCAAGAGAGAGGGTTTTGGCCCAGGGTGGAAACTCGGAACACTAGACAATGAGGAAATTGAGCAGTTCCAGCAAGACTTTTACGGGATCAAAGAGAGAGAGCACAGCGGGAAAATCTCTCTCTCTCTCTCTGTGATGACTCCCCCATTCTGAGTGAGTCTGATCACACCTCTTCAAACTGTCCTGCAGACGAGGATAGTCCCCCCCGCCAGCACTGAACACACCCAGGTCCCACAACTGCACTGCTCCTCCACCATTGAGAGGGATAAATTCATAGAGCTGTAGAGAGACATGGTGGAGCTCAGAGAGCTAGTCCACACAATCCAGAAAGAACAAACACACAAAACACACCAGCACAAGACCCGGAGGGCAGAAGGTGGAGATGGACGGCTGTCTGAGAGAGATGGTTGCTCTATGGACTGAGGTGAGAGAATTTAAAAAGGAGAGAGAGGAACACATGGAACAGATAACAGCACTGAAGGAGGAGAGAAAGGAACACATGGAACAGATAACAGTACTAAAGGAGGAGAGAGAGGAACAGATAACAGCACTGAAGGAGGAGGTGAGAAAGCTGAGGTGTAACAGAGAGCAAGACGCTCCCCAAGAGAAGCCAGCAGAACAGCCCACCTCAGACCTGGACCACAACCTCAACACCACAATGGGACAGACAACACAGGACCCACCAACCCAACAGACCCCAATCCCTCCTAACAGCCCCCCCTGTCAGCTCCTCCGATAGCCCTCCTGATAACCCCCTCCACATCCACTGAGAACACACAAAAGCCAGAAATGGTGCTACTCATTGACTCAAATGGTAAAATACATTCAAGAGAATAAACTTTATTTCCCAAACACAAAGTGGCTAAACTCTGGTGCCCAAACACTAAGCATGCCTTGGAGCTGTTGTCAGAGGACAGACTAGGGTCCACCAGCCACATCATAATTCACACGGACACAAATGACCTGAGGGCCAGGCAGGAAAGGGTGCCCACAGCAACTCAAGGGAGTGATTCAAAAATCTTCTTCCACTTTCCCCAACGCACAAGTGGTTACCTTCACCCTGCTACCACAACAAGACATTCACCTTGACACCATACAGGGTTAATGCAAGCACTTCCCAGGACTGTGCCTCAAAACCTAACGTCTACCTGGGCCACCATTCCACCCTGGACTAGTTTAGGCTTTGCAACCAGGTCCACCTATACAATGCAGCAATCTCAACTTTTGCCAGGACCCCTGAAGGACGTCAACCTCAACCGTCGCCACAGCACCTCACAAAAGAGCAACAGAGCAATGGACACCCCGCTCCGACCCACAAGACACTCTGCCAGACCAGCGAGACCACCTCCCAAAGGACCTGCACCGAGAGAACCAACGCCAAGAGGACCTACTTATTTCACCTTTATTTAACCAGGTAGGCTAGTTGAGAACAAGTTATCATTTGCAACTGCGACCTGGCCAAGATAAAGCATAGCAATTCGACACATACAACAACACAGAGTTACACATGGAATAAACAAAACATACAGTCAATAATACAGTAGAACAAAAGAAAACAAAAAGTCTATATACAGTGAGTGCAAATGAGGTAGGATAAGGGAGTTAAGGCAATAAATTGGCCATGGTGGCGAAGTAATTACAATATAGCAATTAAACACTGGAGTGATAGATGTGCAGAAGATGAATGTGCAAGTAGAGATACTGGGGTGCAAAGGAGCAAGATAAATAAATAAATAAATACAGTATGAGGACGAGGTAGGTAGATAGATGGGCTGTTTACAGATGGGCTATGTACAGATGCAGTGATCTGTGAGCTGCTCTGACAGCTGGTGCTTAAAGCTAGTGAGGGAGATATGAGTCTCCAGCTTCAGAGATTTTTGCAGTTTGTTCCAGTCATTGGCAGCAGAGAACTGGAAGGAGAAGCGGCCAAAGGAAGAATTGGCTTTGGGGGTGACCAGTGAGATATACCTGCTGGAGCGCGTGCTACGGGTGGGTGCTGCTATGGTGACCAGTGAGCTGAGATAAGGCGGGGCTTTACCTAGCAGAGATTTGTAGATAACCTGTAGCCAGAGGGTTTGGCGACGAGTATGAAGCGAGGGCCAACCAACGAGAGCGTACAGGTCGCAGTGGTGGGTAGTATATGGGGCTTTGGTGACAAAACGGATGGCACTGTGATAGACTGCATACAGTTTGTTGAGTAGAGTGTTGGAGGCTATTTTATAGATGACATCACCGAAGTCGAGGATCGGTAGGATGGTCCGTTTTACGAGGGTATGTTTGGCAGCATGAGTGAAGGATGCTTTGTTGCGATATAGGAAGCCGATTCTAGATTTAATTTTGGATTGAAGATGCTTAATGTTAGTCTGGAAGGAGAGTTTACAGTCTAACCAGACACCTAGGCATTTGTAGTTGTCCACATATTCTAAGTCAGAGCCGTCCAGAGTAGTGATGCTGGATGGGCGAGCAGGTGCGGGCAGTGATCGATTGAATCAAATCAAATCAAATGTATTTATATAGCCCTTCTTACATCAGCTGATATCACAAAGTGCTGTACAGAAACCCAGCCTAAAACCCCAAACAGCAAGCAATGCAGGTGTAGAAGCACGGTGGCTAGGAAAAACTCCCTAGAAAGGCCAAAACCTAGGAAGAAACCTAGAGAGAAACCAGGCTATGAGGGGTGGCCAGTCCTCTTCTGGCTGTGCCGGGTGGAGATTATAACAGCACATGGCCTAGATGTTAAAATGTTCATAAATGACCAGCATGGTCAAATAATAATAATCACAGTAGTTGAGGGTGCAACAAGTCAGTAACACAAGAGTAAGTGTCAGTTGGCTTTTTCATAGCCGATCTTTGAGAGTATCTCTACCGCTCCTGCTGTCTCTAAAGAGTTGAAAACAGCAGGTCTGGGACAGGTAGCACGTCCGGCGAACAGGTCAGGGTTCCATAGCTGCAGGCAGAACAGTTGGAACTGGAGCAGCAGCACGGCCAGGTGAACTGGGGAGAGCAAGGAGTCATCAAGCCAGGTAGTCCTGAGGCATGGTCCTAGGGCTCAGGTCCTCCGAGAGAGAGAAAGAAAGAAAGAGAAAGAGAGAATTAGAGAGAGCATATTTAAATTCACACAGGACACCGGAAAAGACAAGAGAAATACTCCTGATGTGACAGACTGACCCTAGCCCCCCGACACATAAACTACTGCAGCATAAATACTGGAGGCTGAGACAGGAGGGGTCAGGAGACACTGTGGCCCCATCTGATGAAACCCCCGGACAGGGCCAAACAGGTAGGATATAACCCCACCCACTTTGCCAAAGCACAGCCCCCACACCACTGGAGGGATATCTCCAACCACCAAAATAGCATGCATTTTGTTTTACTTGTATTTAAGAGCAGTTGGAGGCCACGGAAGGAGAGTTGTATGGCATTAAAGCTCGTCTGGAGGTTAGTTAACACAGTGTCCAAAGAAGGGCCAGAAGTATACAGAATGGTGTCGTCTGCGTAGAGGTGGATCAGAGAATCACTAGCAGCAAGAGCGACATCATTGATGTATACAGAGAAGAGAGTTGGCCCGAGAATTGAACCCTGTGTCACCCCCATAGAGACTGCCAGAGGTCCAGACAACAGGCCCTCCGATTTGACACACTAAACTCTATCAGAGAAGTAGTTGGTAAGCCAGGCGAGGCAATCATTTGAGAAACCAAGGCTGTCGAGTCTGCCAATAAGAATGTGGTGATTGACAAAGTCGAAAGCCTTGGCCAGGTCGATGAATACGGCTGCACAGTAATGTCTCTTATCGATGGGGGTTAGGATGTCGTTTAGGACCTTGAGCGTGGCTGAGGTGCACCCATGACCAGCTCTGAAACCAGATTGCATAGTGGAGAAGGTACGGTGGGATTCGAAATGGTCGGTGATCTGTTTGTTTACTTGGCTTTCGAAGACTTTAGAAAGGCAGGGCAGGATGGATATAGGTCTGTAACAGTTTGAGTCTAGAGTGTCTCCCCCTTTGAAGAGGGGGATGACCGCGGCAGCTTTCCAGTCTTTGGGGATCTCAGACGATATGAAAGAGAGGTTGAACAGGCTAGTAATAGGGGTTGCAATCATTTCGGCAGATAATTTTAGAAAGAGAGGGTCCAGATTGTCTAGCCCAGCTGATTTGTAGGGGTCCAGATTTTGCAGCTCTTTCAGAACATCAGCTATCTGGATTTGGGTGAAGAAGAAATGGTGGAGGAGCGGGAGCAGGTGTGACACATAATAGGAAATTTGAAATGTCTTTATTCTTTCGAAACTTTTGTCAGTGTAATGTTTATTTTTTACTGTTAATTTCACTTTTGTTTATTATCTATTTCACTTGCTTTGGCAATGTAAAGATGTGTGTTCCCATGTCAATAAAGCCCTTTGAATTGAATTGAATTGAATTGAATTGAATTGAATTGAGAGAGAGAGACTTGTGCTTCTGAATGCTTCGGTTCGTCTGGTGACTATTAGGCGAACCGGAAGAATGTGCTCGCATGCTCCCTTAAATTATCTTCGTATGAAAAACTAGGAAAAAGCGGCAATAGTACTGTTTGTCCATCTTGAGCCAATAGTAGCCTATAGTCCCAATTAAACTAAGATAACTCAAGAAATCTGTAGTTCTTTTTGACGTTTTTGCCGAAGATGTCTTCACATCTAACTAAGATGTTGGGTGCAGTATTTGTCAAGTAAAGAAAATTGCATGAAAATGAGTCATCTGTCGTTGAATGACAACAAACACTTCGTTAAAGAATCTGCTACCGAACTTCGGCTTCCCTCAGGAAAAACATGTGTGTGCATGAACAGCCTAAAAAACCTTGCCGAAGACCAAAACGTTACAAAATGTAATCATATGTGCATGAGCTGTTTCGGTGGGGAAGAATGCGGACGCCTTGACACAGAGACTTCCAGACTTCCACGGATCCTGCTCCAGTGAAAAGGAGCAGGGAGGCAGAGATGTGAAAATTACTTAGGAGTGTCAATGTTGTCCGTTATTATCCTATTTCCCATATCTTAAATTTAAGCCTACTAGAAAGTGTGTGCCCTTGGGCCTGGAGGGAAGCAAAAGTCATTCCGCTAACTAAGAATAGTAAAGCCCCCTTTAATGGCTGAAATAGCCGACCAATCAGCCTGTTACCAACCCTTAGTAAACTTCTGGAAAAACATTTATTTGACCAGATACAATGCTATTTTACAGTAAACAAATTGACAACAGACTTTCAGCACACTTATAGGGAAGGACATTCAACAAGCACAGCACTTACACAAATGACTGATGATTGGCTAAGAGAAATCTATGATAAAAAGATTGTGGGGGCTGTTTTGTTAGACTTCAGTGCGGCTTTTGACATTATTGATCATAGTCTGCTGCTGGAAAAACGTATGTGTTATGGCTTTACACCTCCTGCTATAATGTGGATGAAGAGTTACCTGTCTAACAGAACACAGTTCTTTAATGGAAGCCTCTCCAACATAATGCAGGTAGAATCTGGAATTCTCCAGGGTAGCTCTTTAGGCCCCTTACTTTTTTCAATCTTTGCCTCTGGCTTTGAGTAAAGTATGTGGATGACTCAACATTATACATGTCAGCTACTACAGCGACTGAAATGACTGCAACAAAGAGCTGCAGTCAGTTTCAGAGTGGGTGGCAAGGAATACGTTAGTCCTAAATATTTCAAAAACTAAAAGCATTGATAATGAATAATGTGGAAATTGAGCAAGTTGAGGAGACTAAACTGCTTGGAGTAACCCTGGATTGTAAACTGTCATGGTCAAAACATATTGATAAAACAATAGCTAAAATGGAGAGAAATCTATCCATAATAAAGCGCTGCTCTGCCTTCTTAACAACACTATCAACAAGGCAGGTCCTACAGGCCCTAGTTTCTGCCTTCTTAACAACACTATCAACAAGGCAGGTCCTACAGGTCCTAGTTTTGTCACACCTGGACTACTGTTCAGTCGTGTGGTCAGGTGCCACAAAGAGGGACTTAGGAAAATTGTAATTGGCTCAGAACAGGGCAGCACGGCTGGCCCTTGGATGTACACAGAGAGCTAACATTAATAACATGCATGTCAATCTCTCCTAGCTCAAAGTGGAGGAGAGATTGACTTCATCATTACTAGTAAATACTAGTATTAGTATTTGTGAGAGGTATTGACATGTTGAATGCACCGAGCTATCTGTTTAAACTACTAGCACACCCATGCATACCCCACAAGTCATGCCACCAGAGGTCTCTTCACAATTCCCAAGTCCAAAACAGACTATGGGAGGCACACAGTACTACATAGAGCCATGACTAAATGGAACTCTATTCCACATCAGGTAACTGATTCCAGCAGTACAATTAGATTTTTCAAAACGGATAAAAATACACCTTATGGAACAGCGGGGACTGTGAAGCAACACAAACACAGGCACAGACACATGCATACACACACACACGATAACGAACACACTTTAAACACATGGCTTTTGTGTTGTAGATATGTGGTAGTAGAGTGGTGGCCTGAGGGCACACACTTAATATGTTGTGAAATTTGTTGTTAATGTATTGTAATGATTTTCAAAATTGAATAACTGCCTAAATTTTGCTGGACCCCAGAAAGAGTAGCTGCTGCCTTGGCAGGAACTAATGGGGATCCCTAATAAACCCCAGGAAGAGTAGCTGCTGCCTTGGCAGGAACAAATGGGGATCCATAATAAACCCCAGGAAGAGTAACTGCTGCCTTGGCAGGAACTAATAGGGATCCATAATAAACCCCAGGAAGAGTAGCTGCTGCCTTGGCAGGAACTAATAGGGATCCATAATAAACCCCAGGAAGAGTAGCTGCTGCCTTGGCAGGAACTAATGGGGATCCATAATAAACCCCAGGAAGAGTAGCTGCTGCCTTGGCAGGAACTAATGGGGATCCATAATAAACCCCAGGAAGAGTAGCTGCTGCCTTGGCAGGAACTAATGGGGATCCATAATAAATACAAATACAAGGAAGAAGAGAAAGGGTTAACGGTGGAGCAACTGAAAATGGAGTCCCACCCTTCCTCCTCCGCTTACCCTTCCTGTCCAAACTGAGTCAGTCCGTCATATCCTTTCTCTCTCTTTAATGGACATCTTGTTCTGGGCTGTACTATTACACAGTACTTTAGTTATTTCAAAATGCTTAAAAATGCTTCCTCTCCTCGTCTCCTCTACTGTACTCTCTTTCATCTGACTGGAAAGAGAGAGAGAACAAATTGATGAGGCCACAGAGGCGGTTTCCGGGAAAATCTCGGATACAAAAAAGGTCCTGTTTTTATTTAGTTTTACATGTTTATATTTAACCAGGCAAGTGAGTTTAAGTATAAATTCTTATTTACATTGACGGCCTACCAAAAAGCAAAAGGCTTCCTGCAGGGATGGGGGCTAGGATAAAAAAATACAAATGTATGACAAAACACACATCACAACAAGAGAGACACCACAACACCACATAAAGAGAGACCTAAGACAACAACACAGCATGGCAGCAACACCTGACAACACAGCATGGTAGAAACACAACATGACAACAACACGGTAGCAACACAACATGGCAGCAGCACAACATGGTAGCAGCACAAAACATGGTACAAACATTGGGCACAGACAACAGCACAAAGGACAAGAAGGTAGAGACAACAATACATCACACAAAGCAGCCACAACTGTCAGTAAGAGTGTCCATGATTGAGTCTTTGAATGAAGAGATTGAGATAAAACTGTCCAGTTTGAGTGTTTGTTGCAGCTCGTTCCAGTCGCTAGCTGCAGCGAACTGAAAAGACGAGCGACCCAGGGATGTGTGTGCTTTGGGGACCTTTAACAGAATGTGACTGGCAGAACGGTTGTGGTTTGTGGAGGACGATGGCTGCAGTAGGTATCTCAGATAGGGGGTAGTGAGGCCTAAGAGGGTTTTATAAATAAGCATCAACCAGTGGGTCTTGCGACGGGTATACAGAGATGACCAGTTTACAGAGGAGTATAGAGTGCAGTGATGTGTCATATAAGGAGCATTGGGTGGCAAATCTGATGGCCGAATGGTAAAGAACATCTAGCCGCTCGAGAGCACCCTTACCTGCCGATCTATAAAATGACGTCTCCGTAATCTAGCATGGGTAGGATGGTCATCTGAATCATCGATCGTTCAAGTGCTGTTAACAGTACGGTAGTGATAACAGTCTGTGTCTCCTATCAACAGCTGATGTCAGTAAAGCTGTAGGTCCAGGCAGCCAGACTGACTCAGAGAGACTTGGATACCAGTAAAGCTGTAGGTCCAGGCAGCCAGACTGACTCAGAGAGACTTGGATACCAGTAAAGCTGTAGGTCCAGGCAGCCAGACTGACTCAGAGAGACTTGGATACCAGTAAAGCTGTAGGTCCAGGCAGCCAGACTGACTCAGAGAGACTTGGATACCAGTAAAGCTGTAGGTCCAGGCAGCCAGACTGACTCAGAGAGACTTGGATACCAGTAACGCTGTAGGTCCAGGCAGCCAGACTGACTCAGAGAGACTTGGATACCAGTAAAGCTGTAGGTCCAGGCAGCCAGACTGACTCAGAGAGACTTGGATACCAGTAAAGCTGTAGGTCCAGGCAGCCAGACTGACTCAGAGAGACTTGGATACCAGTAAAGCTGTAGGTCCAGGCAGCCAGACTGACTCAGAGAGACTTGGATACCAGTAAAGCTGTAGGTCCAGGCAGCCAGACTGACTCAGAGAGACTTGGATACCAGTAAAGCTGTAGGTCCAGGCAGCCAGACTGACTCAGAGAGACTTGGATACCAGTAACGCTGTAGGTCCAGGCAGCCAGACTGACTCAGAGAGACTTGGATACCAGTAACGCTGTAGGTCCAGGCAGCCAGACTGACTCAGAGAAAGTGTTTTTGTCATCAGAAAGGGTTGCTGGCTGCTTCTCTGCCTCGATCAAGGTTCAAGTTTTATTAGTCGTATGTACGGGATGCGCATGGTATAGATTGTCCAAAGAAGGGTTGGTTAGTTCTCGACAATACAACATTAATAAATAATAAAAGATAAGAATAGGAACATAAAGTTAAAGTCTCAGTAGAATAGCAGCATGAATGTATATGTGTGTGTGTGTGTGAGTGTGTGTGTGTAGCATGAATGTATATGTATGTGTGTGTGTGTGAGTGTGTGTGTGTAGCATGAATGTATATGTATGTGTGTGTGTGTAAGTGTGTGTGTGTAGCATGAATGTATATGTATGTGTGTGTGTGTGAGTGTGTGTGTGTAGCATGAATGTATATGTATGTGTGTGTGTGAGTGTGTGTGTGTAGCATGAATGTATATGTATGTGTGTGTGTGTGAGTGTGTGTGTGTAGCATGAATGTATATGTGTGTGTGTGTGTGAGTGTGTGTGTGTAGCATGAATGTATATGTATGTGTGTGTGTGTGAGTGTGTGTGTGTAGCATGAATGTATATGTATGTGTGTGTGTGTAAGTGTGTGTGTGTAGCATGAATGTATATGTATGTGTGTGTGGGAGTGTGTGTGTGTAGCATGAATGTATATGTGTGTGTAGCATGAATATATGTGTGTGTGTAGCATGAATATGTGTGTGGTGTGTGTAGCATGAATATGTGTGTATGTGTGTGTGTGTGTGGGTGTGTGTGTGTGTGTGTGTGTGTGTGTAGCATGAATGTGTGTGTGTGTGTGTGTGTGTAGCGTGAATGTATGTGTGTGTAGCATGAATGTGTGTGTGTGTGGCGTGAATGTGTGTGTGTGTGTGTAGCGTGAATGTATGTGTGTGAGTGTATGTGTGCTAAGGTGTGGAGAATCAGAGCAGGTGGTCAGTCCAGTTCAAGTGTTCAACAGTCTGATGGCTTGTAGACGCCAACAGGCTTTAGAGACAGTTTCTATCAGACCTCATGCTCCGATACAGTCTGCCTTACGATAAGGGAGTGAACAGCTCATAGCTGGGGGTGTGTGTGTGTGTGTGGTCCTTGATGCTGCGTGTCTTTCCTCAGGCACCGTTTCCAGTAGATGTCCCGGACGGGTGGGAGCACGGTCCCAGTGATATACTGGGCCATCATCACCCGTTGGTAGGCCAGTCGGTCGTAGACTGAGAAATTCCCGTACCAGGCTGTGATACAACCGGTCAGGTGGGGCAGCAGAGGACACGCGGCCGGCATTCCCACATTTCTTCAGCCGCCTCAGAAAGTAGATACGCTGATGCGCCGTCTTAACTCTTGCCTCTTTATCCAGACTCTTGTCTCTGTACAGTAAGATACACACTGTTGGTGTACATGTTAAATCTCTCTCTCTCCTCTCTCTCTCTCTCTCTCTCTCTCTCTCTCTCTCTCTCTCTCTCTCCTGCTACAGTAACAGTCCTTCTCTCCTTATGAACAACTGATACCAGTAAAGCCTGGCCCAGGCATCCAGACAGACTCAGAGAGACTTGGATACCAGTAAAGCCTGGCCCAGGCATCCAGACAGACTCAGAGAGACTTGGATACCAGTAAAGCCTGGCCCAGGCATCCAGACAGACCCAGAGAGACTTGGATACCAGTAAAGCCTGGCCCAGGCATCCAGACAGACCCAGAGAGACTTGGATACCAGTAAAGCCTGGCCCAGGCATCCAGACAGACTCAGAGAGACTTGGATTCCAGAGAGCTGCTGACTTCTCCTCGTACCACAAGCCAGACATTTGCTCTAAAGCGAAGAGATCAAGTATTGCTATAATATTGCCGTGGCTGCCCTCTCTCCTCTCCATTGTATTCTCCTCTCCTCTCCTCTCTGTATCTGGTCTGGTGTTGCTATAAAACGGATATTTGGCAGCCATTGTCTCCATTCTCTCTGAAGCAAAGTGTGACCAGCTGTGAGTGTTGTATGTAAAGTAGCCACTGTAGCCCATGGTAACTACAGTAGTGTTAAAGTCACATACAATACTGCCAACCTTATGAATACCCTCTTCATAAGGCATTACACAGTACATGTGGTTATAATGCTTTATGCAATAGCTCATAAGGCCTGAATGTGGTTATAATGCTTAATGCATGGCTCATAAGGCCTGAATGTGGTTATAATGCTTTATGCATAGCTCATAAGGCCTGAACGTGGTTACAATGCTTTATGCATAGCTCATAAGGCCTGAACGTGGTTATAATGCTTTATGCATAGCTCATAAGGCCTGAACGTGGTTACAATGCTTTATGCATAGCTCATAAAGCCTGAACGTGGTTACAATGCTTTATTTATTTATTTATTTATTTATTTAACCTTTATTTTACTAGGTCTTTATTTAATTACCTTTATTTAATGATGAAAAGATTATTCATAGGAAGTGACAGCATAGTAATTCGACAGCTGTTTGATACTGTGGGGTTGTTACACGTACACCTGTCTCAGACCTATTGACATCCATTACAAAGAATACATTTTACCCCCCCCCCACTGTGTTCCCTTTGATCTTCACTGAATCAGATATTTTACATTTTAGTCATTTAGCAGATGCTCTTATCCAGAGAAACTTACAGTTAAGTTAGTGCATTCATCTCAAGAAAACTCTGTGAGACAACCACATATCACAGTCGCAGTAAGTACATTTTTCCCTCAAAATGATCAGCATAGTTAGTGCTAGTAGATGTCTTATTTAAGATACTTTTTGAACTCTGCTGTCCTAGCATCAGGGGGAAGCCGGTTCCACCAAAGGGTTGCATGGACAGAGAAGAGCTTTGACTGGTGTGAGCGGGAGATGACCTTCCGTAGAGGTGAGAGAGCTAAGCAACCAGTGGTAGCAAAATGGAGTGCTTGGGTTCGGGATGTAGGGTTTGAGCATAGTCTGAAGTTAGGGAGGGGCAGTTCCCCTTGCGGCTCCGTAGACAACAACCAGGGTCTTGTAGTTGATGCGAGCTTCGACTGAATGCCGTTGGAGTGTGCGGAGGAGCGGGGTGACATGGGAGAACTTGGGCAGGTTGAACATCAGGCGGGCTGCGGCATTCTGGGTAAGTTACAGGGGTTTGATGGCACAAGCGGGGAGCCCGGCCAACAGAGTTGCAGTAGTCCAGACGGGGGCAGGGCGGATGGCCCCCACCCGGGAGGAGGGGCCTCGGAGCCCCCGTGTGAGGAGGGCGCTCTCGAGCCACTTCCTGTGTGGGAGGGGCCTCGAGCCCCCGGTGGGTGGGTCGTACCTCGGTCCACCCGGGGGAGGGTCGTCTCCGGGTCCCTTCCTGTGTGAGGTAGGGTCGTACCTCGGGTCCACCCAGGATGTTCCACTTCCTGTGTGAGGTAGGGTCGTACTCTACGGATGTTCCACTTCCTGTGTGAGGTAGGGTCGTACTCTACGGATGTTCCTCTTCCTGTGTGAGGTGGGGTCGTACTCTACGGATGTTGTAGAGCATGAACCTGCAGGAGCGAGTCACTGCTTTGATGTTTGCAGAGAATGACAGGGTGTCGTCCAAGGTCACACCAAGGTTCTTTGCACTTTGTGAGGGGCATACTTTGGAGTTGTCGACTGTGATGGAGAGGTTTTGGAGCGGGCAGGCCTACCCCGGTAAGAAGAGCAGCTCCGTCGAGGTTGAGCTTGAAGTGGTTGGCCAACATCCAAGCTGAGATGCATGCCAGGAACGCAAAGATGCGTGTCACCCCCTGGGTGTTGGAATGGGGGAATGAGAAAAGTAGTTGAGTGTCATCCGCATAGCAATGATAGGAGAGACCATGTGAGGATATGACGGAGCAGAGTGACTTGGTATATAGAGAAAAGAGGAGAGGGCCTAGAACTGAGCCCTAGGGGACACCAGTAGTGAAAAGAGAAGAGGGCCTAGAACTGATCCCTGGGGTACACCAGGAGTGAAAAGGAGAGAGGGCCTAGAACTGAGCCCTGGGGGACACCAGTAGTGAAAGCATGTGGTGCAGACACAGATCCTCTCCACGCCACCTTGTAGGAACGACCTGCCAGGTAGGGTGCAATCCAGCAGTGTGCAGGGCCTGAGACGCCCAGCCCTGAGAGGGTGGAGAGGAGGATCTGATGGTTCACGTGTTGAAGGCAGTGGATAGATCTAGAAGGATGAGAGGAGAGAGTGCGGAGAGCGTCCATGACACAAAGGAGAGTGGTCTTGGTTGAGTGACCCATCTTGAATCCTGACCGGATAGGGTAAAGAAGATCATAATGAGAGAGATAATGAGAGAGTAGGTCAGAGACTGCACACTCAAGTATTTTGTAAACAAAAGAAAGGGTTACCGGTGTCATGACGTTGGCCTGTGGGTAGGTTTATGACCCCCCCCAGAAATACCTTTCTCCCTTCCCTCTCTCTCTTGACTCTACAGAAGGACTCTTGAAGAAGCCTTTGTTAAACATAGAGAGTCTGGGAACATCAAAAGGTGGGGGGAAAGGAACCATATTTCGGTAATCCAACCAGTTGAGAGTATGCGTTGGTACTTAATGAATATGATGCCAGTTCGGATGTCAACTGAGACATTCTTATTAATGATAGGATGACATAAACTGTATCGTGGAAAGTTTACACATTATAGTTATCAGATTCACATTGAATTTTGTGCAATTTAAATGTTTAAATATGAAACTATTTGTGAAAAGTTGAAATGTAAATTTAGCTTCGAAATGAGAGAATTGGGTTTCATTAAAATGCAAATCATTTTATAAAATTTTTGACGTGTTTTTCTGGATTTTTTTGTTGTTGTTATTCTGTCTCTCACTGTTCAAATAAACCTACCATTAAAATTATAGACTGATAATTTCTTTGTCAGTGGGCAAACGTACAAAATCAGCAGGGGATCAAATACTTTTTTCCCTCACTGTAAGTGGTGAAGGACACGCCTCTCAGCACTAATTGATGATTGCCTAGCAGAGGTGAAGAAAAATACCCCCTCCAACAGAGGGGTTATTAGACAAATTGACCTGCTGAAACCTGTCGAAGTCAGTGTTTCAACACTTCACAGCCACAAATACTGAGCATTCATCAGTTCAAACAGCAATGATTAAGTAGGCTACTAGGTAGAGGGCCAGCACTTAACTAGAATATGCCCTAGTCAGACTATACCCATTTAACTAGAATATGCCCTAGTCAGACTATACCCATTTAACTAGAATATGCCCTAGACAGACTATACCCATTTAACTAGAATATGCCCTAGTCAGACTATACCAATTTAACTAGAATATGCCCTAGACAGACTATACCCATTTAACTAGAATATGCCCTAGCCGGACTATACCAACAACATCAATTTATTGAAAGACAAAGATATAATTAGGCTACTTTTTCAGAGATGAGTTGTCTTTCCAGAACTGTAGATGAGCACCGAGACTGGAGGTCTTTGAGGGCTCTGAGAATACTCCAAGAGGACAGGTATGTACACTTCTCCTCCAACAGACACACCCACCAGTTATTACAAAGCTAATACACAAATAGTCCTGCTGAAACCTGTCCAAGTCAATGTTTCAACACTTCACAGCCACAAGTACTGAACATTCAGCAGTTCTCACTATGTAACATACCCAGAGGGCAGCGTTCAGCTCATGAAAAATGAATGATGTTTCACACATTGTCTGATACTGTCACGCCCTGACCCGAGAGAGACGTTTTTTTTCTCTGTTTGGTTAGGTCAGGGTGTGATATGGGGTTGGCATTCTATGTCATATATTTCTTTGTGTTTGGCCGAGTATGGTTCCTAATCAGAGGCAGCTGTCTATCGTTGTCTCTGATTGGGAACCATATTTAGGCAGCCCTTTTTCCCACCTTCAGTTGTGGGATCTTGTTTTTTTTTTATAGCTGTTAGAAGCCTGCAAGACTTTCGTTCGTTGTGTTGTTTATTGTTTTTTTTTCTTTCTTCTGGTTCACCTTAAATAAAATGATGATGAACCCAACTCACGCTGCGCCTTGGTCTACCCATAACGACGAACGTCACAGATACAGTATCTGTTTAGGCTGCTGTGAGTCTCTGTTCTCTGTTGCTCAGGCTGGGGAGGTGAAGCGCTAGCCTGGCTAAGCCAGACTAAATGGTGTGCCCCTCAATGGTTTGCTAGCAATGGTGTGGTTCTATCTGGTAGCAATGGTCTGGTCACAATGGTCTGGTCACAATACTCTGGTCACAATACTCTGGTAGCAATACTCTGGTAGCAATGGTATGGCAGCAATACTCTGGTCACAATACAATGGTCTGGTCACAATACTCTGGTCACAATACTCTGGTAGCAATGGTATGGCAGCAATACTCTGGTCACAATACTCTGGTAGCAATACTCTGGTCACAATACTCTGGTCACAATGGTCTGGTCACAATACTCTGGTCACAATACTCTGGTAGCAATACTCTGGTCACAATGGTATGGCAGCAATACTCTGGTCACAAAGCTAGTGAGGGAGATATGAGTCTCCAGCTTCAGTGATTTTTGCAGTTAGTTCCAGTCATTGGCAGCAGAGAACTGAAAGGAAAGGCAACGAAAGTAGGAATTGGCTTTGGGGGTGACCAGTGAAATATACTTGCTGGAGAGCGTGCTATGGGTGAGTGCTGCTATGGTGACCAGTGAGCTGAGATAAGACGGGGCTTTACCTAGCAAAGACTTATAGATGACCTGGAGCCAGTGGGTTTGGCGACGAATATGAAGCGAGGGCCAGCCAACAAGAGCATACAGGTCGCAGTGGTGGGTAGTATATGGGGCTTTGGTGACAAAACGGATGGCACTGTGATAGGCTGCATCCAATTTGCTGAGGAGAGTGTTGGAGGCCATTTTGTAAATGACATCGCCGAAGTCAAGGATCGGTAGGATAGTCAGTTTTACGAGGGTATGTTTGGCAGCATGAGTGAAGGATGCTTTGTTGCGAAATAGGAAGCCAATTTTAGATTGAATTTTGGATTGGAGATGCTTAATGTGAGTCTGGAAGGAGAGTTTACAGTCTAACCAGACACCTAGGTATTTGTAGCTGTCCACATAGTCAGAACTGTGATGCTGGACGGGTGGGCAGGTGCGGGCAGCCATCAGTTGAAGAGCATGCATTTTGTTTTACTTGCATTTAAGAGCAATTGGAGGCCACGGAAGGAGAGTTGTACGGCATTGAAGCTCGTCTGGAGGTTAGTTAACACAGTGTCCAAAGAAGGGCCAGAAGTATACAGAATGGTGTCGTCTGCGTAGAGGTGGATCAGAGAATCACCAGCAGCAAGAGCGACATCATTGATGTATACAGAGAAAAGAGTGGGGCCGAGAATTGAACCCTGTGGCACCCCCATAGAGACTGCCAGAGGTCCGGACAACAGGCGATTTGACACACTGAACTCTGTCTGAGAAGTAGTTGGCGAACCAGACGAGGCAGTCATTTGAGAAACCAAGGCTGTTGAGTCTGCCGATAAGAATGTGGTGATTGACAGAGTCGAATGCCTTGGCCGGGTCGATGAAAACAGCTGCACAGTAATGTCTCTTATCGATGGCGGTTATGATATCGTTTAGGACCTTGAGAGTGGCTGAGGTGCACCCATGACCAGCTCGGAAACCAGATTGCATAGCGGAGTAGGTACGGTGGGATTCGAAATGGTCCGTGATCTATTTGTTATCTTGGCCTTCTAAGACCTTAGAAATAGATATAGGTCTGTAACAGTTTGGGTGATCTGTTTGTTTACTTGGCTTTCGAAGACTTTAGAAAGGCAGGGCAGGATGGATATAGGTCTGTAACAGTTTGAGTCTAGAGTGTCACCCCCTTTGAAGAGGGGGATGACCGTGGCAGCTTTCCAATCTTTGGTGGTTCTCAGACGATTTGAAAGAGAGGTTGAACAGGCTAGTAATAGGGGTTGCAACAATTTCGGCAGATAATTTTAGAAAGAGAGGGTCCAGATTGTCTAGCCCGGCTGATTTGTAGGTCCTTCAGAACATCAGCTATCTGGATTTGGGTGAAGGAGAAATGGGGGAGGCTTGGGCAAGTTGCTGTGGGGGGTGCAGGGCTGTCGACCGGGGTAGGGGTAGCCAGGTGGAAAGCATGGCCAATCGTAGAAAAATGCTTATTGAAATTCTCAATTATAGTGGATTTATCGTTGATAACAGTGTTTCCTAGTCCTCAGTGCAGTGGGCAGCTGGGAGGAGGTGCTCTTATTCTCCATGGACTTTACAGTGTCCCAGAACTTTTGGGAGTTTGTGCTACAGGATGCAAATTTCTGTTTGAAAAAGCTAGCCTTTGCTCTCCTAACTGCCTGTGTATATTGGTTCCTAACTTCCCTGAAAAGTTGCATATTGCGGGGCTATTCGATGCTAATGCAGTACACTACAGGTTGTTTTGTGCTGGTCGAGGGCAGTCAGGTCTGGAGGGAACCAAGGGCTATATCTGTTCCTGGTTCTACATTTTTTGAATGGGGCATGCTTATTTAAGATGGTGAGGAAAACATTTTTAAAGAATAACCAGGCATCCTCTACTGACGGAATGAGGTCAATATCCTTCCAGGATACCCGGGCCAGGTCGATTAGAAAGGCCTGCTCACTTTAGTGTTTTAGGGAGCGTTTGACAGTGATGAAGGGTGGTCGTTTGACCGGAGACCCATTATGGATGCAGGCAATGAGGCAGTGATCGCTGACATCCTGGTTGAAGACAGCAGAGGTGTATTTGAAGGGCAGGTTGGTCAGGATGATATCTATGAAGGTGCCCGTGTTTACGGATTTGGGGTTGTACCATATAGGTTACAACAGTAGTTAGATCAGCTTGATACAGGCTACAACAGAAGTTAGATTAGCTTGATACAGGCTACAACAGTAGTTAGATCAGCTTGATACAGGCTACAACAGTAGTTAGATTAGCTTGATACAGGCTTCAACAGTAGTTAGATCAGCTTGATCAAGTTTGTTTGAGTGCTTCTTGAAGCCTCCAGGTGGTCAGCGGAGGTGGTGGGAGGTGGTGGTGGGAGGTGGTGGTGGGAGGTGGGAGGTGGTGGTGGGAGGTGGTGGTGGGAGGTGGTGGTGGGAGGTGGTGGTGGTGGGAGCTGGTGGTGGTGGGAGCTGGTGGTGGGAGCTGGTGGTGGTGGGAGCTGGTGGTGGGAGCTGGTGGTGGTGGGAGCTGGTGGTGGGAGCTGGTGGTGGTGGGAGGTGGTGGGAGCTGGTGGTGGTGGGAGCTGGTGGTGGGAGCTGGTGGTGGTGGTGAGGAGGTAGTGGTGGGAGGTGGAGGTGGTGGGAGCTGGTGGTGGTGGGAGGTGGTAGTGGTGGTGGTGGGAGGTGGTGGTGGGAGGTGGTGGTGGTGGGAGGTGGTGGTGGGAGGTGGTGGTGGTGGGAGCTGGTGGTGGGAGGTGGTGGTGGTGGGAGCTGGTGGTGGTGGGAGGTGGTGGGAGCTGGTGGTTGGAGGTGGTGGTGGGAGGTGGTGGGAGGTGGTGGGAGCTGGTGGTTGGAGGTGGTGGTGGGAGGTGGTGGTGGTGGGAGGTAGTGGTGGGAGCTGGTGGTGGTGGGAGGTGGTGGTGGTGGTGGGAGGTGGTGGTGGTGGGAGGTGGTGGGAGCTGGTGGTTGGAGGTGGTGGTGGGAGGTGGTGGCCAGGTCAGCATGTCCAAGGGCAGGTAGGCAGGCAGCTCCACGTCATCTGGGTGTCTCTGCCGTCTGCAGCTGTATCGGGACTCTGTGATGAAGTTTGAGCTCACCACGGAATACAACCCACTCCTTACTTCAGAATTATCCTCCTGAGCAATGGAAAAAGCTGTCCCACTGCCACCTTTGCATGCATAGCCTCCACTTGGGTCACCGTTAGTGAAAAACAACCCCAAATCAGTAGGTATAATTCAAATGAAAACACACAGCGGTTAGCTAGCATTAGCTAGCTTGTTGACAACACTGATCTTCATCAATTTACAGGCAGGAATCCAGTTCATGATGTCAAGACTTCATCCTGCACTCATTTTGTTTTTGAAAAATAAAAAGTTTGTACAAATATTTACATAAAAACTATTAAATATGTACAGAATTTAAATGAGATCTCTGTCTAGGCTGCCACTGGGCACCATGGCCAGCAATGGTCTGTTTCAATCTGGTAGAAATGGCCTGGTAACTGCTGCTCTTTAATTATTTGTTACTTTTATTTTTTAATTTTTTTACTAATCTATTTTGTTTACTTAATAACACTTATTTTTCTTAAAACCGCATTGTTGGTTAAGGGCTTGTAGTAAGCATTTCACTGTAAGGTCTACACCTGTTGTATTCAGCATTTCACTGTAAGGTCTACACCTGTTGTATTCAGCATTTCACTGTGAGGTCTACTACACCTGTTGTATTCAGCATTTCACTGTGAGGTCTACCTACACCTGTTGTAATCAGCATTTCACTGTGAGGTCTACTAGACCTGTTGTATTCAGCATTTCACTGTAAGGTCTACACCTGTTGTAATCAGCATTTCACTGTAAGGTCTACTACACCTGTTGTAATCAGCATTTCACTGTAAGGTCTACTACACCTGTTGTATTCAGCATTTCACTGTAAGGTCTACTACACCTGTTGTAATCAGCATTTCACTGTAAGGTCTACTACACCTGTTGTATTCAGCATTTCACTGTGAGGTCTACTACACCTGTTGTAATCAGCATTTCACTGTAAGGTCTACTACACCTGTTGTATTCAGCATTTCACTGTAAGGTCTACTACACCTGTTGTAATCAGCATTTCACTGTAAGGTCTACTACACCTGTTGTAATCAGCATTTCACTGTAAGGTCTACTACACCTGTTGTATTCAGCATTTCACTGTAAGGTCTACTACACCTGTTGTATTCAGCATTTCACTGTGAGGTCTACTACACCTGTTGTATTCAGCATTTCACTGTAAGGTCTACTACACCTGTTGTATTCAGCATTTCACTGTGAGGTCTACCTACACCTGTTGTATTCAGCATTTCACTGTAAGGTCTACTACACCTGTTGTATTCGGCGCATGTGACTAATACAATTTGATTTGATTTGGAATGGTCTGGTTCAGTCTGGCTTAACCAGGCCACAGTGAATTGCCTAGCCTGGTGCCAGATCTGTTTGTGCTATCATTCCAACTCATTGTCACTCATTGTCATGCCAAACATCATCAAATAATTATGTTTGGAGTGACAATGAGAGATAAAAAAAGTTGGCAAGACAGCGGAAACAGACTGGCACCCAGGCTATATGAACCGCCCCCCAAAACATCAATCAAGTCTGTCTTTCTGTGCTGATAACTCCCTCCCATTTTAAAACGAATTCATAATAAATTAATAACAAATAACCACAATCTTTAGATAGACCTCTTTAAATTCAGGCGGAGGCTGAGGCGGGAAGGCAGAAACGAAATGGCATTTTAATTATAGTTGAATGAAAGAAGCTGTTGTCTCCACAAAGGAACTCGGATTAAGAACGAACCGTTTGCTTTGATCACATGCAGAAGCTAAACGTAGCAGAGGAACGTTTTCGGAACCTGCTAGAAAACAGACAACCTCCAAATTATGTTTTCCAACATCAATGTCTAATTAGTTACCGTGGGTGGTTTCACTTTGCACATAGTGCCTTTTAGAAGTGAAATGTGTTGTGAATTTGCATATATAAGTGTGTCTTGGGTGGAGGGATTTGAGTGACACTTGATTTACAACTGGCTAGATTTTCTGAGTGTAAACATGGCTGACAAGTCATCTAGACTGAGACAGAATTTCTCCCTCTATCCAGGACATGCTGCCGTGTAAATGAAGTGTTATCTTGCATGTGCTATTCCGGGGAAAATCCCCTTTCTGCAAGGGATTGAATCACGGCCAGAGTCTCTTGTTGACTAAACATTCCCAAGTGGCATAGCTATCCACATATCTGACAGTACACTGATTATAATAATAAAGCTTTCAAAATTGCATTCAGTCTCTGTTGTTCAGTCAGTTATGCTTCTGTCAGGTTGAAATAATCAACCATGACTGTCCAGCCTGTACTAGGCTACCTGGGGAAGACAGGTAGACTAGTGGTTAGAGCGTTGGGCCAGTAACTGAAAGGTTGCTGGATTGAATCCCTGAGCTGACAAGGTAAAAATCAGTCCTGTCCCTGAACAAGGCAGTTGTTCAGGGGCAGTACCGCTCACTGTTCCCTGGTAGGCTGTCATTGTAAATAAGAATTTGGTCTTAACTGACTTCAAATCAAATGTATTTATATAGCCCTTCTTACATCAGCTGATATCTCAAAGTGCTGTACAGAAACCCAGCCTAAAACCCCAAACAGCAAGCAATGCAGGTGTAGAAGCACAGTGGCTAGGAAAAACTCCCTAGGAAGAAACCTAGAGAGGAACCAGGCTATGAGGGGTGGCCAGTCCTCTTCTGGCTGTGCTGGGTGGAGATTATAACAGCACATGTTCAAATGTTCATAAATGACCAGCATTGTCAAATAATAATAATCATAGTAGTTGTCGAGGGTGCAACAAGTCAGCAACTCAAGAGTAAGTGTCAGTTGGCTTTTTCATAGCCGATCTTTGAGAGTATCTCTACCGCTCCTGCTGTCTCTAGAGAGTTGAAAACAGCAGGCTATTATAGCCTGGTCCCAGACTTGCCTAGTTAAATAAATGTTTGACTATAATAGCCTGTAGTCATGGGACCAGACTATAATAGCCTGGTCCCAGATCTGTAGTAGCCTGGACCTAGATCTGTGGTAGCCTGGTCCCAGATCTGTAGTAGCCTGGTCCCAGATCTGTGGTAGCCTGGTCCCAGATCTGTAGTAGCCTGGTCCCAGATCTGTGGTAGCCTGGTCCCAGATCTGTGGTAGCCTGGTCCCAGATCTGTAGTAGCCTGGACCTAGATCTGTGGTAGCCTGGTCCTAGATCTGTGGTAGCCTGGTCCCAGATCTGTAGTAGCCTGGACCTAGATCTGTGGTAGCCTGGTCCCAGATCTGTGGTAGCCTGGTCCCAGATCTGTGGTAGCCTGGTCCCAGATCTGTAGTAGCCTGGTCCCAGATCTGTGGTAGCCTGGTCCCAGATCTGTGGTAGCCTGGACCCAGATCTATAGTAGCCTGGACCCAGATCTGTGGTTGCCTGGTCCCAGATCTGTGGTAGCCTGGACCCAGATCTGTAGTAGCCTGGACCCAGATCTGTGGTAGCCTGGTCCTAGATCTGTGGTAGCCTGGTCCTAGATCCGTAGCAGCCTGGACCCAGATCTGTTGTGGCCTGGTCCCATGTTTGACTATAATAGCCTGTACTCATGTTTGACTATAATAATGTGGTTACAGAGAACACAAATTACTTGAATTGCCTCTAATAAACCACATTCTTACAAATGTCTTACTCATTATTGAACTAATCTCCAATGATTAATAATAATCAGACATTATTCAGGAGGAAATGATTCTCTGTCAAAATAATTCATACTGTTAATAACTGTGATTACTACCGAACCGTTGGGTGTTTTTGGACTCTTAAGGTTTCAGGGGAAATATAATGATTAATCTCCAATACAGAGATGAGACTACAATGGAAATAATTAACTTTGTCCGTGGCTCTGTACACTGTGTCTGGTCCGATGGGAACACAGTCCAACTGCCTTGGGATTTGAGACACTCTAGACCCTCTGGTAGCCTGGTCCCAGATCTGTGGTGGTCTGGTCCCAGATCTGTGGTGGTCTGGTCCCAGATTTGTGGTAGCCTGGTCCCAGATCTGTGGTGTCCTGGTCCCAGATCTGTGGTGGCCTGGTCCCAGATCTGTGGTGTCCTGGTCCCAGATCTGTGGTGTCCTGGTCCCAGATCTGTGGTGGCCTGGTCCCAGATCTGTGGTGTCCTGGTCCCAGATCTGTGGTGGCCTGGTCCCAGATCTGTGGTGTCCTGGTCCCAGATCTGTGGTGGCCTGGTCCCAGATCTGTGGTGGCCTGGTCCCAGACCTGATAGATCTGTCCAATAATTCTGTCTCGGAGACCCAGGTTGCATCCCAAATGGCACCCTATTCCCAATATAGTGTACTACTTCCCACAGGGCCCTGGTTAAAAGTAATGCACTATATAGGGAATAGGGTTCTATAGGGCTCTGGTCTAAAGTAGTACACTATATAGGGTTCAATAGGACTCTGGTCAAAAGTAGTGCCCTACACGGACTTACAGAGAGTACAGGTAACAAAAGACAAACAGCAGTGGAACTAAGGACTCTAGAGATAGGGAAAGGACCAATGAAACGGGGGGAAAGTTTGCAGGACTCCACCCGAAGGGGCAGGTCTCGTGTGGATAGCCATACCCTCTGCCCAATGCAATAGCGAGGACTTGGAGTCCGGCGGGGATCCGCTTGTCGACAATACCTGGAGTTAGTCTTGAGAAGCGCTGCCCGGGCTCTTCTCCAGGTACGCCGACAGGCTACCGCAGATCTGGGTCCAGGCTACCACAGATCTGGGACCAGGCTACTACAGATCTGGGACCAGGCTACCACAGATCTAGGAGCAGGCTACCACAGATCTAGGAGCAGACTACCACAGATCTAGGACCAGGCTACCACATGGCGGACGAACATCTGGGCCGAGGGTATGTTGACTTCCTGCTCTTGTTCTGGGAAGAGCGGAGGCTGATACCCCATGGAGCACTCGAAAGGGGAGAGTCCCGTGGCCGAACAGGGAAGAGTGTTCCAGGCATACTCCACCCAAACCAGTTGTCGGCTCCAGGTAGTGGGGTTGGTCTAGACGAGGCATCTTAAGGTTGTTTCCAGGTCTTGGTTTGCCCGCTCGGACTGGCCGTTGGATTGGGGATAGAATCCGGAGGACAGGCTGGCCGAAGACCCAATAAGGGTGCAGAACGCCTTCCAGAACTGAGACCATAACTGAGGACCCCGGTCAGAGACCACGTCCACCAGGAGTCCATGGATCCAGAAGACCTGCTGCACCATAAGCTGGGCCATCTCTTTGGCAGAGGGTAGTTTGGGGAGAGGGATGAAATGGGCGGCCTTGGATAACCGATCCACTACCATCAGAATGACGGTGTTGCCATCAGATGGAGGGAGCCCAGTGACAAAGTCCAGGGAGATATGGGACCAGGGACGATGAGAGACACGTAGTGACTGAAGGAGGCCGGAAGAGTCTTATTCTGAGCACAAACGGTGCATGTGGCGACGAAGGCCAAGGTGTCAGGAACCATTGTGGGCCACCAGAAACGTTGTCGGAGGAAGGCCAGGGTTCGACAGGAACCCGGATGACAGGTAAGCCTGGAGGAATGAGCCCATTCCAGGACCCGGGACCGGACTGAATTAGGGACGAACAACCGGTTAGCCGGGACCCCTCCAGGGGCAGGATGGGAACGTTGTGCCTTGTGGACAAGGGTCTCTATACCTCAGCCCACAACAGCCGCAAGGCATGAGGTAGGGAGGATGGTCTCGGAGTCAGAGGATGTGGCAGCGTGACTTTACAGGCGAGAGAGGGTGTCAGGTTTAATATTCTTGGATCCTGGCTGATAGGAAATGGTGAACTTGAACCTGGTGAATAACAGAGCCCACCGGGCCTGTCTGGAGTTAAGGCGCTTGGCTGTGCTGAGATATTCCAAATTATTGTGTTCGGTCCAAACCAAAAACGGATGTTCTACTCCCTCCAGCAAGTGTCTCCACTCCTCCAGTGCCATCTTGACCACCAGGAGTTCTCGGTTACCTACGTCGTAGTCTATTTCTGCAGATTTGAGACGATGGGACAGGAAGGCACAGGGATGGAGCTTTTGGTCCTGGACGGATTGCTGGGACAGGATAACCCCCACTCCAACGTCAGAAGCATCGACCTCAACCCCAAACTGACGGGATGGGTCCGGATGGATGAGGACGGGGGCCGTAGTGAACCGACGCTTCAGGTCCACAAAGGCTCTGTCAACCGCTGGGGACCATGTGAACGGTACCTTGGGAGAGGTGAGTGCCGAGAGGGGGGCCGTCAGGGTGCTGTAGCCTTGAATGAAACGCTGGTAGAAATCGGCAAACCTCAGGAAACATTGTAGCTGCACCCTGGATGTAGGTTGGGGCCAATCTCCTACTGCTTTCACCTTTTCCGGGTCCATCTGGACATTTCCTTCAGAGATGACATATCCCAGAAAGGAGAGGGTAGAACGATGGAACTCGCATTTCTCCGCTTTCACAAATAACTGGTTCTCCAGGAGGCGCTGAAGAACTTGTCGAACATGGAGGACGTGTTCTTGGGCAGAACGGGAAAAAAATAAGATGTCGTCGAGGTAGACGAACACGAAACGGTTTAACATGTCCCGGAGCACATCGTTTACCAGGGTCTGGAAGACCGCGGGGGCATTGGTGAGTCCAAACGGCATGACCAGGTACTCATAATGTCCACTGGCAGTGTTGAAGGCTGTCTTCCACTCATCCCCTTCGCGTATCCGAACCAGGTGGTAGGCATTCATAAGGTCCAGCTTGGAGAAGATGATAGCGCCCCAGAGAGGTTCGAAAGCCAAGGAGAGGAGTGGTAGGGTGGAACGATTCTTGATCGTTATGTCATTAAGGCCCCGGGAGTCAATGCACGGACGCAAGGTCTTGTCCTTCTTTCCCACAAAGAAAAACCCAGCGCCGGCAGGGGATGTAGACGGACGGATGCCTCCAGCAGCCAGAGAGTCCTCAATATACTCCTCCATGGCCTTGGTCTCCGGGTCGGATAGGGAATATAGCCGACCACAAGGCGGTGTGGTGCCTGGGAGAAGGTCAATGGCACAATCATAGGGATGATGTGGGGGAAGAGAAGTATCCCGTGCCTTACTGAAGACCTCCAGGAGGCCATCTCGGGGAAGGCTGCGCTGCTTTGAGGCAGAACTGGTAGCCTGGTCCCAGATCTGTGGTGGTCTGGTCCCAGTAATGGGAATGGCAGAACGGACTCCAACCCAGGACTGAACTCGTGGTCCAGTCAATAACGGAGTTGTGTTTTTGAAGTCAAGAATATCCCAAAACAACAGGAACATGGGGGGACTCAATGAGGAGAAGCTGTACAGCCTCACTGTGATTTCCTGAAACCCGCAGATTAACAGGAACAGTGCTGTGGGTCAACCAATGGAGTGGCCGTCCAGTGCTCTAGTGTCCATGGGAACAGAGAGGAGTTGAGTTGGGATACCTAATTCAGAAAGTAGGGTAGTGTCCATAAAACTCTCATCCGCTCCAGAGTCAATGAGCACCCGGAGAGACTTAGACTGTTCTCCCCATAGCAGTATCATGAAAAAAGGAGTGAGGTTGATGGGAATTAGAGGATTCCCAGTTTGGCTCACCAGAGTGCTTGTACCTACTAACGAGATAGGTCTCTTAACTGGGCAGGTGGCTATATAATGTCCCGTAGCCCCACAGTACAGACAACTGTTGGAACTTAGTCTATGTGAACGTTCCCTCGGCGATAATCTAGCTCTGCCCAGTTGCATAGGTTCCGGTGTCGCCGATGATTCTCGACGGAATTCGGGTGGCTTCGGGTCTTCTCTAAAATACAGCCTTCGGGGACTTCCGGATTCCTTTGGAGATGAATGAGCAGAAGCGGATGAACGGATGAACGAGTGTGACCAGACCTCCTGTCACTCTTACGTTCCCGTAGACGCCCATCAATCCTAAGAGTAAGAGCGATAAGGGAAACGAGGCCCAGCGGTAAATCCTAAGGGCGATAAGGGAAACGAGGCCCAGCGGTAAATCCTAAGGGCGATAAGGGAAACGAGGCCCAGCGGTAAATCCTAAGCACGATAAGGGAAACGAGGCCCAGCGGTAAATCCTAAGGGCGATAAGGGAAACGAGGCCCAGCGGTAAATCCTAAGGGCGATAAGGGAAACGAGGCCCAGCGGTAACTCCCGAGCTGCTAGCTCATCTTTTATTTCCTCTGAAAGTCCGTGAAGGAAGGTATCGAATAGGGACTCCGGATTCCAGGCACTCTCGGCGGACAACGTGTGAAAATCTACTGAGTAGTCTGCCACACTACGGGAGTCTTGACTTAACTCAAATAGTTTTCGGGCCGCCTCTCTCCCGGATACCGAGGAATCGAACACCTTCCTCACCTCAGCCATGACATTTTCTAGATGATGACAAATGGCGGATTGTTGCTCCCAAACTGCCATAGCACAGGAGAGCACCATTCCCAACATTAGCGTAATAATTTACGATATCTTCGACCGGTCCGAAGGGAACGAAGACGGCTGTAGCTCAAAAATAAGGGAGCATTGAGAAAGAAAACCCCAGCAGGTTCCAGGATCCCCAGAATATCTCTCCGGAGGAGGTAAGCGGGGTTCTCGGCGAGCCGGGGTAGGCTGTACAAACCCACCACTGATATTAGACAGGTTACTGGGTGGTCGGGAGGTCTCGGAGGTGGCAGGCTGCCTATGAGCTAACTTACTGATTT